>NW_026599502.1:0-353750 GCF_023634085.1 Falco cherrug | reverse complement strand
TGGACTCGGCCGGTGACAAAATGTTCCAAAGACACCCCATGCACAACTCCACCGGGGAATGTGCCAGACAAGCGTTCTCTTGATAGTTTTTACACTACCTTGGTAGGCATCTGAAAGACACCACAAAAGTTGTTCTACCTGCTTTCTGGGCTGAGATGGGGAACCGCTGAATTTTGGACTCGGCCGGTGACAAAATGTTCCAAACACACCCCATGCACAACTCCACCGGGGAAGGTGCCAGACAGGAGTTCTCCTGTAGTTTTTACATTGCTCCGGTAGGCATCAAAAGGACACCACAAAAGTTGTTCTACCTGCTTTCTGGGCTGAGATGGGGAACCGCTGAATTTTGGAGTCGGGCGGTGACAAAATGTTCCAAACACACCCCATGCACAACTCCACCGGGGAAGGTGCCAGGCAGGAGTTCTCTTGGTAGTTTTTACACTACCTTGGTAGGCATTTGAAAGGCAGCACAAAAGTTGTTCTACCTGCTTTCTGGGCTGAGATGGGGAACAGCTGAATTTTGGAGTCGGCTGGTGACAAAATGTTCCAAACACACCCCATGCACAACTCCACCGGGGAAGGTGCCAGACAGGAGTTCTCCTGGTAGATTTTACACTACCTTGGTAGGCAGCTGAAAGGCACCACAAAAGTTGTTCTACCTGCTTTCTGGGCTGAGATGGGGAACCGCTGAATTTTGGACTCGGCCGGTGACAAAATGTTCCAAACACACCCCATGCACAACTCCACCGGGGAAGGTGCCAGGCAGGAGTTCTCTTGGTAGTTTTTACACTACCTTGGTAGGCAGCTGAAAGGCACCACAAAAGTTGTTCTACCTGCTTTCTGGGCTGAGATGGGGAACCGCTGAATTTTGGACTCGGCTGGTGACAAAATGTTCCAAACACACCCCCTGCACAACTCCACCGGGGAAGGTGCCAGACAGGAGTTCTCCTGGTAGTTTTTACATTGCTCTGGTAGGCATCTGAAAGACACCACAAAAGTTGTTCTACCTGCTTTCTGGGCTGAGATGGGGAACCGCTGAATTTTGGAGTCGGCCGGTGACAAAATGTTCCAAACACACCCCCTGCACAACTCCACCGGGGAAGGTGCCAGACAGGAGTTCTCTTGGTAGATTTTACACTACCTTGGTAGGCAGCTGAAAGGCACCACAAAAGTTGTTCTACCTGCTTTCTGGGCTGAGATGGGGAACCGCTGAATTTTGGAGTCGGCCGGTGACAAAATGTTCCAAACACACCCCATGCACAACTCCACTAGCGAAGGTGCCAGGGACGAGCTCTGTTGGTAGTTTTTACATTGCTCCGGTAGGCATCAAAAGGACACCACAAAAGTTGTTCTACCTGCTTTCTGGGCTGAGATGGGGAATCGCTGAATTTTGGAGTCGGCCGGTGACAAAATGTTCCAAAGACATCCCATGCACAACTCCACCGGGGAAGGTGCCAGGCAGGAGTTCTCTTGGTAGTTTTTACACTACCTTGGTAGGCATTTGAAAGGCACCACAAAAGTTGTTCTACCTGCTTTCTGGGCTGAGATGGGGAATCGCTGAATTTTGGAGTCGGCTGGTGACAAAATGTTCCAAAGACACCCCATGCACAACTACACCGGGGAAGGTGCCAGACAGGAGTTCTCCTGGTAGTTTTTACATTGCTCCGGTAGGCATCTGAAAGACACCACAAAAGTTGTTCTACCTGCTTTCTGGGCTGAGATGGGGAACCGCTGAATTTTGGACTCGGCCAGTGACAAAATGTTCCAAAGACACCCCATGCACAACTCCACCGGGGAAGGTGCCAGACAGGAGTTCTCCTGGTAGTTTTTACACTACCTTGGTAGGCACCTGAAAGGCACCACAAAAGTTGTTCTACCTGCTTTCTGGGCTGAGATGGGGAACCGCTGAATTTTGGACTCGGCCGGTGACAAAATGTTCCAAACACACCCCATGCACAACTCCACCGGGGAAGGTGCCAGGCAGGAGTTCTCTTGGTAGTTTTTACACTACCTTGGTAGGCAGCTGAAAGGCACCACAAAAGTTGTTCTACCTGCTTTCTGGGCTGAGATGGGGAACCGCTGAATTTTGGAGTCGGCTGGTGACAAAATGTTCCGAACACACCCCATGCACAACTCCACCGGGGAAGGTGCCAGACAGGAGTTCTCCTGGTAGTTTTTACATTGCTCCGGTAGGCAGCTGAAAGACACCACAAAAGTTGTTCTACCTGCTTTCTGGGCTGAGATGGGGAATCGCTGAATTTTGGACTCGGCCGGTGACAAAATGTTCCAAAGACACCCCATGCACAACTCCACCGGGGAATGTGCCAGACAAGCGTTCTCTTGATAGTTTTTACACTACCTTGGTAGGCATCTGAAAGACACCACAAAAGTTGTTCTACCTGCTTTCTGGGCTGAGATGGGGAACCGCTGAATTTTGGAGTCGGGCGGTGACAAAATGTTCCAAACACACCCCATGCACAACTCCACTAGCGAAGGTGCCAGGGACGAGCTCTGTTGGTAGTTTTTACATTGCTCCGGTAGGCATCAAAAGGACACCAAAAAAGTTGTTCTACCTGCTTTCTGGGCTGAGATGGGGAATCGCTGAATTTTGGACTCGGCCGGTGACAAAATGTTCCAAAGACACCCCATGCACAACTCCACCGGGGAAGGTGCCAGGCAGGAGTTCTCTTGGTAGTTTTTACACTACCTTGGTAGGCATTTGAAAGGCACCACAAAAGTTGTTCTACCTGCTTTCTGGGCTGAGATGGGGAACCGCTGAATTTTGGAGTCGGCCGGTGACAAAATGTTCCAAACACACCCCCTGCACAACTCCACCGGGGAAGGTGCCAGGCAGGAGCTCTCTTGGTAGTTTTTACACTACCTTGGTAGGCATTTGAAAGGCACCACAAAAGTTGTTCTACCTGCTTTCTGGGCTGAGATGGGGAACCGCTGAATTTTTGGACTCGGCTGGTGACAAAATATTCCGAACACACCCCATGCACAACTCCACCGGGGAAGGTGCCAGGCAGGAGTTCTCTTGGTAGTTTTTACACTACCTTGGTAGGCAGCTGAAAGGCACCACAAAAGTTGTTCTACCTGCTTTCTGGGCTGAGATGGGGAACCGCTGAATTTTGGACTCGGCTGGTGACAAAATGTTCCAAACACACCCCCTGCACAACTCCACCGGGGAAGGTGCCAGACAGGAGTTCTCCTGGTAGTTTTTACATTGCTCTGGTAGGCATCTGAAAGACACCACAAAAGTTGTTCTACCTGCTTTCTGGGCTGAGATGGGGAACCGCTGAATTTTGGAGTCGGCCGGTGACAAAATGTTCCAAACACACCCCCTGCACAACTCCACCGGGGAAGGTGCCAGACAGGAGTTCTCTTGGTAGATTTTACACTACCTTGGTAGGCAGCTGAAAGGCACCACAAAAGTTGTTCTACCTGCTTTCTGGGCTGAGATGGGGAACCGCTGAATTTTGGAGTCGGCCGGTGACAAAATGTTCCAAACACACCCCATGCACAACTCCACTAGCGAAGGTGCCAGGGACGAGCTCTGTTGGTAGTTTTTACATTGCTCCGGTAGGCATCAAAAGGACACCACAAAAGTTGTTCTACCTGCTTTCTGGGCTGAGATGGGGAATCGCTGAATTTTGGAGTCGGCCGGTGACAAAATGTTCCAAAGACATCCCATGCACAACTCCACCGGGGAAGGTGCCAGGCAGGAGTTCTCTTGGTAGTTTTTACACTACCTTGGTAGGCATTTGAAAGGCACCACAAAAGTTGTTCTACCTGCTTTCTGGGCTGAGATGGGGAATCGCTGAATTTTGGAGTCGGCTGGTGACAAAATGTTCCAAAGACACCCCATGCACAACTACACCGGGGAAGGTGCCAGACAGGAGTTCTCCTGGTAGTTTTTACATTGCTCCGGTAGGCATCTGAAAGACACCACAAAAGTTGTTCTACCTGCTTTCTGGGCTGAGATGGGGAACCGCTGAATTTTGGACTCGGCCAGTGACAAAATGTTCCAAAGACACCCCATGCACAACTCCACCGGGGAAGGTGCCAGACAGGAGTTCTCCTGGTAGTTTTTACACTACCTTGGTAGGCACCTGAAAGGCACCACAAAAGTTGTTCTACCTGCTTTCTGGGCTGAGATGGGGAACCGCTGAATTTTGGACTCGGCTGGTGACAAAATGTTCCAAACACACCCCATGCACAACTCCACCGGGGAAGGTGCCAGGCAGGAGTTCTCTTGGTAGTTTTTACACTACCTTGGTAGGCAGCTGAAAGGCACCACAAAAGTTGTTCTACCTGCTTTCTGGGCTGAGATGGGGAACCGCTGAATTTTGGACTCGGCTGGTGACAAAATGTTCCGAACACACCCCATGCACAACTCCACCGGGGAAGGTGCCAGACAGGAGTTCTCCTGGTAGTTTTTACATTGCTCCGGTAGGCAGCTGAAAGACACCACAAAAGTTGTTCTACCTGCTTTCTGGGCTGAGATGGGGAACCGCTGAATTTTGGACTCGGCCGGTGACAAAATGTTCCAAAGACACCCCATGCACAACTCCACCGGGGAATGTGCCAGACAAGCGTTCTCTTGATAGTTTTTACACTACCTTGGTAGGCATCTGAAAGACACCACAAAAGTTGTTCTACCTGCTTTCTGGGCTGAGATGGGGAACCGCTGAATTTTGGAGTCGGCCGGTGACAAAATGTTCCAAACACACCCCATGCACAACTCCACTAGCGAAGGTGCCAGGGACGAGCTCTGTTGGTAGTTTTTACATTGCTCCGGTAGGCATCAAAAGGACACCAAAAAAGTTGTTCTACCTGCTTTCTGGGCTGAGATGGGGAATCGCTGAATTTTGGAGTCGGCCGGTGACAAAATGTTCCAAAGACACCCCATGCACAACTCCACCGGGGAAGGTGCCAGGCAGGAGTTCTCTTGGTAGTTTTTACACTACCTTGGTAGGCATTTGAAAGGCACCACAAAAGTTGTTCTACCTGCTTTCTGGGCTGAGATGGGGAACCGCTGAATTTTGGAGTCGGCCGGTGACAAAATGTTCCAAACACACCCCCTGCACAACTCCACCGGGGAAGGTGCCAGGCAGGAGCTCTCTTGGTAGTTTTTACACTACCTTGGTAGGCATTTGAAAGGCACCACAAAAGTTGTTCTACCTGCTTTCTGGGCTGAGATGGGGAACCGCTGAATTTTTGGACTCGGCTGGTGACAAAATATTCCGAACACACCCCATGCACAACTCCACCGGGGAAGGTGCCAGACAGGAGTTCTCCTGTAGTTTTTACATTGCTCCGGTAGGCATCTGAAAGACACCACAAAAGTTGTTCTACCTGCTTTCTGGGCTGAGATGGGGAAACGCTGAATTTTGGACTCGGCCGGTGACAAAATGTTCCAAACACACCCCATGCACAACTCCACCGGGGAAGGTGCCAGACAGGAGTTCTCTTAATAGTTTTTACACTACCTTGGTAGGCAGCTGAAAGGCACCACAAAAGTTGTTCTACCTGCTTTCTGGGCTGAGATGGGGAAACGCTGAATTTTGGAGTCGGCCGGTGACAAAATGTTCCGAACACACCCCATGCACAACTCCACTAGCGAAGGTGCCAGGGACGAGCTCTGTTGGTAGTTTTTACATTGCTCCGGTAGGCATCAAAAGGACACCACAAAAGTTGTTCTACCTGCTTTGTGGGCTGAGATGGGGAATCGCTGAATTTTGGACTCGGCCGGTGACAAAATGTTCCAAAGACACCCCATGCACAACTCCACCGGGGAAGGTGCCAGACAGGAGTTCTCTTAGAAGTTTTTACACTACCTTGGTAGGCATTTGAAAGGCACCACAAAAGTTGTTCTACCTGCTTTCTGGGCTGAGATGGGGAATCGCTGAATTTTGGACTCGGCCGGTGAAAAAATGTTCCAAAGACACCCCATGCACAACTCCACCGGGGAAGGTGCCAGACAGGAGTTCTCTTAGTAGTTTTTACACTACCTTGGTAGGCAGCTGAAAGGCACCACAAAAGTTGTTCTACCTGCTTTCTGGGCTGAGATGGGGAACCGCTGAATTTTGGACTCGGCCGGTGACAAAATGTTCCAAACACACCCCATGCACAACTCCACCGGGGAAGGTGCCAGACAGGGGTTCTCCTGGTAGTTTTTACATTGCTCCGGTAGGCAGCTGAAAGACACCACAAAAGTTGTTCTACCTGCTTTCTGGGCTGAGATGGGGAATCGCTGAATTTTGGACTCGGCCGGTGACAAAATGTTCCAAAGACACCCCATGCACAACTCCACCGGGGAATGTGCCAGACAAGCGTTCTCTTGATAGTTTTTACACTACCTTGGTAGGCATCTGAAAGACACCACAAAAGTTGTTCTACCTGCTTTCTGGGCTGAGATGGGGAACCGCTGAATTTTGGAGTCGGGCGGTGACAAAATGTTCCAAACACACCCCATGCACAACTCCACTAGCGAAGGTGCCAGGGACGAGCTCTGTTGGTAGTTTTTACATTGCTCCGGTAGGCATCAAAAGGACACCACAAAAGTTGTTCTACCTGCTTTCTGGGCTGAGATGGGGAATCGCTGAATTTTGGACTCGGCCGGTGACAAAATGTTCCAAAGACACCCCATGCACAACTCCACCGGGGAAGGTGCCAGGCAGGAGTTCTCTTGGTAGTTTTTACACTACCTTGGTAGGCATTTGAAAGGCACCACAAAAGTTGTTCTACCTGCTTTCTGGGCTGAGATGGGGAACAGCTGAATTTTGGAGTCGGCTGGTGACAAAATGTTCCAAACACACCCCATGCACAACTCCACCGGGGAAGGTGCCAGACAGGAGTTCTCCTGGTAGTTTTTACATTGCTCCGGTAGGCATCTGAAAGACACCACAAAAGTTGTTCTACCTGCTTTCTGGGCTGAGATGGGGAACCGCTGAATTTTGGAGTCGGCCGGTGACAAAATGTTCCAAAGACACCCCATGCACAACTCCACCGGGGAAGGTGCCAGACAGGAGTTCTCTTAGTAGTTTTTACACTACCTTGGTAGGCAGCTGAAAGGCAGCACAAAAGTTGTTCTACCTGCTTTCTGGGCTGAGATGGGGAACAGCTGAATTTTGGACTCGTCCGGTGACAAAATGTTCCAAACACACCCCATGCACAACTCCACCGGGGAAGGTGCCAGGCAGGAGTTCTCTTAGTAGTTTTTACACTACCTTGGTAGGCACCTGAAAGACACCACAAAAGTTGTTCTACCTGCTTTCTGGGCTGAGATGGGGAACCGCTGAATTTTGGACTCGGCTGGTGACAAAATGTTCCAAACACACCCCCTGCACAACTCCACCGGGGAAGGTGCCAGACAGGAGTTCTCCTGGTAGTTTTTACATTGCTCTGGTAGGCATCTGAAAGACACCACAAAAGTTGTTCTACCTGCTTTCTGGGCTGAGATGGGGAACCGCTGAATTTTGGAGTCGGCTGGTGACAAAATGTTCCAAAGACACCCCATGCACAACTCCACCGGGGAAGGTGCCAGACAAGAGTTCTCTTGAGAGTTTTTACACTACCTTGGTAGGCATCTGAAAGACACCACAAAAGTTGTTCTACCTGCTTTCTGGGCTGAGATGGGGAACCGCTGAATTTTGGAGTCGGCTGGTGACAAAATGTTCCAAACACACCCCCTGCACAACTCCACCGGGGAAGGTGCCAGACAGGAGTTCTCCTGGTAGTTTTTACATTGCTCTGGTAGGCATCTGAAAGACACCACAAAAGTTGTTCTACCTGCTTTCTGGGCTGAGATGGGGAACCGCTGAATTTTGGAGTCGGCTGGTGACAAAATGTTCCAAAGACACCCCATGCACAACTCCACCGGGGAAGGTGCCAGACAAGAGTTCTCTTGAGAGTTTTTACACTACCTTGGTAGGCATTTGAAAGGCACCACAAAAGTTGTTCTACCTGCTTTCTGGGCTGAGATGGGGAACCGCTGAATTTTTGGACTCGGCTGGTGACAAAATATTCCGAACACACCCCATGCACAACTCCACCGGGGAAGGTGCCAGACAGGAGTTCTCCTGTAGTTTTTACATTGCTCCGGTAGGCATCTGAAAGACACCACAAAAGTTGTTCTACCTGCTTTCTGGGCTGAGATGGGGAATCGCTGAATTTTGGACTCGGCCGGTGACAAAATGTTCCAAAGACACCCCATGCACAACTCCACCGGGGAAGGTGCCAGGCAGGAGTTGTCTTGGTAGTTTTTACACTACCTTGGTAGGCATTTGAAAGGCACCACAAAAGTTGTTCTACCTGCTTTCTGGGCTGAGATGGGGAATCGCTGAATTTTGGAGTCGGCCGGTGACAAAATGTTCCGAACACACCCCATGCACAACTCCACTAGCGAAGGTGCCAGGGACGAGCTCTGTTGGTAGTTTTTACATTGCTCCGGTAGGCATCAAAAGGACACCACAAAAGTTGTTCTACCTGCTTTCTGGGCTGAGATGGGGAATCGCTGAATTTTGGACTCGGCCGGTGACAAAATGTTCCAAAGACACCCCATGCACAACTCCACCGGGGAAGGTGCCAGGCAGGAGTTCTCTTGGTAGTTTTTACACTACCTTGGTAGGCATTTGAAAGGCACCACAAAAGTTGTTCTACCTGCTTTCTGGGCTGAGATGGGGAATCGCTGAATTTTGGAGTCGGCTGGTGACAAAATGTTCCAAACACACCCCATGCACAACTCCACCGGGGAAGGTGCCAGACAGGAGTTCTCCTGGTAGTTTTTACATTGCTCCGGTAGGCATCTGAAAGACACCACAAAAGTTGTTCTACCTGCTTTCTGGGCTGAGATGGGGAACCGCTGAATTTTGGACTCGGCCAGTGACAAAATGTTCCAAAGACACCCCATGCACAACTCCACCGGGGAAGGTGCCAGACAGGAGTTCTCTTAGTAGTTTTTACACTACCTTGGTAGGCACCTGAAAGGCACCACAAAAGTTGTTCTACCTGCTTTCTGGGCTGAGATGGGGAACCGCTGAATTTTGGACTCGGCCGGTGACAAAATGTTCCAAACACACCCCATGCACAACTCCACCGGGGAAGATGCCAGGCAGGAGTTCTCTTGGTAGTTTTTACACTACCTTGGTAGGCATTTGAAAGGCACCACAAAAGTTGTTCTACCTGCTTTCTGGGCTGAGATGGGGAACCGCTGAATTTTGGACTCGGCTGGTGACAAAATGTTCCGAACACACCCCATGCACAACTCCACCGAGGAAGGTGCCAGACAGGAGTTCTCCTGGTAGTTTTTACATTGCTCCGGTAGGCAGCTGAAAGACACCACAAAAGTTGTTCTACCTGCTTTCTGGGCTGAGATGGGGAATCGCTGAATTTTGGACTCGGCCGGTGACAAAATGTTCCAAAGACACCCCATGCACAACTCCACCGGGGAATGTGCCAGACAAGCGTTCTCTTGATAGTTTTTACACTACCTTGGTAGGCATCTGAAAGACACCACAAAAGTTGTTCTACCTGCTTTCTGGGCTGAGATGGGGAACCGCTGAATTTTGGAGTCGGGCGGTGACAAAATGTTCCAAACACACCCCATGCACAACTCCACTAGCGAAGGTGCCAGGGACGAGCTCTGTTGGTAGTTTTTACATTGCTCCGGTAGGCATCAAAAGGACACCACAAAAGTTGTTCTACCTGCTTTCTGGGCTGAGATGGGGAATCGCTGAATTTTGGACTCGGCCGGTGACAAAATGTTCCAAAGACACCCCATGCACAACTCCACCGGGGAAGGTGCCAGGCAGGAGTTCTCTTGGTAGTTTTTACACTACCTTGGTAGGCATTTGAAAGGCACCACAAAAGTTGTTCTACCTGCTTTCTGGGCTGAGATGGGGAACAGCTGAATTTTGGAGTCGGCTGGTGACAAAATGTTCCAAACACACCCCATGCACAACTCCACCGGGGAAGGTGCCAGACAGGAGTTCTCCTGGTAGTTTTTACATTGCTCCGGTAGGCATCTGAAAGACACCACAAAAGTTGTTCTACCTGCTTTCTGGGCTGAGATGGGGAACCGCTGAATTTTGGAGTCGGCCGGTGACAAAATGTTCCAAACACACCCCATGCACAACTCCACCGGGGAAGGTGCCAGACAGGAGTTCTCTTAGTAGTTTTTACACTACCTTGGTAGGCAGCTGAAAGGCACCACAAAAGTTGTTCTACCTGCTTTCTGGGCTGAGATGGGGAACCGCTGAATTTTGGACTCGGCCGGTGACAAAATGTTCCAAACACACCCCATGCACAACTCCACCGGGGAAGGTGTCAGGCAGGAGTTCTCTTAGTAGTTTTTACACTACCTTGGTAGGCACCTGAAAGGCACCACAAAAGTTGTTCTACCTGCTTTCTGGGCTGAGATGGGGAACCGCTGAATTTTGGACTCGGCTGGTGACAAAATGTTCCAAACACACCCCCTGCACAACTCCACCGGGGAAGGTGCCAGACAGGAGTTCTCCTGGTAGTTTTTACATTGCTCTGGTAGGCATCTGAAAGACACCACAAAAGTTGTTCTACCTGCTTTCTGGGCTGAGATGGGGAACCGCTGAATTTTGGAGTCGGCTGGTGACAAAATGTTCCAAAGACACCCCATGCACAACTCCACCGGGGAAGGTGCCAGACAAGAGTTCTCTTGAGAGTTTTTACACTACCTTGGTAGGCATCTGAAAGACACCACAAAAGTTGTTCTACCTGCTTTCTGGGCTGAGATGAGGAACCGCTGAATTTTGGACTCGGCCGGTGACAAAATGTTCCAAACACACCCCCTGCACAACTCCACCGGGGAAGGTGCCAGACAGGAGTTCTCTTAGTAGTTTTTACACTACCTTGGTAGGCATCTGAAAGACACCACAAAAGTTGTTCTACCTGCTTTCTGGGCTGAGATGGGGAACCGCTGAATTTTGGAGTCGGCCGGTGACAAAATGTTCCAAACACACCCCCTGCACAACTCCACCGGGGAAGGTGCCAGACAGGAGTTCTCCTGGTAGTTTTTACATTGCTCTGGTAGGCATCTGAAAGACACCACAAAAGTTGTTCTACCTGCTTTCTGGGCTGAGATGGGGAACCGCTGAATTTTGGAGTCGGCTGGTGACAAAATGTTCCAAAGACACCCCATGCACAACTCCACCGGGGAAGGTGCCAGACAAGAGTTCTCTTGAGAGTTTTTACACTACCTTGGTAGGCATCTGAAAGACACCACAAAAGTTGTTCTACCTGCTTTCTGGGCTGAGATGGGGAACCGCTGAATTTTGGACTCGGCCGGTGACAAAATGTTCCAAACACACCCCCTGCACAACTCCATCGGGGAAGGTGCCAGACAGGAGTTCTCTTAGTAGTTTTTACACTACCTTGGTAGGCAGCTGAAAGACACCACAAAAGTTGTTCTACCTGCTTTCTGGGCTGAGATGGGGAAACGCTGAATTTTGGACTCGGCTGGTGACAAAATGTTCCAAACACACCCCCTGCACAACTCCACCGGGGAAGGTGCCAGACAGGAGTTCTCTTGATAGTTTTTACACTACCTTGGTAGGCATCTGAAAGACACCACAAAAGTTGTTCTACCTGCTTTCTGGGCTGAG
This sequence comes from Falco cherrug, assembly GCF_023634085.1. NCBI lineage: Eukaryota > Metazoa > Chordata > Aves > Falconiformes > Falconidae > Falco > Falco cherrug. Next base: position 342,111 of record NW_026599502.1, on the reverse strand, counting down.
ATGGGGAACCGCTGAATTTTGGACTCGGCTGGTGACAAAATGTTCCAAACACACCCCCTGCACAACTCCACCGGGGAAGGTGCCAGACAGGAGTTCTCCTGGTAGTTTTTACATTGCTCTGGTAGGCATCTGAAAGACACCACAAAAGTTGTTCTACCTGCTTTCTGGGCTGAGATGGGGAACCGCTGAATTTTGGAGTCGGCTGGTGACAAAATGTTCCAAAGACACCCCATGCACAACTCCACCGGGGAAGGTGCCAGACAAGAGTTCTCTTGAGAGTTTTTACACTACCTTGGTAGGCATCTGAAAGACACCACAAAAGTTGTTCTACCTGCTTTCTGGGCTGAGATGAGGAACCGCTGAATTTTGGACTCGGCCGGTGACAAAATGTTCCAAACACACCCCCTGCACAACTCCACCGGGGAAGGTGCCAGACAGGAGTTCTCTTAGTAGTTTTTACACTACCTTGGTAGGCACCTGAAAGACACCACAAAAGTTGTTCTACCTGCTTTCTGGGCTGAGATGGGGAACCGCTGAATTTTGGAGTCGGCCGGTGACAAAATGTTCCAAACACACCCCCTGCACAACTCCACCGGGGAAGGTGCCAGACAGGAGTTCTCCTGGTAGTTTTTACATTGCTCTGGTAGGCATCTGAAAGACACCACAAAAGTTGTTCTACCTGCTTTCTGGGCTGAGATGGGGAACCGCTGAATTTTGGAGTCGGCTGGTGACAAAATGTTCCAAAGACACCCCATGCACAACTCCACCGGGGAAGGTGCCAGACAAGAGTTCTCTTGAGAGTTTTTACACTACCTTGGTAGGCATCTGAAAGACACCACAAAAGTTGTTCTACCTGCTTTCTGGGCTGAGATGGGGAACCGCTGAATTTTGGACTCGGCCGGTGACAAAATGTTCCAAACACACCCCCTGCACAACTCCATCGGGGAAGGTGCCAGACAGGAGTTCTCTTAGTAGTTTTTACACTACCTTGGTAGGCAGCTGAAAGACACCACAAAAGTTGTTCTACCTGCTTTCTGGGCTGAGATGGGGAAACGCTGAATTTTGGACTCGGCTGGTGACAAAATGTTCCAAACACACCCCCTGCACAACTCCACCGGGGAAGGTGCCAGACAGGAGTTCTCTTGATAGTTTTTACACTACCTTGGTAGGCATCTGAAAGACACCACAAAAGTTGTTCTACCTGCTTTCTGGGCTGAGATGGGGAAACGCTGAATTTTGGAGTCGGCTGGTGACAAAATGTTCCAAACACACCCCCTGCACAACTCCACCGGGGAAGGTGCCAGACGGAAGTTCTCCTGGTAGTTTTTACATTGCTCCGGTAGGCATCTGAAAGACACCACAAAAGTTGTTCTACCTGCTTTCTGGGCTGAGATGGGGAATCGCTGAATTTTGGACTCGGCCGGTGACAAAATGTTCCAAAGACACCCCATGCACAACTCCACCGGGGAATGTGCCAGACAAGCGTTCTCTTGATAGTTTTTACACTACCTTGGTAGGCATCTGAAAGACACCACAAAAGTTGTTCTACCTGCTTTCTGGGCTGAGATGGGGAACCGCTGAATTTTGGAGTCGGCCGGTGACAAAATGTTCCAAACACACCCCATGCACAACTCCACTAGCGAAGGTGCCAGGGACGAGCTCTGTTGGTAGTTTTTACATTGCTCCAGTAGGCATCAAAAGGACACCACAAAAGTTGTTCTACCTGCTTTCTGGGCTGAGATGGGGAATCGCTGAATTTTGGACTCGGCCGGTGACAAAATGTTCCAAAGACACCCCATGCACAACTCCACCGGGGAAGGTGCCAGGCAGGAGTTCTCTTGGTAGTTTTTTCACTACCTTGGTAGGCATTTGAAAGGCACCACAAAAGTTGTTCTACCTGCTTTCTGGGCTGAGATGGGGAACCGCTGAATTTTGGAGTCGGCCGGTGACAAAATGTTCCAAACACACCCCATGCACAACTCCACCGGGGAAGGTGCCAGACAAGAGTTCTCTTGAGAGTTTTTACACTACCTTGGTAGGCATCTGAAAGACACCACAAAAGTTGTTCTACCTGCTTTCTGGGCTGAGATGGGGAACCGCTGAATTTTGGACTCGGCCGGTGACAAAATGTTCCAAACACACCCCCTGCACAACTCCACCGGGGAAGGTGCCAGACAGGAGTTCTCTTAGTAGTTTTTACACTACCTTGGTAGGCAGCTGAAAGACACCACAAAAGTTGTTCTACCTGCTTTCTGGGCTGAGATGGGGAACCGCTGAATTTTGGAGTCGGCTGGTGACAAAATGTTCCAAACACACCCCCTGCACAACTCCACCGGGGAAGGTGCCAGACAGGAGTTCTCCTGGTAGTTTTTACATTGCTCTGGTAGGCATCTGAAAGACACCACAAAAGTTGTTCTACCTGCTTTCTGGGCTGAGATGGGGAACCGCTGAATTTTGGAGTCGGCTGGTGACAAAATGTTCCAAAGACACCCCATGCACAACTCCACCGGGGAAGGTGCCAGACAAGAGTTCTCTTAATAGTTTTTACACTACCTTGGTAGGCATCTGAAAGACACCACAAAAGTTGTTCTACCTGCTTTCTGGGCTGAGATGGGGAACCGCTGAATTTTGGACTCGGCCGGTGACAAAATGTTCCAAACACACCCCCTGCATAACTCCACCGGGGAAGGTGCCAGACAGGAGTTCTCTTAGTAGTTTTTACACTACCTTGGTAGGCAGCTGAAAGACACCACAAAAGTTGTTCTACCTGCTTTCTGGGCTGAGATGGGGAACCGCTGAATTTTGGACTCGGCCGGTGACAAAATGTTCCAAACACACCCCCTGCACAACTCCACCGGGGAAGGTGCCAGACAGGAGTTCTCTTAGTAGTTTTTACACTACCTTGGTAGGCATCTGAAAGACACCACAAAAGTTGTTCTACCTGCTTTCTGGGCTGAGATGGGGAACCGCTGAATTTTGGAGTCGGCTGGTGACAAAATGTTCCAAACACACCCCCTGCACAACTCCACCGGGGAAGGTGCCAGACAGGAGTTCTCCTGGTAGTTTTTACATTGCTCTGGTAGGCATCTGAAAGACACCACAAAAGTTGTTCTACCTGCTTTCTGGGCTGAGATGGGGAACCGCTGAATTTTGGACTCGGCTGGTGACAAAATGTTCCAAAGACACCCCATGCATAACTCCACCGGGGAATGTGCCAGACAAGCGTTCTCTTGATAGTTTTTACACTACCTTGGTAGGCATCTGAAAGACACCACAAAAGTTGTTCTACCTGCTTTCTGGGCTGAGATGGGGAACCGCTGAATTTTGGACTCGGCCGGTGACAAAATGTTCCAAAGACACCCCATGCACAACTCCACCGGGGAATGTGCCAAACAAGCGTTCTCTTGATAGTTTTTACACTACCTTGGTAGGCATCTGAAAGACACCACAAAAGTTGTTCTACCTGCTTTCTGGGCTGAGATGGGGAACCGCTGAATTTTGGAGTCGGCCGGTGACAAAATGTTCCAAACACACCCCATGCACAACTCCACTAGCGAAGGTGCCAGGGACGAGCTCTGTTGGTAGTTTTTACATTGCTCCAGTAGGCATCAAAAGGACACCACAAAAGTTGTTCTACCTGCTTTCTGGGCTGAGATGGGGAATCGCTGAATTTTGGACTCGGCCGGTGACAAAATGTTCCGAACACACCCCATGCACAACTCCACCGGGGAAGGTGCCAGACAGGAGTTCTCCTGGTAGTTTTTACATTGCTCCGGTAGGCATCTGAAAGACACCACAAAAGTTGTTCTACCTGCTTTCTGGGCTGAGATGGGGAACCGCTGAATTTTGGACTCGGCCAGTGGCAAAATGTTCCAAAGACACCCCATGCACAACTCCACCGGGGAAGGTGCCAGACAGGAGTTCTCTTAGTAGTTTTTACACTACATTGGTAGGCACCTGAAAGGCACCACAAAAGTTGTTCTACCTGCTTTCTGGGCTGAGATGGGGAACCGCTGAATTTTGGACTCGGCCGGTGACAAAATGTTCCAAACACACCCCATGCACAACTCCACCGGGGAAGGTGCCAGGCAGGAGTTCCCTTGGTAGTTTTTACACTACCTTGGTAGGCAGCTGAAAGACACCACAAAAGTTGTTCTACCTGCTTTCTGGGCTGAGATGGGGAACCGCTGAATTTTGGAGTCGGCTGGTGACAAAATGTTCCAAACACACCCCCTGCACAACTCCACCGGGGAAGGTGCCAGACAGGAGTTCTCCTGGTAGTTTTTACATTGCTCTGGTAGGCATCTGAAAGACACCACAAAAGTTGTTCTACCTGCTTTCTGGGCTGAGATGGGGAACCGCTGAATTTTGGAGTCGGCTGGTGACAAAATGTTCCAAAGACACCCCATGCACAACTCCACCGGGGAAGGTGCCAGACAAGAGTTCTCTTGAGAGTTTTTACACTACCTTGGTAGGCATCTGAAAGACACCACAAAAGTTGTTCTACCTGCTTTCTGGGCTGAGATGGGGAACCGCTGAATTTTGGACTCGGCCGGTGACAAAATGTTCCAAACACACCCCCTGCATAACTCCACCGGGGAAGGTGCCAGACAGGAGTTCTCTTAGTAGTTTTTACACTACCTTGGTAGGCAGCTGAAAGACACCACAAAAGTTGTTCTACCTGCTTTCTGGGCTGAGATGGGGAACCGCTGAATTTTGGACTCGGCCGGTGACAAAATGTTCCAAACACACCCCCTGCACAACTCCACCGGGGAAGGTGCCAGACAGGAGTTCTCTTAGTAGTTTTTACACTACCTTGGTAGGCATCTGAAAGACACCACAAAAGTTGTTCTACCTGCTTTCTGGGCTGAGATGGGGAACCGCTGAATTTTGGAGTCGGCTGGTGACAAAATGTTCCAAACACACCCCCTGCACAACTCCACCGGGGAAGGTGCCAGACAGGAGTTCTCCTGGTAGTTTTTACATTGCTCTGGTAGGCATCTGAAAGACACCACAAAAGTTGTTCTACCTGCTTTCTGGGCTGAGATGGGGAACCGCTGAATTTTGGACTCGGCTGGTGACAAAATGTTCCAAAGACACCCCATGCACAACTCCACCGGGGAAGGTGCCAGACAAGAGTTCTCTTGAGAGTTTCTACACTACCTTGGTAGGCATCTGAAAGACACCACAAAAGTTGTTCTACCTGCTTTCTGGGCTGAGATGGGGAACCGCTGAATTTTGGACTCGGCCGGTGACAAAATGTTCCAAACACACCCCCTGCACAACTCCACCGGGGAAGGTGCCAGACAGGAGTTCTCTTAGTAGTTTTTACACTACCTTGGTAGGCAGCTGAAAGGCACCACAAAAGTTGTTCTACCTGCTTTCTGGGCTGAGATGGGGAAACGCTGAATTTTGGACTCGGCTGGTGACAAAATGTTCCAAACACACCCCCTGCACAACTCCACCGGGGAAGGTGCCAGACAGGAGTTCTCTTGATAGTTTTTACACTACCTTGGTAGGCATCTGAAAGACACCACAAAAGTTGTTCTACCTGCTTTCTGGGCTGAGATGGGGAAACGCTGAATTTTGGAGTCGGCTGGTGACAAAATGTTCCAAACACACCCCCTGCACAACTCCACCGGGGAAGGTGCCAGACGGGAGTTCTCCTGGTAGTTTTTACATTGCTCCGGTAGGCATCTGAAAGACACCACAAAAGTTGTTCTGTCTGCTTTCTGGGCTGAGATGGGGAATCGCTGAATTTTGGACTCGGCCGGTGACAAAATGTTCCAAAGACACCCCATGCACAACTCCACCGGGGAAGGTGCCAGACAGGAGTTCTCTTAGTAGTTTTTACACTACCTTGGTAGGCACCTGAAAGACACCACAAAAGTTGTTCTACCTGCTTTCTGGGCTGAGATGGGGAATCGCTGAATTTTGGACTCGGCTGGTGACAAAATGTTCCAAACACACCCCCTGCACAACTCCACCGGGGAAGGTGCCAGACAGGAGTTCTCCTGGTAGATTTTACACTACCTTGGTAGGGAGCTGAAAGGCAGCACAAAAGTTGTTCTACCTGCTTTCTGGGCTGAGATGGGGAATCGCTGAATTTTGGACTCGGCCGGTGACAAAATGTTCCAAACACACCCCCTGCACAACTCCACCGGGGAAGGTGCCAGACAGGAGTTCTCCTGGTAGTTTTTACACTACCTTGGTAGGCATCTAAAAGACACCACAAAAGTTGTTCTACCTGCTTTCTGGGCTGAGATGGGGAACAGCTGAATTTTGGACTCGGCTGGTGACAAAATGTTCCAAAGACACCCCCTGCACAACTCCACCGGGGAAGGTGCCAGGCAGGAGTTCTCTTGGTAGTTTTTACACTACCTTGGTAGGCAGCTGAAAGACACCACAAAAGTTGTTCTACCTGCTTTCTGGGCTGAGATGGGGAAACGCTGAATTTTTGGACTCGGCTGGTGACAAAATGTTCCGAACACACCCCATGCACAACTCCACCGGGGAAGGTGCCAGACAGGAGTTCTCCTGGTAGTTTTTACATTGCTCTGGTAGGCATCTGAAAGACACCACAAAAGTTGTTCTACCTGCTTTCTGGGCTGAGATGGGGAATCGCTGAATTTTGGACTCGGCTGGTGACAAAATGTTCCAAACACACCCCCTGCACAACTCCACCGGGGAAGGTGCCAGACAGGAGTTCTCCTGGTAGATTTTACACTACCTTGGTAGGGAGCTGAAAGGCAGCACAAAAGTTGTTCTACCTGCTTTCTGGGCTGAGATGGGGAATCGCTGAATTTTGGACTCGGCCGGTGACAAAATGTTCCAAACACACCCCCTGCACAACTCCACCGGGGAAGGTGCCAGACAGGAGTTCTCCTGGTAGTTTTTACACTACCTTGGTAGGCATCTAAAAGACACCACAAAAGTTGTTCTACCTGCTTTCTGGGCTGAGATGGGGAACAGCTGAATTTTGGACTCGGCTTGTGACAAAATGTTCCAAAGACACCCCCTGCACAACTATACCGGGGAAGGTGCCAGACAGGAGTTCTCCTGGTAGTTTTTACATTGCTCCGGTAGGCATCTAAAAGACACCACAAAAGATGTTCTACCTGCTTTCTGGGCTGAGATGGGGAACCGCTGAATTTTGGAGTCGGCCGGTGACAAAATGTTCCAAACACAGCCCCTGCACAACTCCACCGGGGAAGGTGCCAGACAGGAGTTCTCTTGGTAGATTTTACACTACCTTGGTAGGGAGCTGAAAGGCAGCACAAAAGTTGTTCTACCTGCTTTCTGGGCTGAGATGGGGAATCGCTGAATTTTGGACTCGGCCGGTGACAAAATGTTCCAAACACACCCCATGCACAACTCCACCGGGGAAGGTGCCAGACAGGCGTTTTCGTGGTAGTTTTTACACTACCTTGGTAGGCACCTGAAAGGCACCACAAAAGTTGTTCTACCTGTTTTCTGGGCTGAGATGGGGAATCGCTGAATTTTGGACTCGGCCGGTGACAAAATGTTCCAAACACACCCCCTGCACAACTCCACCGGGGAAGGTGCCAGACAGGAGTTCTCCTGGTAGTTTTTACATTGCTGCGGTAGGGAGCTGAAAGACACCACAAAAGTTGTTCTACCTGCTTTCTGGGCTGAGATGGGGAACCGCTGAATTTTGGACTCAGCCGGTGACAAAATGTTCCAAAGACACCCCATGCACAACTCCACCGGGGAAGGTGCCAGACAGGAGTTCTCTTAGTAGTTTTTACACTACCTTGGTAGGCACCTGAAAGGCACCACAAAAGTTGTTCTACCTGCTTTCTGGGCTGAGATGGGGAACCGCTGAATTTTGGACTCGGCCGGTGACAAAATGTTCCAAACACACCCCATGCACAACTCCACCGGGGAAGGTGCCAGGCAGGAGTTCTCTTAGTAGTTTTTACACTACCTTGGTAGGCAGCTGAAAGGCACCACAAAAGTTGTTCTACCTGCTTTCTAGGCTGAGATGGGGAAACGCTGAATTTTTGGACTCGGCTGGTGACAAAATGTTCCGAACACACCCCATGCACAACTCCACCGGGGAAGGTGCCAGACAGGAGTTCTCCTGGTAGTTTTTACATTGCTCCGGTAGGCAGCTGAAAGACACCACAAAAGTTGTTCTACCTGCTTTCTGGGCTGAGATGGGGAACCGCTGAATTTTGGACTCGGCCGGTGACAAAATGTTCCAAACACACCCCCTGCACAACTCCACCGGGGAAGGTGCCAGACAGGAGTTCTCTTAGTAGTTTTTACACTACCTTGGTAGGCATCTGAAAGACACCACAAAAGTTGTTCTACCTGCTTTCTGGGCTGAGATGGGGAAACGCTGAATTTTGGACTCGGCTGGTGACAAAATGTTCCAAACACACCCCCTGCACAACTCCACCGGGGAAGGTGTCAGACAGGAGTTCTCTTAGTAGTTTTTGCACTACCTTGGTAGGCATCTGAAAGACACCACAAAAGTTGTTCTACCTGCTTTCTGGGCTGAGATGGGGAAACGCTGAATTTTGGACTCGGCTGGTGACAAAATGTTCCAAACACACCCCCTGCACAACTCCACCGGGGAAGGTGCCAGACAGGAGTTCTCTTGATAGTTTTTACACTACCTTGGTAGGCACCTGAAAGGCACCACAAAAGTTGTTCTACCTGCTTTCTGGGCTGAGATGGGGAACCGCTGAATTTTGGACTCGGCTGGTGACAAAATGTTCCAAACACACCCCCTGCACAACTCCACCGGGGAAGGTGCCAGACAGGAGTTCTCCTGGTAGTTTTTACATTGCTCTGGTAGGCATCTGAAAGACACCACAAAAGTTGTTCTACCTGCTTTCTGGGCTGAGATGGGGAACCGCTGAATTTTGGACTCGGCCAGTGACAAAATGTTCCAAAGACACCCCATGCACAACTCCACCGGGGAAGGTGCCAGACAAGAGTTCTCTTGAGAGTTTTTACACTACCTTGGTAGGCATCTGAAAGACACCACAAAAGTTGTTCTACCTGCTTTCTGGGCTGAGATGGGGAACCGCTGAATTTTGGACTCGGCCGGTGACAAAATGTTCCAAACACACCCCCTGCACAACTCCACCGGGGAAGGTGCCAGACAGGAGTTCTCTTAGTAGTTTTTACACTACCTTGGTAGGCATCTGAAAGACACCACAAAAGTTGTTCTACCTGCTTTCTGGGCTGAGATGGGGAACCGCTGAATTTTGGAGTCGGCTGGTGACAAAATGTTCCAAACACACCCCCTGCACAACTCCACCGGGGAAGGTGCCAGACAGGAGTTCTCCTGGTAGTTTTTACATTGCTCTGGTAGGCATCTGAAAGACACCACAAAAGTTGTTCTACCTGCTTTCTGGGCTGAGATGGGGAACCGCTGAATTTTGGAGTCGGCTGGTGACAAAATGTTCCAAAGACACCCCATGCACAACTCCACCGGGGAAGGTGCCAGACAAGAGTTCTCTTGAGAGTTTTTACACTACCTTGGTAGGCATCTGAAAGACACCACAAAAGTTGTTCTACCTGCTTTCTGGGCTGAGATGGGGAACCGCTGAATTTTGGACTCGGCCGGTGACAAAATGTTCCAAACACACCCCCTGCACAACTCCATCGGGGAAGGTGCCAGACAGGAGTTCTCTTAGTAGTTTTTACACTACCTTGGTAGGCAGCTGAAAGACACCACAAAAGTTGTTCTACCTGCTTTCTGGGCTGAGATGGGGAAACGCTGAATTTTGGACTCGGCTGGTGACAAAATGTTCCAAACACACCCCCTGCACAACTCCACCGGGGAAGGTGCCAGACAGGAGTTCTCTTGATAGTTTTTACACTACCTTGGTAGGCATCTGAAAGACACCACAAAAGTTGTTCTACCTGCTTTCTGGGCTGAGATGGGGAAACGCTGAATTTTGGAGTCGGCTGGTGACAAAATGTTCCAAACACACCCCCTGCACAACTCCACCGGGGAAGGTGCCAGACGGAAGTTCTCCTGGTAGTTTTTACATTGCTCCGGTAGGCATCTGAAAGACACCACAAAAGTTGTTCTACCTGCTTTCTGGGCTGAGATGGGGAATCGCTGAATTTTGGAGTCGGCCGGTGACAAAATGTTCCAAAGACACCCCATGCACAACTCCACCGGGGAATGTGCCAGACAAGCGTTCTCTTGATAGTTTTTACACTACCTTGGTAGGCATCTGAAAGACACCACAAAAGTTGTTCTACCTGCTTTCTGGGCTGAGATGGGGAACCGCTGAATTTTGGAGTCGGCCGGTGACAAAATGTTCCAAACACACCCCATGCACAACTCCACTAGCGAAGGTGCCAGGGACGAGCTCTGTTGGTAGTTTTTACATTGCTCCAGTAGGCATCAAAAGGACACCACAAAAGTTGTTCTACCTGCTTTCTGGGCTGAGATGGGGAATCGCTGAATTTTGGACTCGGCCGGTGACAAAATGTTCCAAAGACACCCCATGCACAACTCCACCGGGGAAGGTGCCAGGCAGGAGTTCTCTTGGTAGTTTTTTCACTACCTTGGTAGGCATTTGAAAGGCACCACAAAAGTTGTTCTACCTGCTTTCTGGGCTGAGATGGGGAACAGCTGAATTTTGGAGTCGGCTGGTGACAAAATGTTCCAAACACACCCCATGCACAACTCCACCGGGGAAGGTGCCAGACAAGAGTTCTCTTGAGAGTTTTTACACTACCTTGGTAGGCATCTGAAAGACACCACAAAAGTTGTTCTACCTGCTTTCTGGGCTGAGATGGGGAACCGCTGAATTTTGGACTCGGCCGGTGACAAAATGTTCCAAACACACCCCCTGCACAACTCCACCGGGGAAGGTGCCAGACAGGAGTTCTCTTAGTAGTTTTTACACTACCTTGGTAGGCAGCTGAAAGACACCACAAAAGTTGTTCTACCTGCTTTCTGGGCTGAGATGGGGAACCGCTGAATTTTGGAGTCGGCTGGTGACAAAATGTTCCAAACACACCCCCTGCACAACTCCACCGGGGAAGGTGCCAGACAGGAGTTCTCCTGGTAGTTTTTACATTGCTCTGGTAGGCATCTGAAAGACACCACAAAAGTTGTTCTACCTGCTTTCTGGGCTGAGATGGGGAACCGCTGAATTTTGGAGTCGGCTGGTGACAAAATGTTCCAAAGACACCCCATGCACAACTCCACCGGGGAAGGTGCCAGACAGGAGTTCTCTTAATAGTTTTTACACTACCTTGGTAGGCATCTGAAAGACACCACAAAAGTTGTTCTACCTGCTTTCTGGGCTGAGATGGGGAACCGCTGAATTTTGGACTCGGCCGGTGACAAAATGTTCCAAACACACCCCCTGCATAACTCCACCGGGGAAGGTGCCAGACAGGAGTTCTCTTAGTAGTTTTTACACTACCTTGGTAGGCAGCTGAAAGACACCACAAAAGTTGTTCTACCTGCTTTCTGGGCTGAGATGGGGAACCGCTGAATTTTGGACTCGGCCGGTGACAAAATGTTCCAAACACACCCCCTGCACAACTCCACCGGGGAAGGTGCCAGACAGGAGTTCTCTTAGTAGTTTTTACACTACCTTGGTAGGCATCTGAAAGACACCACAAAAGTTGTTCTACCTGCTTTCTGGGCTGAGATGGGGAACCGCTGAATTTTGGAGTCGGCTGGTGACAAAATGTTCCAAACACACCCCCTGCACAACTCCACCGGGGAAGGTGCCAGACAGGAGTTCTCCTGGTAGTTTTTACATTGCTCTGGTAGGCATCTGAAAGACACCACAAAAGTTGTTCTACCTGCTTTCTGGGCTGAGATGGGGAACCGCTGAATTTTGGACTCGGCTGGTGACAAAATGTTCCAAAGACACCCCATGCACAACTCCACCGGGGAATGTGCCAGACAAGCGTTCTCTTGATAGTTTTTACACTACCTTGGTAGGCATCTGAAAGACACCACAAAAGTTGTTCTACCTGCTTTCTGGGCTGAGATGGGGAACCGCTGAATTTTGGACTCGGCCGGTGACAAAATGTTCCAAAGACACCCCATGCACAACTCCACCGGGGAATGTGCCAAACAAGCGTTCTCTTGATAGTTTTTACACTACCTTGGTAGGCATCTGAAAGACACCACAAAAGTTGTTCTACCTGCTTTCTGGGCTGAGATGGGGAACCGCTGAATTTTGGAGTCGGCCGGTGACAAAATGTTCCAAACACACCCCATGCACAACTCCACTAGCGAAGGTGCCAGGGACGAGCTCTGTTGGTAGTTTTTACATTGCTCCAGTAGGCATCAAAAGGACACCACAAAAGTTGTTCTACCTGCTTTCTGGGCTGAGATGGGGAATCGCTGAATTTTGGACTCGGCCGGTGACAAAATGTTCCAAAGACACCCCATGCACAACTCCACCGGGGAAGGTGCCAGACAGGAGTTCTCTTGGTAGTTTTTTCACTACCTTGGTAGGCATTTGAAAGGCACCACAAAAGTTGTTCTACCTGCTTTCTGGGCTGAGATGGGGAACAGCTGAATTTTGGACTCGGCTGGTGACAAAATGTTCCAAACACACCCCATGCACAACTCCACCGGGGAAGGTGCCAGACAAGAGTTCTCTTGAGAGTTTTTACACTACCTTGGTAGGCAGCTGAAAGACACCACAAAAGTTGTTCTACCTGCTTTCTGGGCTGAGATGGGGAACCGCTGAATTTTGGACTCGGCCGGTGACAAAATGTTCCAAACACACCCCATGCACAACTCCACCGGGGAAGGTGCCAGACAGGAGTTCTCTTAGTAGTTTTTACACTACCTTGGTAGGCAGCTGAAAGACACCACAAAAGTTGTTCTACCTGCTTTCTGGGCTGAGATGGGGAACCGCTGAATTTTGGAGTCGGCTGGTGACAAAATGTTCCAAACACACCCCCTGCACAACTCCACCGGGGAAGGTGCCAGACAGGAGTTCTCCTGGTAGTTTTTACATTGCTCTGGTAGGCATCTGAAAGACACCACAAAAGTTGTTCTACCTGCTTTCTGGGCTGAGATGGGGAACCGCTGAATTTTGGAGTCGGCTGGTGACAAAATGTTCCAAAGACACCCCATGCACAACTCCACCGGGGAAGGTGCCAGACAAGAGTTCTCTTGAGAGTTTTTACACTACCTTGGTAGGCATCTGAAAGACACCACAAAAGTTGTTCTACCTGCTTTCTGGGCTGAGATGGGGAACCGCTGAATTTTGGACTCGGCCGGTGACAAAATGTTCCAAACACACCCCCTGCATAACTCCACCGGGGAAGGTGCCAGACAGGAGTTCTCTTAGTAGTTTTTACACTACCTTGGTAGGCAGCTGAAAGACACCACAAAAGTTGTTCTACCTGCTTTCTGGGCTGAGATGGGGAACCGCTGAATTTTGGACTCGGCCGGTGACAAAATGTTCCAAACACACCCCCTGCACAACTCCACCGGGGAAGGTGCCAGACAGGAGTTCTCTTAGTAGTTTTTACACTACCTTGGTAGGCATCTGAAAGACACCACAAAAGTTGTTCTACCTGCTTTCTGGGCTGAGATGGGGAACCGCTGAATTTTGGAGTCGGCTGGTGACAAAATGTTCCAAACACACCCCCTGCACAACTCCACCGGGGAAGGTGCCAGACAGGAGTTCTCCTGGTAGTTTTTACATTGCTCTGGTAGGCATCTGAAAGACACCACAAAAGTTGTTCTACCTGCTTTCTGGGCTGAGATGGGGAACCGCTGAATTTTGGACTCGGCTGGTGACAAAATGTTCCAAAGACACCCCATGCACAACTCCACCGGGGAAGGTGCCAGACAAGAGTTCTCTTGAGAGTTTCTACACTACCTTGGTAGGCATCTGAAAGACACCACAAAAGTTGTTCTACCTGCTTTCTGGGCTGAGATGGGGAACCGCTGAATTTTGGACTCGGCCGGTGACAAAATGTTCCAAACACACCCCCTGCACAACTCCACCGGGGAAGGTGCCAGACAGGAGTTCTCTTAGTAGTTTTTACACTACCTTGGTAGGCAGCTGAAAGGCACCACAAAAGTTGTTCTACCTGCTTTCTGGGCTGAGATGGGGAAACGCTGAATTTTGGACTCGGCTGGTGACAAAATGTTCCAAACACACCCCCTGCACAACTCCACCGGGGAAGGTGCCAGACAGGAGTTCTCTTGATAGTTTTTACACTACCTTGGTAGGCATCTGAAAGACACCACAAAAGTTGTTCTACCTGCTTTCTGGGCTGAGATGGGGAAACGCTGAATTTTGGAGTCGGCTGGTGACAAAATGTTCCAAACACACCCCCTGCACAACTCCACCGGGGAAGGTGCCAGACGGGAATTCTCCTGGTAGTTTTTACATTGCTCCGGTAGGCATCTGAAAGACACCACAAAAGTTGTTCTGTCTGCTTTCTGGGCTGAGATGGGGAATCGCTGAATTTTGGACTCGGCCGGTGACAAAATGTTCCAAAGACACCCCATGCACAACTCCACCGGGGAAGGTGCCAGACAGGAGTTCTCTTAGTAGTTTTTACACTACCTTGGTAGGCACCTGAAAGACACCACAAAAGTTGTTCTACCTGCTTTCTGGGCTGAGATGGGGAATCGCTGAATTTTGGACTCGGCTGGTGACAAAATGTTCCAAACACACCCCCTGCACAACTCCACCGGGGAAGGTGCCAGACAGGAGTTCTCCTGGTAGATTTTACACTACCTTGGTAGGGAGCTGAAAGGCAGCACAAAAGTTGTTCTACCTGCTTTCTGGGCTGAGATGGGGAATCGCTGAATTTTGGACTCGGCCGGTGACAAAATGTTCCAAACACACCCCCTGCACAACTCCACCGGGGAAGGTGCCAGACAGGAGTTCTCCTGGTAGTTTTTACACTACCTTGGTAGGCATCTAAAAGACACCACAAAAGTTGTTCTACCTGCTTTCTGGGCTGAGATGGGGAACAGCTGAATTTTGGACTCGGCTGGTGACAAAATGTTCCAAAGACACCCCATGCACAACTCCACCGGGGAAGGTGCCAGGCAGGAGTTCTCTTGGTAGTTTTTACACTACCTTGGTAGGCAGCTGAAAGACACCACAAAAGTTGTTCTACCTGCTTTCTGGGCTGAGATGGGGAAACGCTGAATTTTTGGACTCGGCTGGTGACAAAATGTTCCGAACACACCCCATGCACAACTCCACCGGGGAAGGTGCCAGACAGGAGTTCTCCTGGTAGTTTTTACATTGCTCTGGTAGGCATCTGAAAGACACCACAAAAGTTGTTCTACCTGCTTTCTGGGCTGAGATGGGGAATCGCTGAATTTTGGACTCGGCTGGTGACAAAATGTTCCAAACACACCCCCTGCACAACTCCACCGGGGAAGGTGCCAGACAGGAGTTCTCCTGGTAGATTTTACACTACCTTGGTAGGGAGCTGAAAGGCAGCACAAAAGTTGTTCTACCTGCTTTCTGGGCTGAGATGGGGAATCGCTGAATTTTGGACTCCGCCGGTGACAAAATGTTCCAAACACACCCCATGCACAACTCCACCGGGGAAGGTGCCAGACAGGAGTTCTCCTGGTAGTTTTTACACTACCTTGGTAGGCATCTAAAAGACACCACAAAAGTTGTTCTACCTGCTTTCTGGGCTGAGATGGGGAACAGCTGAATTTTGGACTCGGCTTGTGACAAAATGTTCCAAAGACACCCCCTGCACAACTATACCGGGGAAGGTGCCAGACAGGAGTTCTCCTGGTAGTTTTTACATTGCTCCGGTAGGCATCTAAAAGACACCACAAAAGATGTTCTACCTGCTTTCTGGGCTGAGATGGGGAACCGCTGAATTTTGGAGTCGGCCGGTGACAAAATGTTCCAAACACAGCCCCTGCACAACTCCACCGGGGAAGGTGCCAGACAGGAGTTCTCTTGGTAGATTTTACACTACCTTGGTAGGGAGCTGAAAGGCAGCACAAAAGTTGTTCTACCTGCTTTCTGGGCTGAGATGGGGAATCGCTGAATTTTGGACTCGGCCGGTGACAAAATGTTCCAAACACACCCCATGCACAACTCCACCGGGGAAGGTGCCAGACAGGCGTTTTCGTGGTAGTTTTTACACTACCTTGGTAGGCACCTGAAAGGCACCACAAAAGTTGTTCTACCTGTTTTCTGGGCTGAGATGGGGAATCGCTGAATTTTGGACTCGGCCGGTGACAAAATGTTCCAAACACACCCCCTGCACAACTCCACCGGGGAAGGTGCCAGACAGGAGTTCTCCTGGTAGTTTTTACATTGCTCCGGTAGGGAGCTGAAAGACACCACAAAAGTTGTTCTACCTGCTTTCTGGGCTGAGATGGGGAACCGCTGAATTTTGGACTCGGCCGGTGACAAAATGTTCCAAAGACACCCCATGCACAACTCCACCGGGGAAGGTGCCAGACAGGAGTTCTCTTAGTAGTTTTTACACTACCTTGGTAGGCACCTGAAAGGCACCACAAAAGTTGTTCTACCTGCTTTCTGGGCTGAGATGGGGAACCGCTGAATTTTGGACTCGGCCGGTGACAAAATGTTCCAAACACACCCCATGCACAACTCCACCGGGGAAGGTGCCAGGCAGGAGTTCTCTTAGTAGTTTTTACACTACCTTGGTAGGCAGCTGAAAGGCACCACAAAAGTTGTTCTACCTGCTTTCTAGGCTGAGATGGGGAAACGCTGAATTTTTGGACTCGGCTGGTGACAAAATGTTCCGAACACACCCCATGCACAACTCCACCGGGGAAGGTGCCAGACAGGAGTTCTCCTGGTAGTTTTTACATTGCTCCGGTAGGCAGCTGAAAGACACCACAAAAGTTGTTCTACCTGCTTTCTGGGCTGAGATGGGGAACCGCTGAATTTTGGACTCGGCCGGTGACAAAATGTTCCAAACACACCCCCTGCACAACTCCACCGGGGAAGGTGCCAGACAGGAGTTCTCTTAGTAGTTTTTACACTACCTTGGTAGGCATCTGAAAGACACCACAAAAGTTGTTCTACCTGCTTTCTGGGCTGAGATGGGGAAACGCTGAATTTTGGACTCGGCTGGTGACAAAATGTTCCAAACACACCCCCTGCACAACTCCACCGGGGAAGGTGTCAGACAGGAGTTCTCTTAGTAGTTTTTGCACTACCTTGGTAGGCATCTGAAAGACACCACAAAAGTTGTTCTACCTGCTTTCTGGGCTGAGATGGGGAAACGCTGAATTTTGGACTCGGCTGGTGACAAAATGTTCCAAACACACCCCCTGCACAACTCCACCGGGGAAGGTGCCAGACAGGAGTTCTCTTGATAGTTTTTACACTACCTTGGTAGGCATCTGAAAGACACCACAAAAGTTGTTCTACCTGCTTTCTGGGCTGAGATGGGGAAAAGCTGAATTTTGGAGTCGGCTGGTGACGATATGTTCCAAACACACCCCCTGCACAACTCCACCGGGGAAGGTGCCAGACGGGAGTTCTCCTGGTAGTTTTTACATTGCTCCGGTAGGCATCTGAAAGACACCACAAAACTTGTTCTACCTGCTTTCTGGGCTGAGATGGGGAACCGCTGAATTTTGGACTCGGCCGGTGACAAAATGTTCCAAACACACCCCCTGCACAACTCCACCGGGGAAGGTTCCAGACAGGAGTTCTCTTAGTAGTTTTTACACTACCTTGGTAGGCATCTGAAAGACACCACAAAAGTTGTTCTACCTGCTTTCTGGGCTGAGATGGGGAACCGCTGAATTTTGGAGTCGGCCGGTGACAAAATGTTCCAAACACACCCCATGCACAACTCCACCGGGGAAGGTGCCAGACAGGAGTTCCCTGGTAGTTTTTACACTACCTTGGTAGGCAGCTGAAAGGCACCACAAAAGTTGTTCTACCTGCTTTCTGGGCTGAGATGGGGAACCGCTGAATTTTGGACTCTGCTGGTGACAAAATGTTCCAAACACACCCCATGCACAACTCCACTAGCGAAGGTGCCAGGGACGAGTTCTGTTGGTAGTTTTTACATTGCTCCGGTAGGCATCAAAAGGACACCACAAAAGTTGTTCTACCTGCTTTCTGGGCTGAGATGGGGAATCGCTGAATTTTGGACTCGGCCGGTGACAAAATGTTCCAAAGACACCCCATGCACAACTCCACCGGGGAAGGTGCCAGGCAGGAGTTCTCTTGGTAGTTTTTACACTACCTTGGTAGGCATTTGAGAGGCACCACAAAAGTTGTTCTACCTGCTTTCTGGGCTGAGATGGGGAACCGCTGAATTTTGGAGTCGGCTGGTGACAAAATGTTCCAAACACACCCCCTGCACAACTCCACCGGGGAAGGTGCCAGACAGGAGTTCTCCTGGTAGTTTTTACATTGCTCCAGTAGGCATCTGAAAGACACCACAAAAGTTGTTCTACCTGCTTTCTGGGCTGAGATGGGGAACCGCTGAATTTTGGACTCGGCCAGTGACAAAATGTTCCAAAGACACCCCCTGCACAACTCCACCGGGGAAGGTGCCAGACAGGAGTTCTCTTAGTAGTTTTTACACTACCTTGGTAGGCACCTGAAAGGCACCACAAAAGTTGTTCTACCTGCTTTCTGGGCTGAGATGGGGAACCGCTGAATTTTGGACTCGGCCGGTGACAAAATGTTCCAAACACACCCCATGCACAACTCCACCGGGGAAGGTGCCAGGCAGGAGTTCTCTTGGTAGTTTTTTCACTACCTTGGTAGGCATTTGAAAGGCACCACAAAAGTTGTTCTACCTGCTTTCTGGGCTGAGATGGGGAACAGCTGAATTTTGGACTCGGCTGGTGACAAAATGTTCCGAACACACCCCATGCACAACTCCACCGGGGAAGGTGCCAGACAGGAGTTCTCCTGGTAGTTTTTACATTGCTCCGGTAGGCAGCTGAAAGACACCACAAAAGTTGTTCTACCTGCTTTCTGGGCTGAGATGGGGAATCGCTGAATTTTGGACTCGGCCGGTGACAAAATGTTCCAAAGACACCCCATGCACAACTCCACCGGGGAATGTGCCAGACAAGCGTTCTCTTGATAGTTTTTACACTACCTTGGTAGGCATCTGAAAGACACCACAAAAGTTGTTCTACCTGCTTTCTGGGCTGAGATGGGGAACCGCTGAATTTTGGACTCGGCCGGTGACAAAATGTTCCAAACACACCCCCTGCACAACTCCACCGGGGAAGGTGCCAGGGACGAGCTCTGTTGGTAGTTTTTACACTACCTTGGTAGGCATTTGAAAGACACCACAAAAGTTGTTCTACCTGCTTTCTGGGCTGAGATGGGGAAACGCTGAATTTTGGAGTCGGCTGGTGACAAAATGTTCCAAACACACCCCATGCACAACTCCACCGGGGAAGGTGCCAGGCAGGAGTTCTCTTGGTAGATTTTACACTACCTTGGTAGGGAGCTGAAAGGCAGCACAAAAGTTGTTCTACCTGCTTTCTGGGCTGAGATGGGGAATCGCTGAATTTTGGACTCGGCCGGTGACAAAATGTTCCAAACACACCCCATGCACAACTCCACCGGGGAAGGTGCCAGACAGGAGTTCTCCTGGTAGTTTTTACATTGCTCCGGTAGGCATCTGAAAGACACCACAAAAGTTGTTCTACCTGCTTTCTGGGCTGAGATGGGGAACCGCTGAATTTTGGACTCGGCCAGTGACAAAATGTTCCAAAGACACCCCCTGCACAACTCCACCGGGGAAGGTGCCAGACAGGAGTTCTCTTAGTAGTTTTTACACTACCTTGGTAGGCACCTGAAAGGCACCACAAAAGTTGTTCTACCTGCTTTCTGGGCTGAGATGGGGAACCGCTGAATTTTGGACTCGGCCGGTGACAAAATGTTCCAAACACACCCCATGCACAACTCCACCGGGGAAGGTGCCAGGCAGGAGTTCTCTTAGTAGTTTTTACACTACCTTGGTAGGCAGCTGAAAGGCACCACAAAAGTTGTTCTACCTGCTTTCTAGGCTGAGATGGGGAACCGCTGAATTTTGGACTCGGCTGGTGACAAAATGTTCCGAACACACCCCATGCACAACTCCACCGGGGAAGGTGCCAGACAGGAGTTCTCCTGGTAGTTTTTACATTGCTCCGGTAGGCATCTGAAAGACACCACTAAAGTTGTTCTACCTGCTTTCTGGGCTGAGATGGGGAACCGCTGAATTTTGGAGTCGGACGGTGACAAAATGTTCCAAACACACCCCATGCACAACTCCACTAGCGAAGGTGCCAGGGACGAGCTCTGTTGGTAGTTTTTACATTGCTCCGGTAGGCATCAAAAGGACACCACAAAAGTTGTTCTACCTGCTTTCTGGGCTGAGATGGGGAACCGCTGAATTTTGGAGTCGGGCGGTGACAAAATGTTCCAAAGACACCCCATGCACAACTCCACCGGGGAAGGTGCCAGGCAGGAGTTCTCTTGGTAGTTTTTACACTACCTTGGTAGGCATTTGAAAGGCACCACAAAAGTTGTTCTACCTGCTTTCTGGGCTGAGATGGGGAACCACTGAATTTTGGAGTCGGCTGGTGACAAAATGTTCCAAACACACCCCATGCACAACTCCACCGGGGAAGGTGCCAGACAGGAGTTCTCCTGGTAGTTTTTACATTGCTCTGGTAGGCATCTGAAAGACACCACAAAAGTTGTTCTACCTGCTTTCTGGGCTGAGATGGGGAATCGCTGAATTTTGGACTCGGCTGGTGACAAAATGTTCCAAACACACCCCCTGCACAACTCCACCGGGGAAGGTGCCAGACAGGAGTTCTCCTGGTAGATTTTACACTACCTTGGTAGGGAGCTGAAAGGCAGCACAAAAGTTGTTCTACCTGCTTTCTGGGCTGAGATGGGGAATCGCTGAATTTTGGACTCGGCCGGTGACAAAATGTTCCAAACACACCCCCTGCACAACTCCACCGGGGAAGGTGCCAGACAGGAGTTCTCCTGGTAGTTTTTACACTACCTTGGTAGGCATCTAAAAGACACCACAAAAGTTGTTCTACCTGCTTTCTGGGCTGAGATGGGGAACAGCTGAATTTTGGACTCGGCTTGTGACAAAATGTTCCAAAGACACCCCCTGCACAACTATACCGGGGAAGGTGCCAGACAGGAGTTCTCCTGGTAGTTTTTACATTGCTCCGGTAGGCATCTAAAAGACACCACAAAAGATGTTCTACCTGCTTTCTGGGCTGAGATGGGGAACCGCTGAATTTTGGAGTCGGCCGGTGACAAAATGTTCCAAACACAGCCCCTGCACAACTCCACCGGGGAAGGTGCCAGACAGGAGTTCTCTTGGTAGATTTTACACTACCTTGGTAGGGAGCTGAAAGGCAGCACAAAAGTTGTTCTACCTGCTTTCTGGGCTGAGATGGGGAATCGCTGAATTTTGGACTCGGCCGGTGACAAAATGTTCCAAACACACCCCATGCACAACTCCACCGGGGAAGGTGCCAGACAGGCGTTTTCGTGGTAGTTTTTACACTACCTTGGTAGGCACCTGAAAGGCACCACAAAAGTTGTTCTACCTGTTTTCTGGGCTGAGATGGGGAATCGCTGAATTTTGGACTCGGCCGGTGACAAAATGTTCCAAACACACCCCCTGCACAACTCCACCGGGGAAGGTGCCAGACAGGAGTTCTCCTGGTAGTTTTTACATTGCTCCGGTAGGCAGCTGAAAGACACCACAAAAGTTGTTCTACCTGCTTTCTGGGCTGAGATGGGGAACCGCTGAATTTTGGACTTGGCCGGTGACAAAATGTTCCAAACACACCCCCTGCACAACTCCACCGGGGAAGGTGCCAGACAGGAGTTCTCTTAGTAGTTTTTACACTACCTTGGTAGGCATCTGAAAGACACCACAAAAGTTGTTCTACCTGCTTTCTGGGCTGAGATGGGGAAACGCTGAATTTTGGACTCGGCTGGTGACAAAATGTTCCAAACACACCCCCTGCACAACTCCACCGGGGAAGGTGTCAGACAGGAGTTCTCTTAGTAGTTTTTGCACTACCTTGGTAGGCATCTGAAAGACACCACAAAAGTTGTTCTACCTGCTTTCTGGGCTGAGATGGGGAAACGCTGAATTTTGGACTCGGCTGGTGACAAAATGTTCCAAACACACCCCCTGCACAACTCCACCGGGGAAGGTGCCAGACAGGAGTTCTCTTGATAGTTTTTACACTACCTTGGTAGGCATCTGAAAGACACCACAAAAGTTGTTCTACCTGCTTTCTGGGCTGAGATGGGGAAAAACTGAATTTTGGAGTCGGCTGGTGACGATATGTTCCAAAGACCCCCCCTGCACAACTCCACCGGGGAAGGTGCCAGACGGGAGTTCTCCTGGTAGTTTTTACATTGCTCCAGTAGGCACCTGAAAGGCACCACAAAAGTTGTTCTATCTGCTTTCTGGGCTGAGATGGGGAACCGCTGAATTTTGGACTCGGCCGGTGACAAAATGTTCCAAACACACCCCCTGCACAACTCCACCGGGGAAGGTTCCAGACAGGAGTTCTCTTAGTAGTTTTTACACTACCTTGGTAGGCAGCTGAAAGGCACCACAAAAGTTGTTCTACCTGCTTTCTGGGCTGAGATGGGGAACCGCTGAATTTTGGAGTCGGCCGGTGACAAAATGTTCCAAACACACCCCATGCACAACTCCACCGGGGAAGGTGCCAGACAGGAGTTCCCTGGTAGTTTTTACACTACCTTGGTAGGCAGCTGAAAGGCACCACAAAAGTTGTTCTACCTGCTTTCTGGGCTGAGATGGGGAACCGCTGAATTTTGGACTCTGCTGGTGACAAAATGTTCCAAACACACCCCATGCACAACTCCACTAGCGAAGGTGCCAGGGACGAGCTCTGTTGGTAGTTTTTACATTGCTCCGGTAGGCATCAAAAGGACACCACAAAAGTTGTTCTACCTGCTTTCTGGCCTGAGATGGGGAATCGCTGAATTTTGGAGTCGCCCGGTGACAAAATGTTCCAAAGACACCCCATGCACAACTCCACCGGGGAAGGTGCCAGGCAGGAGTTCTCTTGGTAGTTTTTACACTACCTTGGTAGGCATTTGAAAGGCACCACAAAAGTTGTTCTACCTGCTTTCTGGGCTGAGATGGGGAACCGCTGAATTTTGGAGTCGGCTGGTGACAAAATGTTCCAAACACACCCCCTGCACAACTCCACCGGGGAAGGTGCCAGACAGGAGTTCTCCTGGTAGTTTTTACATTGCTCCGGTAGGCATCTGAAAGACACCACAAAAGTTGTTCTACCTGCTTTCTGGGCTGAGATGGGGAACCGCTGAATTTTGGACTCGGCCAGTGACAAAATGTTCCAAAGACACCCCCTGCACAACTCCACCGGGGAAGGTGCCAGACAGGAGTTCTCTTAGTAGTTTTTACACTACCTTGGTAGGCACCTGAAAGGCACCACAAAAGTTGTTCTACCTGCTTTCTGGGCTGAGATGGGGAACCGCTGAATTTTGGACTCGGCCGGTGACAAAATGTTCCAAACACACCCCATGCACAACTCCACCGGGGAAGGTGCCAGGCAGGAGTTCTCTTGGTAGTTTTTACACTACCTTGGTAGGCAGCTGAAAGGCACCACAAAAGTTGTTCTACCTGCTTTCTGGGCTGAGATGGGGAACCGCTGAATTTTGGACTCGGCTGGTGACAAAATGTTCCGAACACACCCCATGCACAACTCCACCGGGGAAGGTGCCAGACAGGAGTTCTCCTGGTAGTTTTTACATTGCTCCGGTAGGCATCTGAAAGACACCACAAAAGTTGTTCTACCTGCTTTCTGGGCTGAGATGGGGAATCGCTGAATTTTGGACTCGGCCGGTGACAAAATGTTCCAAAGACACCCCATGCACAACTCCACCGGGGAATGTGCCAGACAAGCGTTCTCTTGATAGTTTTTACACTACCTTGGTAGGCATCTGAAAGACACCACAAAAGTTGTTCTACCTGCTTTCTGGGCTGAGATGGGGAACCGCTGAATTTTGGAGTCGGCCGGTGACAAAATGTTCCAAACACACCCCCTGCACAACTCCACCGGGGAAGGTGCCAGGGACGAGCTCTGTTGGTAGTTTTTACACTACCTTGGTAGGCATTTGAAAGACACCACAAAAGTTGTTCTACCTGCTTTCTGGGCTGAGATGGGGAAACGCTGAATTTTGGAGTCGGCTGGTGACAAAATGTTCCAAACACACCCCATGCACAACTCCACCGGGGAAGGTGCCAGACAGGAGTTCTCCTGGTAGTTTTTACATTGCTCCGGTAGGCATCTGAAAGACACCACAAAAGTTGTTCTACCTGCTTTCTGGGCTGAGATGGGGAACCGCTGAATTTTGGACTCGGCCGGTGACAAAATGTTCCAAACACACCCCATGCACAACTCCACCGGGGAAGGTGCCAGGCAGGAGTTCTCTTGGTAGTTTTTACACTACCTTGGTAGGCAGCTGAAAGGCACCACAAAAGTTGTTCTACCTGCTTTCTGGGCTGAGATGGGGAACCGCTGAATTTTGGACTCGGCTGGTGACAAAATGTTCCAAACACACCCCCTGCACAACTCCACCGGGGAAGGTGCCAGACAGGAGTTCTCCTGGTAGTTTTTACATTGCTCTGGTAGGCAGCTGAAAGACACCACAAAAGTTGTTCTACCTGCTTTCTGGGCTGAGATGGGGAACCGCTGAATTTTGGACTCGGCCGGTGACAAAATGTTCCAAACACACCCCATGCACAACTCCCCGGGGAAGGTGCCAGGCAGGAGTTCTCTTGGTAGTTTTTACACTACCTTGGTAGGCATTTGAAAGGCACCACAAAAGTTGTTCTACCTGCTTTCTGGGCTGAGATGGGGAACCGCTGAATTTTTGGACTCGGCTGGTGACAAAATATTCCGAACACACCCCATGCACAACTCCACCGGGGAAGGTGCCAGACAGGAGTTCTCCTGTAGTTTTTACATTGCTCCGGTAGGCAGCTGAAAGACACCACAAAAGTTGTTCTACCTGCTTTCTGGGCTGAGATGGGGAACCGCTGAATTTTGGACTCGGCCGGTGACAAAATGTTCCAAAGACACCCAATGCACAACTCCACCGGGGAAGGTGCCAGACAGGAGTTCTCTTAATAGTTTTTACACTACCTTGGTAGGCAGCTGAAAGGCACCACAAAAGTTGTTCTACCTGCTTTCTGGGCTGAGATGGGGAACCGCTGAATTTTGGACTCGGCCAGTGACAAAATGTTCCAAAGACACCCCCTGCACAACTCCACCGGGGAAGGTGCCAGACAGGAGTTCTCTTAGTAGTTTTTACACTACCTTGGTAGGCACCTGAAAGGCACCACAAAAGTTGTTCTACCTGCTTTCTGGGCTGAGATGGGGAACCGCTGAATTTTGGACTCGGCCGGTGACAAAATGTTCCAAACACACCCCATGCACAACTCCACCGGGGAAGGTGCCAGGCAGGAGTTCTCTTGGTAGTTTTTACACTACCTTGGTAGGCAGCTGAAAGGCACCACAAAAGTTGTTCTACCTGCTTTCTGGGCTGAGATGGGGAACCGCTGAATTTTGGACTCGGCTGGTGACAAAATGTTCCGAACACACCCCATGCACAACTCCACCGGGGAAGGTGCCAGACAGGAGTTCTCCTGGTAGTTTTTACATTGCTCTGGTAGGCAGCTGAAAGACACCACAAAAGTTGTTCTACCTGCTTTCTGGGCTGAGATGGGGAACCGCTGAATTTTGGAGTCGGCCGGTGACAAAATGTTCCAAACACACCCCATGCACAACTCCCCGGGGAAGGTGCCAGGCAGGAGTTCTCTTGGTAGTTTTTACACTACCTTGGTAGGCATTTGAAAGGCACCAAAAAAGTTGTTCTACCTGCTTTCTGGGCTGAGATGGGGAACCGCTGAATTTTTGGACTCGGCTGGTGACAAAATATTCCGAACACACCCCATGCACAACTCCACCGGGGAAGGTGCCAGACAGGAGTTCTCCTGTAGTTTTTACATTGCTCCGGTAGGCAGCTGAAAGACACCACAAAAGTTGTTCTACCTGCTTTCTGGGCTGAGATGGGGAACCGCTGAATTTTGGACTCGGCTGGTGACAAAATGTTCCGAACACACCCCATGCACAACTCCACCGGGGAAGGTGCCAGACAGGAGTTCTCCTGGTAGTTTTTACATTGCTCTGGTAGGCAGCTGAAAGACACCACAAAAGTTGTTCTACCTGCTTTCTGGGCTGAGATGGGGAACCGCTGAATTTTGGAGTCGGCCGGTGACAAAATGTTCCAAACACACCCCATGCACAACTCCCCGGGGAAGGTGCCAGGCAGGAGTTCTCTTGGTAGTTTTTACACTACCTTGGTAGGCATTTGAAAGGCACCAAAAAAGTTGTTCTACCTGCTTTCTGGGCTGAGATGGGGAACCGCTGAATTTTTGGACTCGGCTGGTGACAAAATATTCCGAACACACCCCATGCACAACTCCACCGGGGAAGGTGCCAGACAGGAGTTCTCCTGTAGTTTTTACATTGCTCCGGTAGGCAGCTGAAAGACACCAAAAAAGTTGTTCTACCTGCTTTCTGGGCTGAGATGGGGAAACGCTGAATTTTGGACTCGGCCGGTGACAAAATGTTCCAAACACACCCCATGCACAACTCCACCGGGGAAGGTGCCAGGCAGGAGTTCTCTTGGTAGATTTTACACTACCTTGGTAGGGAGCTGAAAGGCAGCACAAAAGTTGTTCTACCTGCTTTCTGGGCTGAGATGGGGAATCGCTGAATTTTGGACTCGGCCGGTGACAAAATGTTCCAAACACACCCCATGCACAACTCCACCGGGGAAGGTGCCAGACAGGAGTTCTCCTGGTAGTTTTTACATTGCTCCGGTAGGCATCTGAAAGACACCACAAAAGTTGTTCTACCTGCTTTCTGGGCTGAGATGGGGAACCGCTGAATTTTGGACTCGGCCAGTGACAAAATGTTCCAAAGACACCCCCTGCACAACTCCACCGGGGAAGGTGCCAGGCAGGAGTTCTCTTGGTAGATTTTACACTACCTTGGTAGGGAGCTGAAAGGCAGCACAAAAGTTGTTCTACCTGCTTTCTGGGCTGAGATGGGGAATCGCTGAATTTTGGACTCGGCCGGTGACAAAATGTTCCAAACACACCCCATGCACAACTCCACCGGGGAAGGTGCCAGACAGGAGTTCTCCTGGTAGTTTTTACATTGCTCCGGTAGGCATCTGAAAGACACCACAAAAGTTGTTCTACCTGCTTTCTGGGCTGAGATGGGGAACCGCTGAATTTTGGACTCGGCCAGTGACAAAATGTTCCAAAGACACCCCCTGCACAACTCCACCGGGGAAGGTGCCAGACAGGAGTTCTCTTAGTAGTTTTTACACTACCTTGGTAGGCACCTGAAAGGCACCACAAAAGTTGTTCTACCTGCTTTCTGGGCTGAGATGGGGAACCGCTGAATTTTGGACTCGGCCGGTGACAAAATGTTCCAAACACACCCCATGCACAACTCCCCGGGGAAGGTGCCAGGCAGGAGTTCTCTTGGTAGTTTTTACACTACCTTGGTAGGCATTTGAAAGGCACCACAAAAGTTGTTCTACCTGCTTTCTGGGCTGAGATGGGGAACCGCTGAATTTTTGGACTCGGCTGGTGACAAAATATTCCGAACACACCCCATGCACAACTCCACCGGGGAAGGTGCCAGACAGGAGTTCTCCTGTAGTTTTTACATTGCTCCGGTAGGCAGCTGAAAGACACCACAAAAGTTGTTCTACCTGCTTTGTGGGCTGAGATGGGGAAACGCTGAATTTTGGACTCGGCCGGTGACAAAATGTTCCAAACACACCCCATGCACAACTCCACCGGGGAAGGTGCCAGACAGGAGTTCTCTTAATAGTTTTTACACTACCTTGGTAGGCAGCTGAAAGGCACCACAAAAGTTGTTCTACCTGCTTTCTGGGCTGAGATGGGGAACAGCTGAATTTTGGAGTCGGCCGGTGACAAAATGTTCCAAACACACCCCATGCACAACTCCACTAGCGAAGGTGCCAGGGACGAGCTCTTTTGGTAGTTTTTACATTGCTCCGGTAGGCATCAAAAGGACACCACAAAAGTTGTTCTTCCTGCTTTCTGGGCTGAGATGGGGAACCGCTGAATTTTGGAGTCGGCTGGTGACAAAATGTTCCAAACACACCCCATGCACAACTCCACCGGGGAAGGTGCCAGGCAGGAGTTCTCTTGGTAGATTTTACACTACCTTGGTAGGGAGCTGAAAGGCAGCACAAAAGTTGTTCTACCTGCTTTCTGGGCTGAGATGGGGAATCGCTGAATTTTGGACTCGGCCGGTGACAAAATGTTCCAAACACACCCCATGCACAACTCCACCGGGGAAGGTGCCAGACAGGAGTTCTCCTGGTAGTTTTTACATTGCTCCGGTAGGCATCTGAAAGACACCACAAAAGTTGTTCTACCTGCTTTCTGGGCTGAGATGGGGAACCGCTGAATTTTGGACTCGGCCAGTGACAAAATGTTCCAAAGACACCCCCTGCACAACTCCACCGGGGAAGGTGCCAGACAGGAGTTCTCTTAGTAGTTTTTACACTACCTTGGTAGGCACCTGAAAGGCACCACAAAAGTTGTTCTACCTGCTTTCTGGGCTGAGATGGGGAACCGCTGAATTTTGGACTCGGCCGGTGACAAAATGTTCCAAACACACCCCATGCACAACTCCACCGGGGAAGGTGCCAGGCAGGAGTTCTCTTAGTAGTTTTTACACTACCTTGGTAGGCAGCTGAAAGGCACCACAAAAGTTGTTCTACCTGCTTTCTGGGCTGAGATGGGGAACCGCTGAATTTTGGACTCGGCTGGTGACAAAATGTTCCGAACACACCCCATGCACAACTCCACCGGGGAAGGTGCCAGACAGGAGTTCTCCTGGTAGTTTTTACATTGCTCCGGTAGGCATCTGAAAGACACCACAAAAGTTGTTCTACCTGCTTTCTGGGCTGAGATGGGGAACCGCTGAATTTTGGAGTCGGGCGGTGACAAAATGTTCCAAACACACCCCATGCACAACTCCACTAGCGAAGGTGCCAGGGACGAGCTCTGTTGGTAGTTTTTACATTGCTCCGGTAGGCATCAAAAGGACACCACAAAAGTTGTTCTACCTGCTTTCTGGCCTGAGATGGGGAATCGCTGAATTTTGGACTCGGCCGGTGACAAAAAGTTCCAAACACACCCCCTGCACAACTCCACCGGGGAAGGTGCCAGACAGGAGTTCTCCTGGTAGTTTTTACACTACCTTGGTAGGCATCTAAAAGACACCACAAAAGTTGTTCTACCTGCTTTCTGGGCTGAGATGGGGAACCGCTGAATTTTGGACTCGGCTGGTGACAAAATGTTCCAAACACACCCCCTGCACAACTCCACCGGGGAAGGTGCCAGACAGGAGTTCTCTTGGTAGTTTTTACACTACCTTGGTAGGCATCTGAAAGACACCACAAAAGTTGTTCTACCTGCTTTCTGGGCTGAGATGGGGAAACGCTGAATTTTGGACTCGGCTTGTGACAAAATGTTCCAAAGACACCCCCTGCACAACTATACCGGGGAAGGTGCCAGACAGGAGTTCTCCTGGTAGTTTTTACATTGCTCCGGTAGGCATCTAAAAGACACCACAAAAGATGTTCTACCTGCTTTCTGGGCTGAGATGGGGAACCGCTGAATTTTGGAGTCGGCCGGTGAGAAAATGTTCCAAACACAGCCCCTGCACAACTCCACCGGGGAAGGTGCCAGACAGGAGTTCTCTTGGTAGTTTTTACACTACCTTGGTAGGGAGCTGAAAGGCAGCACAAAAGTTGTTCTACCTGCTTTCTGGGCTGAGATGGGGAATCGCTGAATTTTGGACTCGGCCGGTGACAAAATGTTCCAAACACACCCCATGCACAACTCCACCGGGGAAGGTGCCAGACAGGCGTTTTCCTGGTAGTTTTTACACTACCTTGGTAGGCACCTGAAAGGCACCACAAAAGTTGTTCTACCTGCTTTCTGGGCTGAGATGGGGAATCGCTGAATTTTGGACTCGGCCGGTGACAAAATGTTCCAAACACACCCCCTGCACAACTCCACCGGGGAAGGTGCCAGACAGGAGTTCTCCTGGTAGTTTTTACATTGCTCCGGTAGGGAGATGAAAGACACCACAAAAGTTGTTCTACCTGCTTTCTGGGCTGAGATGGGGAACCGCTGAATTTTGGACTCGGCCGGTGACAAAATGTTCCAAAGACACCCCATGCACAACTCCACCGGGGAAGGTGCCAGACAGGAGTTCTCTTAGTAGTTTTTACACTACCTTGGTAGGCACCTGAAAGGCACCACAAAAGTTGTTCTACCTGCTTTCTGGGCTGAGATGGGGAACCGCTGAATTTTGGACTCGGCCGGTGACAAAATGTTCCAAACACACCCCATGCACAACTCCACCGGGGAAGGTGCCAGGCAGGAGTTCCCTTGGTAGTTTTTACACTACCTTGGTAGGCAGCTGAAAGGCACCACAAAAGTTGTTCTACCTGCTTTCTAGGCTGAGATGGGGAACCGCTGAATTTTTGGACTCGGCTGGTGACAAAATGTTCCGAACACACCCCATGCACAACTCCACCGGGGAAGGTGCCAGACAGGAGTTCTCCTGGTAGTTTTTACATTGCTCCGGTAGGCAGCTGAAAGACACCACAAAAGTTGTTCTACCTGCTTTCTGGGCTGAGATGGGGAACCGCTGAATTTTGGACTCGGCCGGTGACAAAATGTTCCAAAGACACCCCATGCACAACTCCACCGGGGAAGGTGCCAGACAGGAGTTCTCTTAGTAGTTTTTACACTACCTTGGTAGGCACCTGAAAGGCACCACAAAAGTTGTTCTACCTGCTTTCTGGGCTGAGATGGGGAAACGCTGAATTTTGGACTCGGCTGGTGACAAAATGTTCCAAACACACCCCCTGCACAACTCCACCGGGGAAGGTGCCAGACGGGAGTTCTCCTGGTAGTTTTTACATTGCTCCGGTAGGCATCTGAAAGACACCACAAAAGTTGTTCTATCTGCTTTCTGGGCTGAGATGGGGAATCGCTGAATTTTGGACTCGGCCGGTGACAAAATGTTCCAAACACACCCCATGCACAACTCCACCGGGGAAGGTGCCAGACAGGAGTTCTCTTAGTAGTTTTTACACTACCTTGGTAGGCATCTAAAAGACACCACAAAAGTTGCTCTACCTGCTTTCTGGGCTGAGATGGGGAAACGCTGAATTTTGGACTCGGCTGGTGACAAAATGTTCCAAACACACCCCCTGCACAACTCCACCGGGGAAGGTGCCAGACAGGAGTTCTCTTAGTAGTTTTTGCACTACCTTGGTAGGCATCTGAAAGACACCACAAAAGTTGTTCTACCTGCTTTCTGGGCTGAGATGGGGAACCGCTGAATTTTGGACTCGGCCGGTGACAAAATGTTCCAAACACACCCCCTGCACAACTCCACCGGGGAAGGTGCCAGACAGGAGTTCTCTTGATAGTTTTTACACTACCTTGGTAGGCATCTGAAAGACACCACAAAAGTTGTTCTACCTGCTTTCTGGGCTGAGATGGGGAAACGCTGAATTTTGGAGTCGGCTGGTGACGATATGTTCCAAACACACCCCCTGCACAACTCCACCGGGGAAGGTGCCAGACGGGAGTTCTCCTGGTAGTTTTTACATTGCTCCGGTAGGCATCTGAAAGACACCACAAAAGTTGTTCTACCTGCTTTCTGGGCTGAGATGGGGAACAGCTGAATTTTGGACTCGGCTGGTGACAAAATGTTCCAAAGACACCCCCTGCACAACTATACCGGGGAAGGTGCCAGACAGGAGTTCTCTTAGTAGTTTTTACACTACCTTGGTAGGCACCTGAAAGACACCACAAAAGATGTTCTACCTGCTTTCTGGGCTGAGATGGGGAACCGCTGAATTTTGGAGTCGGCCGGTGACAAAATGTTCCAAACACACCCCCTGCAGAACTCCACCGGGGAAGGTGCCAGACAGGAGTTCTCCTGGTAGTTTTTACATTGCTCCGGTAGTCATCTGAAAGACACCACAAAAGTTGTTCTACCTGCTTTCTGGGCTGAGATGGGGAACCGCTGAATTTTGGACTCGGCCGGTGACAAAATGTTCCAAACACACCCCCTGCACAACTCCACCGGGGAAGGTGCCAGACAGGAGTTCTCTTAGTAGTTTTTACACTACCTTGGTAGGCAGCTGAAAGGCACCACAAAAGTTGTTCTACCTGCTTTCTGGGCTGAGATGGGGAACCGCTGAATTTTGGAGTCGGCCGGTGACAAAATGTTCCAAACACAACCCATGCACAACTCCCCGGGGAAGGTGCCAGGCAGGAGTTCTCTTGGTAGTTTTTACACTACCTTGGTAGGCATTTGAAAGGCACCACAAAAGTTGTTCTACCTGCTTTCTGGGCTGAGATGGGGAACCGCTGAATTTTTGGACTCGGCTGGTGACAAAATATTCCGAACACACCCCATGCACAACTCCACCGGGGAAGGTGCCAGACAGGAGTTCTCCTGTAGTTTTTACATTGCTCCGGTAGGCAGCTGAAAGACACCACAAAAGTTGTTCTACCTGCTTTCTGGGCTGAGATGGGGAAACGCTGAATTTTGGACTCGGCCGGTGACAAAATGTTCCAAACACACCCCATGCACAACTCCACCGGGGAAGGTGCCAGACAGGAGTTCTCTTAATAGTTTTTACACTACCTTGGTAGGCAGCTGAAAGGCACCACAAAAGTTGTTCTACCTGCTTTCTGGGCTGAGATGGGGAACAGCTGAATTTTGGAGTCGGCCGGTGACAAAATGTTCCAAACACACCCCATGCACAACTCCACTAGCGAAGGTGCCAGGGACGAGCTCTTTTGGTAGTTTTTACATTGCTCCGGTAGGCATCAAAAGGACACCACAAAAGTTGTTCTTCCTGCTTTCTGGGCTGAGATGGGGAATCGCTGAATTTTGGACTCGGCCGGTGACAAAATTTTCCAAACACACCCCATGCACAACTCCACCGGGGAAGGTGCCAGACAGGAGTTCTCTTGGTAGTTTTTACACTACCTTGGTAGGCAGCTGAAAGGCACCACAAAAGTTGTTCTACCTGCTTTCTGGGCTGAGATGGGGAACAGCTGAATTTTGGACTCGGCCGGTGACAAAATGTTCCAAACACACCCCATGCACAACTCCACCGGGGAAGGTGCCAGGGACGAGCTCTTTTGGTAGTTTTTACATTGCTCCGGTAGGCATCAAAAGGACACCACAAAAGTTGTTCTACCTGCTTTCTGGGCTGAGATGGGGAATCGCTGAATTTTGGACTCGGCCGGTGACAAAATGTTCCAAACACACCCCCTGCACAACTCCACCGGGGAAGGTGCCAGACAAGCGTTCTCTTAGTAGTTTTTACACTACCTTGGTAGGCATCTAAAAGACACCACAAAAGTTGTTCTACCTGCTTTCTGGGCTGAGATGGGGAACTGCTGAATTTTGGACTCGGCTGGTGACAAAATGTTCCAAAGACACCCCCTGCACAACTATACCGGGGAAGGTGCCAGACAGGAGTTCTCCTGGTAGTTTTTACATTGCTCTGGTAGGCATCTAAAAGACACCACAAAAGATGTTCTACCTGCTTTCTGGGCTGAGATGGGGAACCGCTGAATTTTGGAGTCGGCCGGTGACAAAATGTTCCAAACACACCCCCTGCACAACTCCACCGGGGAAGGTGCCAGACAGGAGTTCTCCTGGTAGTTTTTACATTGCTCCGGTAGGCATCTGAAAGACACCACAAAAGTTGTTCAACCTGCTTTCTGGGCTGAGATGGGGAACCGCTGAATTTTGGACTCGGCCGGTGACAAAATGTTCCAAACACACCCCCTGCACAACTCCACCGGGGAAGGTGCCAGACAGGAGTTCTCTTAGTAGTTTTTACACTACCTTGGTAGGCAGCTGAAAGGCACCACAAAAGTTGTTCTACCTGCTTTCTGGGCTGAGATGGGGAACCGCTGAATTTTGGAGTCGGCCGGTGACAAAATGTTCCAAACACAACCCATGCACAACTCCCCGGGGAAGGTGCCAGGCAGGAGTTCTCTTGGTAGTTTTTACACTACCTTGGTAGGCATTTGAAAGGCACCACAAAAGTTGTTCTACCTGCTTTCTGGGCTGAGATGGGGAACCGCTGAATTTTTGGACTCGGCTGGTGACAAAATATTCCGAACACACCCCATGCACAACTCCACCGGGGAAGGTGCCAGACAGGAGTTCTCCTGTAGTTTTTACATTGCTCCGGTAGGCAGCTGAAAGACACCACAAAAGTTGTTCTACCTGCTTTCTGGGCTGAGATGGGGAAACGCTGAATTTTGGACTCGGCCGGTGACAAAATGTTCCAAACACACCCCATGCACAACTCCACCGGGGAAGGTGCCAGACAGGAGTTCTCTTAATAGTTTTTACACTACCTTGGTAGGCAGCTGAAAGGCACCACAAAAGTTGTTCTACCTGCTTTCTGGGCTGAGATGGGGAACAGCTGAATTTTGGAGTCGGCCGGTGACAAAATGTTCCAAACACACCCCATGCACAACTCCACTAGCGAAGGTGCCAGGGACGAGCTCTTTTGGTAGTTTTTACATTGCTCCGGTAGGCATCAAAAGGACACCACAAAAGTTGTTCTTCCTGCTTTCTGGGCTGAGATGGGGAATCGCTGAATTTTGGACTCGGCCGGTGACAAAATTTTCCAAACACACCCCATGCACAACTCCACCGGGGAAGGTGCCAGACAGGAGTTCTCTTGGTAGTTTTTACACTACCTTGGTAGGCAGCTGAAAGGCACCACAAAAGTTGTTCTACCTGCTTTCTGGGCTGAGATGGGGAACAGCTGAATTTTGGAGTCGGCCGGTGACAAAATGTTCCAAACACACCCCATGCACAACTCCACCGGGGAAGGTGCCAGGGACGAGCTCTTTTGGTAGTTTTTACATTGCTCCGGTAGGCATCAAAAGGACACCACAAAAGTTGTTCTACCTGCTTTCTGGGCTGAGATGGGGAATCGCTGAATTTTGGACTCGGCCGGTGACAAAATGTTCCAAACACACCCCCTGCACAACTCCACCGGGGAAGGTGCCAGACAAGCGTTCTCTTAGTAGTTTTTACACTACCTTGGTAGGCATCTAAAAGACACCACAAAAGTTGTTCTACCTGCTTTCTGGGCTGAGATGGGGAACTGCTGAATTTTGGACTCGGCTGGTGACAAAATGTTCCAAAGACACCCCCTGCACAACTATACCGGGGAAGGTGCCAGACAGGAGTTCTCCTGGTAGTTTTTACATTGCTCTGGTAGGCATCTAAAAGACACCACAAAAGATGTTCTACCTGCTTTCTGGGCTGAGATGGGGAACCGCTGAATTTTGGAGTCGGCCGGTGACAAAATGTTCCAAACACACCCCCTGCACAACTCCACCGGGGAAGGTGCCAGACAGGAGTTCTCCTGGTAGTTTTTACATTGCTCCGGTAGGCATCTGAAAGACACCACAAAAGTTGTTCAACCTGCTTTCTGGGCTGAGATGGGGAACCGCTGAATTTTGGACTCGGCCGGTGACAAAATGTTCCAAACACACCCCCTGCACAACTCCACCGGGGAAGGTGCCAGACAGGAGTTCTCTTAGTAGTTTTTACACTACCTTGGTAGGCAGCTGAAAGGCACCACAAAAGTTGTTCTACCTGCTTTCTGGGCTGAGATGGGGAACCGCTGAATTTTGGAGTCGGCCGGTGACAAAATGTTCCAAACACAACCCATGCACAACTCCCCGGGGAAGGTGCCAGGCAGGAGTTCTCTTGGTAGTTTTTACACTACCTTGGTAGGCATTTGAAAGGCACCACAAAAGTTGTTCTACCTGCTTTCTGGGCTGAGATGGGGAACCGCTGAATTTTTGGACTCGGCTGGTGACAAAATATTCCGAACACACCCCATGCACAACTCCACCGGGGAAGGTGCCAGACAGGAGTTCTCCTGTAGTTTTTACATTGCTCCGGTAGGCATCAAAAGGACACCACAAAAGTTGTTCTTCCTGCTTTCTGGGCTGAGATGGGGAATCGCTGAATTTTGGACTCGGCCGGTGACAAAATGTTCCAAACACACCCCATGCACAACTCCACCGGGGAAGGTGCCAGGCAGGAGTTCTCTTGATAGTTTTTACACTACCTTGGTAGGCACCTGAAAGGCACCACAAAAGTTGTTCTACCTGCTTTCTGGGCTGAGATGGGGAACCGCTGAATTTTGGAGTCGGCTGGTGACAAAATGTTCCAAACACACCCCATGCACAACTCCACTAGCGAAGGTGCCAGGGACGAGCTCTGTTGGTAGTTTTTACATTGCTCCGGTAGGCATCAAAAGGACACCACAAAAGTTGTTCTACCTGCTTTCTGGGCTGAGATGGGGAATCGCTGAATTTTGGACTCGGCCGGTGACAAAATGTTCCAAACACACCCCATGCACAACTCCACCGGGGAAGGTGCCAGACAGGAGTTCTCTTAGTAGTTTTTGCACTACCTTGGTAGGCATCTGAAAGACACCACAAAGTTGTTCTACCTGCTTTCTGGGCTGAGATGGGGAACCGCTGAATTTTGGACTCGGCCGGTGACAAAATGTTCCAAACACCCCCTGCACAACTCCACGCGGGAAGGTGCCAGACAGGAGTTCTCTTGATAGTTTTTACACTACCTTGGTAGGCATCTGAAAGACACCACAAAAGTTGTTCTACCTGCTTTCTGGGCTGAGATGGGAGAAACGCTGAATTTTGGAGTCGGCTGGTGACGATATGTTCCAAACACACCCCCTGCACAACTCCACCGGGGAAGGTGCCAGACGGGAGTTCTCCTGGTAGTTTTTACATTGCTCGGTAGGCATCTGAAAGACACCACAAAAGTTGTTCTACCTGCTTTCTGGGCTGAGATGGGGAACAGCTGAATTTTGGACTCGGCTGGTGACAAAATGTTCCAAAGACACCCCCTGCACAACTATACCGGGGAAGGTGCCAGACAGGAGTTCTCTTAGTAGTTTTTACACTACCTTGGTAGGCACCTGAAAGACACCACAAAAGATGTTCTACCTGCTTTCTGGGCTGAGATGGGGAACCGCTGAATTTTGGAGTCGGCCGGTGACAAAATGTTCCAAACACACCCCCTGCAGAACTCCACCGGGGAAGGTGCCAGACAGGAGTTCTCCTGGTAGTTTTTACATTGCTCCGGTAGTCATCTGAAAGACACCACAAAAGTTGTTCTACCTGCTTTCTGGGCTGAGATGGGGAACCGCTGAATTTTGGACTCGGCCGGTGACAAAATGTTCCAAACACACCCCCTGCACAACTCCACCGGGGAAGGTGCCAGACAGGAGTTCTCTTAGTAGTTTTTACACTACCTTGGTAGGCAGCTGAAAGGCACCACAAAAGTTGTTCTACCTGCTTTCTGGGCTGAGATGGGGAACCGCTGAATTTTGGAGTCGGCCGGTGACAAAATGTTCCAAACACAACCCATGCACAACTCCCCGGGGAAGGTGCCAGGCAGGAGTTCTCTTGGTAGTTTTTACACTACCTTGGTAGGCATTTGAAAGGCACCACAAAAGTTGTTCTACCTGCTTTCTGGGCTGAGATGGGGAACCGCTGAATTTTTGGAGTCGGCTGGTGACAAAATATTCCGAACACACCCCATGCACAACTCCACCGGGGAAGGTGCCAGACAGGAGTTCTCCTGTAGTTTTTACATTGCTCCGGTAGGCAGCTGAAAGACACCACAAAAGTTGTTCTACCTGCTTTCTGGGCTGAGATGGGGAAACGCTGAATTTTGGACTCGGCCGGTGACAAAATGTTCCAAACACACCCCATGCACAACTCCACCGGGGAAGGTGCCAGACAGGAGTTCTCTTAATAGTTTTTACACTACCTTGGTAGGCAGCTGAAAGGCACCACAAAAGTTGTTCTACCTGCTTTCTGGGCTGAGATGGGGAACAGCTGAATTTTGGAGTCGGCCGGTGACAAAATGTTCCAAACACACCCCATGCACAACTCCACTAGCGAAGGTGCCAGGGACGAGCTCTTTTGGTAGTTTTTACATTGCTCCGGTAGGCATCAAAAGGACACCACAAAAGTTGTTCTTCCTGCTTTCTGGGCTGAGATGGGGAATCGCTGAATTTTGGACTCGGCCGGTGACAAAATTTTCCAAACACACCCCATGCACAACTCCACCGGGGAAGGTGCCAGACAGGAGTTCTCTTGGTAGTTTTTTACACTACCTTGGTAGGCAGCTGAAAGGCACCACAAAAGTTGTTCTACCTGCTTTCTGGGCTGAGATGGGGAACAGCTGAATTTTGGAGTCGGCCGGTGACAAAATGTTCCAAACACACCCCATGCACAACTCCACCGGGGAAGGTGCCAGGGACGAGCTCTTTTGGTAGTTTTTACATTGCTCCGGTAGGCATCAAAAGGACACCACAAAAGTTGTTCTACCTGCTTTCTGGGCTGAGATGGGGAATCGCTGAATTTTGGACTCGGCCGGTGACAAAATGTTCCAAACACACCCCCTGCACAACTCCACCGGGGAAGGTGCCAGACAAGCGTTCTCTTAGTAGTTTTTACACTACCTTGGTAGGCATCTAAAAGACACCACAAAAGTTGTTCTACCTGCTTTCTGGGCTGAGATGGGGAACTGCTGAATTTTGGACTCGGCTGGTGACAAAATGTTCCAAAGACACCCCCTGCACAACTATACCGGGGAAGGTGCCAGACAGGAGTTCTCCTGGTAGTTTTTACATTGCTCTGGTAGGCATCTAAAAGACACCACAAAAGATGTTCTACCTGCTTTCTGGGCTGAGATGGGGAACCGCTGAATTTTGGAGTCGGCCGGTGACAAAATGTTCCAAACACACCCCCCTGCACAACTCCACCGGGGAAGGTGCCAGACAGGAGTTCTCCTGGTAGTTTTTACATTGCTCCGGTAGGCATCTGAAAGACACCACAAAAGTTGTTCAACCTGCTTTCTGGGCTGAGATGGGGAACCGCTGAATTTTGGACTCGGCCGGTGACAAAATGTTCCAAACACACCCCCTGCACAACTCCACCGGGGAAGGTGCCAGACAGGAGTTCTCTTAGTAGTTTTTACACTACCTTGGTAGGCAGC
This sequence comes from Falco cherrug, assembly GCF_023634085.1. Taxonomy (NCBI): domain Eukaryota; kingdom Metazoa; phylum Chordata; class Aves; order Falconiformes; family Falconidae; genus Falco; species Falco cherrug. Next base: position 302,837 of record NW_026599502.1, on the reverse strand, counting down.
TGAAAGGCACCACAAAAGTTGTTCTACCTGCTTTCTGGGCTGAGATGGGGAACCGCTGAATTTTGGAGTCGGCCGGTGACAAAATGTTCCAAACACAACCCATGCACAACTCCCCGGGGAAGGTGCCAGGCAGGAGTTCTCTTGGTAGTTTTTACACTACCTTGGTAGGCATTTGAAAGGCACCACAAAAGTTGTTCTACCTGCTTTCTGGGCTGAGATGGGGAACCGCTGAATTTTTGGACTCGGCTGGTGACAAAATATTCCGAACACACCCCATGCACAACTCCACCGGGGAAGGTGCCAGACAGGAGTTCTCCTGTAGTTTTTACATTGCTCCGGTAGGCAGCTGAAAGACACCACAAAAGTTGTTCTACCTGCTTTCTGGGCTGAGATGGGGGAAACGCTGAATTTTGGACTCGGCCGGTGACAAAATGTTCCAAACACACCCCATGCACAACTCCACCGGGGAAGGTGCCAGACAGGAGTTCTCTTAATAGTTTTTACACTACCTTGGTAGGCAGCTGAAAGGCACCACAAAAGTTGTTCTACCTGCTTTCTGGGCTGAGATGGGGAACAGCTGAATTTTGGAGTCGGCCGGTGACAAAATGTTCCAAACACACCCCATGCACAACTCCACTAGCGAAGGTGCCAGGGACGAGCTCTTTTGGTAGTTTTTACATTGCTCCGGTAGGCATCAAAAGGACACCACAAAAGTTGTTCTTCCTGCTTTCTGGGCTGAGATGGGGAACCGCTGAATTTTGGACTCGGCCGGTGACAAAATGTTCCAAACACACCCCATGCACAACTCCACCGGGGAAGGTGCCAGGCAGGAGTTCTCTTGATAGTTTTTACACTACCTTGGTAGGCACCTGAAAGGCACCACAAAAGTTGTTCTACCTGCTTTCTGGGCTGAGATGGGGAACCGCTGAATTTTGGAGTCGGCTGGTGACAAAATGTTCCAAACACACCCCATGCACAACTCCACCGGGGAAGGTGCCAGGCAGGAGTTCTCCTGGTAGTTTTTACACTACCTTGGTAGGCATTTGAAAGACACCACAAAAGTTGTTCTACCTGCTTTCTGGGCTGAGATGGGGAACCGCTGAATTTTGGACTCGGCCAGTGACAAAATGTTCCAAACACACCCCATGCACAACTCCACCGGGGAAGGTGCCAGGCAGGAGTTCTCTTGGTAGTTTTTACACTACCTTGGTAGGCAGCTGAAAGACACCACAAAAGTTGTTCTACCTGCTTTCTGGGCTGAGATGGGGAACCGCTGAATTTTGGACTCGGCTGGTGACAAAATGTTCCAAAGACACCCCCTGCACAACTCCACCGGGGAAGGTGCCAGACAGGAGTTCTCCTGGTAGTTTTTACATTGCTCCGGTAGGCATCTGAAAGACACCACAAAAGTTGTTCTACCTGCTTTCTGGGCTGAGATGGGGAACCGCTGAATTTTGGACTCGGCCAGTGGCAAAATGTTCCAAAGACACCCCATGCACAACTCCACCGGGGAAGGTGCCAGACAGGAGTTCTCTTAGTAGTTTTTACACTACATTGGTAGGCACCTGAAAGGCACCACAAAAGTTGTTCTACCTGCTTTCTGGGCTGAGATGGGGAACCGCTGAATTTTGGACTCGGCCGGTGACAAAATGTTCCAAACACACCCCATGCACAACTCCACCGGGGAAGGTGCCAGGCAGGAGTTCCCTTGGTAGTTTTTACACTACCTTGGTAGGCAGCTGAAAGACACCACAAAAGTTGTTCTACCTGCTTTCTGGGCTGAGATGGGGAAACGCTGAATTTTTGGACTCGGCTGGTGACAAAATGTTCCAAACACACCCCATGCACAACTCCACCGGGGAAGGTGCCAGACAGGAGTTCTCCTGGTAGTTTTTACATTGCTCCGGTAGGCATCTGAAAGACACCACAAAAGTTGTTCTACCTGCTTTCTGGGCTGAGATGGGGAATCGCTGAATTTTGGAGTCGGCTGGTGACAAAATGTTCCAAACACACCCCCTGCACAACTCCACCGGGGAAGGTGCCAGACAGGAGTTCTCCTGGTAGTTTTTACATTGCTCCACTAGGCATCTGAAAGACACCACAAAAGTTGTTCTATCTGCTTTCTGGGCTGAGATGGGGAATCGCTGAATTTTGGACTCGGCCGGTGACAAAATGTTCCAAAGACACCCCATGCACAACTCCACCGGGGAAGGTGCCAGACAAGCGTTCTCTTGATAGTTTTTACACTACCTTGGTAGGCATCTGAAAGACACCACAAAAGTTGTTCTACCTGCTTTCTGGGCTGAGATGGGGAAACGCTGAATTTTGGAGTCGGCCGGTGACAAAATGTTCCAAACACACCCCATGCACAACTCCACCGGGGAAGGTGCCAGACAGGAGTTCTCCTGGTAGTTTTTACATTGCTCCGGTAGGCATCTGAAAGACACCACAAAAGTTGTTCTACCTGCTTTCTGGGCTGAGATGGGGAACCGCTGAATTTTGGACTCGGCTGGTGACAAAATATTCCAAACACACCCCCTGCACAACTCCACCGGGGAAGGTGCCAGACAGGAGTTCTCCTGGTAGTTTTTAAATTGCTCCGGTAGGCATCTGAAAGACACCACAAAAGTTGTTCTACCTGCTTTCTGGGCTGAGATGGGGAATCGCTGAATTTTGGAGTCGGCCGGTGACAAAATGTTCCAAACACACCCCCTGCACAACTCCACCGGGGAAGGTTCCAGACAGGAGTTCTCTTAGTAGTTTTTACACTACCTTGGTAGGCAGCTGAAAGGCACCACAAAAGTTGTTCTACCTGCTTTCTGGGCTGAGATGGGGAACCGCTGAATTTTGGACTCTGCTGGTGACAAAATGTTCCAAACACACCCCATGCACAACTCCACTAGCGAAGGTGCCAGGGACGAGCTCTGTTGGTAGTTTTTACATTGCTCCGGTAGGCATCAAAAGGACACCACAAAAGTTGTTCTACCTGCTTTCTGGCCTGAGATGGGGAATCGCTGAATTTTGGACTCGGCCGGTGACAAAATGTTCCAAAGACACCCCATGCACAACTCCACCGGGGAAGGTGCCAGGCAGGAGTTCTCTTGGTAGTTTTTACACTACCTTGGTAGGCATTTGAAAGGCACCACAAAAGTTGTTCTACCTGCTTTCTGGGCTGAGATGGGGAACCGCTGAATTTTGGACTCGGCCAGTGACAAAATGTTCCAAACACACCCCATGCACAACTCCACCGGGGAAGGTGCCAGGCAGGAGTTCTCTTGGTAGTTTTTACACTACCTTGGTAGGCAGCTGAAAGACACCACAAAAGTTGTTCTACCTGCTTTCTGGGCTGAGATGGGGAACCGCTGAATTTTTGGACTCGGCTGGTGACAAAATGTTCCGAACACACCCCATGCACAACTCCACCGGGGAAGGTGCCAGACAGGAGTTCTCCTGGTAGTTTTTACATTGCTCCGGTAGGCATCTGAAAGACACCACAAAAGTTGTTCTACCTGCTTTCTGGGCTGAGATGGGGAACCGCTGAATTTTGGACTCGGCCAGTGACAAAATGTTCCAAAGACACCCCATGCACAACTCCACCGGGGAAGGTGCCAGACAGGAGTTCTCTTAGTAGTTTTTACACTACATTGGTAGGCACCTGAAAGGCACCACAAAAGTTGTTCTACCTGCTTTCTGGGCTGAGATGGGGAACCGCTGAATTTTGGACTCGGCCGGTGACAAAATGTTCCAAACACACCCCATGCACAACTCCACCGGGGAAGGTGCCAGGCAGGAGTTCTCTTGGTAGTTTTTACACTACCTTGGTAGGCAGCTGAAAGACACCACAAAAGTTGTTCTACCTGCTTTCTGGGCTGAGATGGGGAACCGCTGAATTTTTGGAATCGGCTGGTGACAAAATGTTCCGAACACACCCCATGCACAACTCCACCGGGGAAGGTGCCAGACAGGAGTTCTCCTGGTAGTTTTTACATTGCTCCGGTAGGCATCTGAAAGACACCACAAAAGTTGTTCAACCTGCTTTCTGGGCTGAGATGGGGAACCGCTGAATTTTGGACTCGGCCGGTGACAAAATGTTCCAAACACACCCCATGCACAACTCCACCGGGGAAGGTGCCAGACAGGAGTTCTCTTAGTAGTTTTTACACTACCTTGGTAGGCAGCTGAAAGGCACCACAAAAGTTGTTCTACCTGCTTTCTGGGCTGAGATGGGGAACCGCTGAATTTTGGAGTCGGCCGGTGACAAAATGTTCCAAACACAACCCATGCACAACTCCCCGGGGAAGGTGCCAGGCAGGAGTTCTCCTGGTAGTTTTTACACTACCTTGGTAGGCATTTGAAAGGCACCACAAAAGTTGTTCTACCTGCTTTCTGGGCTGAGATGGGGAACCGCTGAATTTTTGGACTCGGCTGGTGACAAAATATTCCGAACACACCCCATGCACAACTCCACCGGGGAAGGTGCCAGACAGGAGTTCTCCTGTAGTTTTTACATTGCTCCGGTAGGCAGCTGAAAGACACCACAAAAGTTGTTCTACCTGCTTTCTGGGCTGAGATGGGGAAACGCTGAATTTTGGACTCGGCCGGTGACAAAATGTTCCAAACACACCCCATGCACAACTCCACCGGGGAAGGTGCCAGACAGGAGTTCTCCTGGTAGTTTTTAAATTGCTCCGGTAGGCATCTGAAAGACACCACAAAAGTTGTTCTACCTGCTTTCTGGGCTGAGATGGGGAATCGCTGAATTTTGGAGTCGGCCGGTGACAAAATGTTCCAAACACACCCCCTGCACAACTCCACCGGGGAAGGTTCCAGACAGGAGTTCTCTTAGTAGTTTTTACACTACCTTGGTAGGCAGCTGAAAGGCACCACAAAAGTTGTTCTACCTGCTTTCTGGGCTGAGATGGGGAACCGCTGAATTTTGGACTCTGCTGGTGACAAAATGTTCCAAACACACCCCATGCACAACTCCACTAGTGAAGGTGCCAGGGACGAGCTCTGTTGGTAGTTTTTACATTGCTCCGGTAGGCATCAAAAGGACACCACAAAAGTTGTTCTACCTGCTTTCTGGCCTGAGATGGGGAATCGCTGAATTTTGGACTCGGCCGGTGACAAAATGTTCCAAAGACACCCCATGCACAACTCCACCGGGGAAGGTGCCAGGCAGGAGTTCTCTTGGTAGTTTTTACACTACCTTGGTAGGCATTTGAAAGGCACCACAAAAGTTGTTCTACCTGCTTTCTGGGCTGAGATGGGGAACCGCTGAATTTTGGACTCGGCCAGTGACAAAATGTTCCAAACACACCCCATGCACAACTCCACCGGGGAAGGTGCCAGGCAGGAGTTCTCTTGGTAGTTTTTACACTACCTTGGTAGGCAGCTGAAAGACACCACAAAAGTTGTTCTACCTGCTTTCTGGGCTGAGATGGGGAACCGCTGAATTTTTGGACTCGGCTGGTGACAAAATGTTCCGAACACACCCCATGCACAACTCCACCGGGGAAGGTGCCAGACAGGAGTTCTCCTGGTAGTTTTTACATTGCTCCGGTAGGCATCTGAAAGACACCACAAAAGTTGTTCTACCTGCTTTCTGGGCTGAGATGGGGAACCGCTGAATTTTGGACTCGGCCAGTGGCAAAATGTTCCAAAGACACCCCATGCACAACTCCACCGGGGAAGGTGCCAGACAGGAGTTCTCTTAGTAGTTTTTACACTACATTGGTAGGCACCTGAAAGGCACCACAAAAGTTGTTCTACCTGCTTTCTGGGCTGAGATGGGGAACCGCTGAATTTTGGACTCGGCCGGTGACAAAATGTTCCAAACACACCCCATGCACAACTCCACCGGGGAAGGTGCCAGGCAGGAGTTCCCTTGGTAGTTTTTACACTACCTTGGTAGGCAGCTGAAAGACACCACAAAAGTTGTTCTACCTGCTTTCTGGGCTGAGATGGGGAAACGCTGAATTTTTGGACTCGGCTGGTGACAAAATGTTCCGAACACACCCCATGCACAACTCCACCGGGGAAGGTGCCAGACAGGAGTTCTCCTGGTAGTTTTTACATTGCTCCGGTAGGCATCTGAAAGACACCACAAAAGTTGTTCTACCTGCTTTCTGGGCTGAGATGGGGAATCGCTGAATTTTGGAGTCGGCTGGTGACAAAATGTTCCAAACACACCCCCTGCACAACTCCACCGGGGAAGGTGCCAGACAGGAGTTCTCCTGGTAGTTTTTACATTGCTCCACTAGGCATCTGAAAGACACCACAAAAGTTGTTCTATCTGCTTTCTGGGCTGAGATGGGGAATCGCTGAATTTTGGACTCGGCCGGTGACAAAATGTTCCAAAGACACCCCATGCACAACTCCACCGGGGAAGGTGCCAGACAAGCGTTCTCTTGATAGTTTTTACACTACCTTGGTAGGCATCTGAAAGACACCACAAAAGTTGTTCTACCTGCTTTCTGGGCTGAGATGGGGAAACGCTGAATTTTGGAGTCGGCCGGTGACAAAATGTTCCAAACACACCCCATGCACAACTCCACCGGGGAAGGTGCCAGACAGGAGTTCTCCTGGTAGTTTTTACATTGCTCCGGTAGGCATCTGAAAGACACCACAAAAGTTGTTCTACCTGCTTTCTGGGCTGAGATGGGGAACCGCTGAATTTTGGACTCGGCTGGTGACAAAATATTCCAAACACACCCCCTGCACAACTCCACCGGGGAAGGTGCCAGACAGGAGTTCTCCTGGTAGTTTTTAAATTGCTCCGGTAGGCATCTGAAAGACACCACAAAAGTTGTTCTACCTGCTTTCTGGGCTGAGATGGGGAATCGCTGAATTTTGGAGTCGGCCGGTGACAAAATGTTCCAAACACACCCCCTGCACAACTCCACCGGGGAAGGTTCCAGACAGGAGTTCTCTTAGTAGTTTTTACACTACCTTGGTAGGCAGCTGAAAGGCACCACAAAAGTTGTTCTACCTGCTTTCTGGGCTGAGATGGGGAACCGCTGAATTTTGGACTCTGCTGGTGACAAAATGTTCCAAACACACCCCATGCACAACTCCACTAGCGAAGGTGCCAGGGACGAGCTCTGTTGGTAGTTTTTACATTGCTCCGGTAGGCATCAAAAGGACACCACAAAAGTTGTTCTACCTGCTTTCTGGCCTGAGATGGGGAATCGCTGAATTTTGGACTCGGCCGGTGACAAAATGTTCCAAAGACACCCCATGCACAACTCCACCGGGGAAGGTGCCAGGCAGGAGTTCTCTTGGTAGTTTTTACACTACCTTGGTAGGCATTTGAAAGGCACCACAAAAGTTGTTCTACCTGCTTTCTGGGCTGAGATGGGGAACCGCTGAATTTTGGACTCGGCCAGTGACAAAATGTTCCAAACACACCCCATGCACAACTCCACCGGGGAAGGTGCCAGGCAGGAGTTCTCTTGGTAGTTTTTACACTACCTTGGTAGGCAGCTGAAAGACACCACAAAAGTTGTTCTACCTGCTTTCTGGGCTGAGATGGGGAACCGCTGAATTTTTGGACTCGGCTGGTGACAAAATGTTCCGAACACACCCCATGCACAACTCCACCGGGGAAGGTGCCAGACAGGAGTTCTCCTGGTAGTTTTTACATTGCTCCGGTAGGCATCTGAAAGACACCACAAAAGTTGTTCTACCTGCTTTCTGGGCTGAGATGGGGAACCGCTGAATTTTGGACTCGGCCAGTGACAAAATGTTCCAAAGACACCCCATGCACAACTCCACCGGGGAAGGTGCCAGACAGGAGTTCTCTTAGTAGTTTTTACACTACATTGGTAGGCACCTGAAAGGCACCACAAAAGTTGTTCTACCTGCTTTCTGGGCTGAGATGGGGAACCGCTGAATTTTGGACTCGGCCGGTGACAAAATGTTCCAAACACACCCCATGCACAACTCCACCGGGGAAGGTGCCAGGCAGGAGTTCTCTTGGTAGTTTTTACACTACCTTGGTAGGCAGCTGAAAGACACCACAAAAGTTGTTCTACCTGCTTTCTGGGCTGAGATGGGGAACCGCTGAATTTTTGGAATCGGCTGGTGACAAAATGTTCCGAACACACCCCATGCACAACTCCACCGGGGAAGGTGCCAGACAGGAGTTCTCCTGGTAGTTTTTACATTGCTCCGGTAGGCATCTGAAAGACACCACAAAAGTTGTTCAACCTGCTTTCTGGGCTGAGATGGGGAACCGCTGAATTTTGGACTCGGCCGGTGACAAAATGTTCCAAACACACCCCATGCACAACTCCACCGGGGAAGGTGCCAGACAGGAGTTCTCTTAGTAGTTTTTACACTACCTTGGTAGGCAGCTGAAAGGCACCACAAAAGTTGTTCTACCTGCTTTCTGGGCTGAGATGGGGAACCGCTGAATTTTGGAGTCGGCCGGTGACAAAATGTTCCAAACACAACCCATGCACAACTCCCCGGGGAAGGTGCCAGGCAGGAGTTCTCCTGGTAGTTTTTACACTACCTTGGTAGGCATTTGAAAGGCACCACAAAAGTTGTTCTACCTGCTTTCTGGGCTGAGATGGGGAACCGCTGAATTTTTGGACTCGGCTGGTGACAAAATATTCCGAACACACCCCATGCACAACTCCACCGGGGAAGGTGCCAGACAGGAGTTCTCCTGTAGTTTTTACATTGCTCCGGTAGGCAGCTGAAAGACACCACAAAAGTTGTTCTACCTGCTTTCTGGGCTGAGATGGGGAAACGCTGAATTTTGGACTCGGCCGGTGACAAAATGTTCCAAACACACCCCATGCACAACTCCACCGGGGAAGGTGCCAGACAGGAGTTCTCCTGGTAGTTTTTAAATTGCTCCGGTAGGCATCTGAAAGACACCACAAAAGTTGTTCTACCTGCTTTCTGGGCTGAGATGGGGAATCGCTGAATTTTGGAGTCGGCCGGTGACAAAATGTTCCAAACACACCCCCTGCACAACTCCACCGGGGAAGGTTCCAGACAGGAGTTCTCTTAGTAGTTTTTACACTACCTTGGTAGGCAGCTGAAAGGCACCACAAAAGTTGTTCTACCTGCTTTCTGGGCTGAGATGGGGAACCGCTGAATTTTGGACTCTGCTGGTGACAAAATGTTCCAAACACACCCCATGCACAACTCCACTAGCGAAGGTGCCAGGGACGAGCTCTGTTGGTAGTTTTTACATTGCTCCGGTAGGCATCAAAAGGACACCACAAAAGTTGTTCTACCTGCTTTCTGGCCTGAGATGGGGAATCGCTGAATTTTGGACTCGGCCGGTGACAAAATGTTCCAAAGACACCCCATGCACAACTCCACCGGGGAAGGTGCCAGGCAGGAGTTCTCTTGGTAGTTTTTACACTACCTTGGTAGGCATTTGAAAGGCACCACAAAAGTTGTTCTACCTGCTTTCTGGGCTGAGATGGGGAACCGCTGAATTTTGGACTCGGCCAGTGACAAAATGTTCCAAACACACCCCATGCACAACTCCACCGGGGAAGGTGCCAGGCAGGAGTTCTCTTGGTAGTTTTTACACTACCTTGGTAGGCAGCTGAAAGACACCACAAAAGTTGTTCTACCTGCTTTCTGGGCTGAGATGGGGAACCGCTGAATTTTTGGACTCGGCTGGTGACAAAATGTTCCGAACACACCCCATGCACAACTCCACCGGGGAAGGTGCCAGACAGGAGTTCTCCTGGTAGTTTTTACATTGCTCCGGTAGGCATCTGAAAGACACCACAAAAGTTGTTCTACCTGCTTTCTGGGCTGAGATGGGGAACCGCTGAATTTTGGACTCGGCCAGTGACAAAATGTTCCAAAGACACCCCATGCACAACTCCACCGGGGAAGGTGCCAGACAGGAGTTCTCTTAGTAGTTTTTACACTACATTGGTAGGCACCTGAAAGGCACCACAAAAGTTGTTCTACCTGCTTTCTGGGCTGAGATGGGGAACCGCTGAATTTTGGACTCGGCCGGTGACAAAATGTTCCAAACACACCCCATGCACAACTCCACCGGGGAAGGTGCCAGGCAGGAGTTCTCTTGGTAGTTTTTACACTACCTTGGTAGGCAGCTGAAAGACACCACAAAAGTTGTTCTACCTGCTTTCTGGGCTGAGATGGGGAACCGCTGAATTTTTGGAATCGGCTGGTGACAAAATGTTCCGAACACACCCCATGCACAACTCCACCGGGGAAGGTGCCAGACAGGAGTTCTCCTGGTAGTTTTTACATTGCTCCGGTAGGCATCTGAAAGACACCACAAAAGTTGTTCAACCTGCTTTCTGGGCTGAGATGGGGAACTGCTGAATTTTGGACTCGGCCGGTGACAAAATGTTCCAAACACACCCCATGCACAACTCCACCGGGGAAGGTGCCAGACAGGAGTTCTCTTAGTAGTTTTTACACTACCTTGGTAGGCAGCTGAAAGGCACCACAAAAGTTGTTCTACCTGCTTTCTGGGCTGAGATGGGGAACCGCTGAATTTTGGAGTCGGCCGGTGACAAAATGTTCCAAACACAACCCATGCACAACTCCCCGGGGAAGGTGCCAGGCAGGAGTTCTCTTGGTAGTTTTTACACTACCTTGGTAGGCATTTGAAAGGCACCACAAAAGTTGTTCTACCTGCTTTCTGGGCTGAGATGGGGAACCGCTGAATTTTTGGACTCGGCTGGTGACAAAATATTCCGAACACACCCCATGCACAACTCCACCGGGGAAGGTGCCAGACAGGAGTTCTCCTGTAGTTTTTACATTGCTCCGGTAGGCAGCTGAAAGACACCACAAAAGTTGTTCTACCTGCTTTCTGGGCTGAGATGGGGAAACGCTGAATTTTGGACTCGGCCGGTGACAAAATGTTCCAAACACACCCCATGCACAACTCCACCGGGGAAGGTGCCAGACAGGAGTTCTCTTAATAGTTTTTACACTACCTTGGTAGGCAGCTGAAAGGCACCACAAAAGTTGTTCTACCTGCTTTCTGGGCTGAGATGGGGAACAGCTGAATTTTGGAGTCGGCCGGTGACAAAATGTTCCAAACACACCCCATGCACAACTCCACTAGCGAAGGTGCCAGGGACGAGCTCTTTTGGTAGTTTTTACATTGCTCCGGTAGGCATCAAAAGGACACCACAAAAGTTGTTCTTCCTGCTTTCTGGGCTGAGATGGGGAATCGCTGAATTTTGGACTCGGCCGGTGACAAAATGTTCCAAACACACCCCATGCACAACTCCACCGGGGAAGGTGCCAGGCAGGAGTTCTCTTGATAGTTTTTACACTACCTTGGTAGGCACCTGAAAGGCACCACAAAAGTTGTTCTACCTGCTTTCTGGGCTGAGATGGGGAACCGCTGAATTTTGGAGTCGGCTGGTGACAAAATGTTCCAAACACACCCCATGCACAACTCCACTAGCGAAGGTGCCAGGGACGAGCTCTGTTGGTAGTTTTTACATTGCTCCGGTAGGCATCAAAAGGACACCACAAAAGTTGTTCTACCTGTTTTCTGGCCTGAGATGGGGAATCGCTGAATTTTGGACTCGGCCGGTGACAAAATGTTCCAAAGACACCCCATGCACAACTCCACCGGGGAAGGTGCCAGGCAGGAGTTCTCCTGGTAGTTTTTACACTACCTTGGTAGGCATTTGAAAGGCACCACAAAAGTTGTTCTACCTGCTTTCTGGGCTGAGATGGGGAACCGCTGAATTTTGGACTCGGCCAGTGACAAAATGTTCCAAACACACCCCATGCACAACTCCACCGGGGAAGGTGCCAGGCAGGAGTTCTCTTGGTAGTTTTTACACTACCTTGGTAGGCATTTGAAAGACACCACAAAAGTTGTTCTACCTGCTTTCTGGGCTGAGATGGGGAACCGCTGAATTTTTGGACTCGGCTGGTGACAAAATGTTCCAAACACACCCCATGCACAACTCCACCGGGGAAGGTGCCAGACAGGAGTTCTCCTGGTAGTTTTTACATTGCTCCGGTAGGCATCTGAAAGACACCACAAAAGTTGTTCTACCTGCTTTCTGGGCTGAGATGGGGAACCGCTGAATTTTGGACTCGGCCAGTGGCAAAATGTTCCAAAGACACCCCATGCACAACTCCACCGGGGAAGGTGCCAGACAGGAGTTCTCTTAGTAGTTTTTACACTACATTGGTAGGCACCTGAAAGGCACCACAAAAGTTGTTCTACCTGCTTTCTGGGCTGAGATGGGGAACCGCTGAATTTTGGACTCGGCCGGTGACAAAATGTTCCAAACACACCCCATGCACAACTCCACCGGGGAAGGTGCCAGGCAGGAGTTCCCTTGGTAGTTTTTACACTACCTTGGTAGGCATCTGAAAGACACCACAAAAGTTGTTCTACCTGCTTTCTGGGCTGAGATGGGGAACCGCTGAATTTTTGGACTCGGCTGGTGACAAAATGTTCCGAACACACCCCATGCACAACTCCACCGGGGAAGGTGCCAGACAGGAGTTCTCCTGGTAGTTTTTACATTGCTCCGGTAGGCATCTGAAAGACACCACAAAAGTTGTTCTACCTGCTTTCTGGGCTGAGATGGGGAATCGCTGAATTTTGGAGTCGGCTGGTGACAAAATGTTCCAAACACACCCCCTGCACAACTCCACCGGGGAAGGTGCCAGACAGGAGTTCTCCTGGTAGTTTTTACATTGCTCCACTAGGCATCTGAAAGACACCACAAAAGTTGTTCTATCTGCTTTCTGGGCTGAGATGGGGAATCGCTGAATTTTGGACTCGGCCGGTGACAAAATGTTCCAAAGACACCCCATGCACAACTCCACCGGGGAAGGTGCCAGACAAGCGTTCTCTTGATAGTTTTTACACTACCTTGGTAGGCATCTGAAAGACACCACAAAAGTTGTTCTACCTGCTTTCTGGGCTGAGATGGGGAAACGCTGAATTTTGGAGTCGGCCGGTGACAAAATGTTCCAAACACACCCCATGCACAACTCCACCGGGGAAGGTGCCAGACAGGAGTTCTCCTGGTAGTTTTTACATTGCTCCGGTAGGCATCTGAAAGACACCACAAAAGTTGTTCTACCTGCTTTCTGGGCTGAGATGGGGAACCGCTGAATTTTGGACTCGGCTGGTGACAAAATATTCCAAACACACCCCCTGCACAACTCCACCGGGGAAGGTGCCAGACAGGAGTTCTCCTGGTAGTTTTTAAATTGCTCCGGTAGGCATCTGAAAGACACCACAAAAGTTGTTCTACCTGCTTTCTGGGCTGAGATGGGGAATCGCTGAATTTTGGAGTCGGCCGGTGACAAAATGTTCCAAACACACCCCCTGCACAACTCCACCGGGGAAGGTTCCAGACAGGAGTTCTCTTAGTAGTTTTTACACTACCTTGGTAGGCAGCTGAAAGGCACCACAAAAGTTGTTCTACCTGCTTTCTGGGCTGAGATGGGGAACCGCTGAATTTTGGACTCTGCTGGTGACAAAATGTTCCAAACACACCCCATGCACAACTCCACTAGCGAAGGTGCCAGGGACGAGCTCTGTTGGTAGTTTTTACATTGCTCCGGTAGGCATCAAAAGGACACCACAAAAGTTGTTCTACCTGCTTTCTGGCCTGAGATGGGGAATCGCTGAATTTTGGACTCGGCCGTTGACAAAATGTTCCAAAGACACCCCATGCACAACTCCACCGGGGAAGGTGCCAGGCAGGAGTTCTCTTGGTAGTTTTTACACTACCTTGGTAGGCATTTGAAAGGCACCACAAAAGTTGTTCTACCTGCTTTCTGGGCTGAGATGGGGAACCGCTGAATTTTGGACTCGGCCAGTGACAAAATGTTCCAAACACACCCCATGCACAACTCCACCGGGGAAGGTGCCAGGCAGGAGTTCTCTTGGTAGTTTTTACACTACCTTGGTAGGCAGCTGAAAGACACCACAAAAGTTGTTCTACCTGCTTTCTGGGCTGAGATGGGGAACCGCTGAATTTTTGGAGTCGGCTGGTGACAAAATGTTCCGAACACACCCCATGCACAACTCCACCGGGGAAGGTGCCAGACAGGAGTTCTCCTGGTAGTTTTTACATTGCTCCGGTAGGCATCTGAAAGACACCACAAAAGTTGTTCTACCTGCTTTCTAGGCTGAGATGGGGAACCGCTGAATTTTGGACTCGGCCAGTGACAAAATGTTCCAAAGACACCCCATGCACAACTCCACCGGGGAAGGTGCCAGACAGGAGTTCTCTTAGTAGTTTTTACACTACATTGGTAGGCACCTGAAAGGCACCACAAAAGTTGTTCTACCTGCTTTCTGGGCTGAGATGGGGAACCGCTGAATTTTGGACTCGGCCGGTGACAAAATGTTCCAAACACACCCCATGCACAACTCCACCGGGGAAGGTGCCAGGCAGGAGTTCTCTTGGTAGTTTTTACACTACCTTGGTAGGCAGCTGAAAGACACCACAAAAGTTGTTCTACCTGCTTTCTGGGCTGAGATGGGGAACCGCTGAATTTTTGGACTCGGCTGGTGACAAAATGTTCCGAACACACCCCATGCACAACTCCACCGGGGAAGGTGTCAGACAGGAGTTCTCCTGGTAGTTTTTACATTGCTCCGGTAGGCATCTGAAAGACACCACAAAAGTTGTTCTACCTGCTTTCTGGGCTGAGATGGGGAACCGCTGAATTTTGGAGTCGGCTGGTGACAAAATGTTCCAAACACACCCCATGCACAACTCCACCGGGGAAGGTGCCAGACAGGAGTTCTCTTAATAGTTTTTACACTACCTTGGTAGGCATCTGAAAGGCACCACAAAAGTTGTTCTACCTGCTTTCTGGGCTGAGATGGGGAAACGCTGAATTTTGGAGTCGGCTGGTGACAAAATGTTCCAAACACACCCCCTGCACAACTCCACCGGGGAAGGTGCCAGACAGGAGTTCTCCTGGTAGTTTTTACATTGCTCCGGTAGGCATCTGAAAGACACTACAAAAGTTGTTCTACCTGCTTTCTGGGCTGAGATGGGGAACCGCTGAATTTTGGACTCGGCTGGTGACAAAATGTTCCAAACACACCCCCTGCACAATTCCACCGGGGAAGGTGCCAGACAGGAGTTCTCCTGGTAGTTTTTAAATTGCTCCGGTAGGCATCTGAAAGACACCACAAAAGTCGTTCTACCTGCTTTCTGGGCTGAGATGGGGAATCGCTGAATTTTGGAGTCGGCCGGTGACAAAATGTTCCAAACACACCCCATGCACAACTCCACTAGCGAAGGTGCCAGGGACGAGCTCTGTTGGTAGTTTTTACATTGCTCCGGTAGGCATCTGAAAGACACCACAAAAGTTGTTCTACCTGCTTTCTGGGCTGAGATGGGGAACCGCTGAATTTTGGACTCGGCCGGTGACAAAATGTTCCAAAGACACCCCATGCACAACTCCACCGGGGAAGGTGCCAGACAGGAGTTCTCTTAGTAGTTTTTACACTACATTGGTAGGCACCTGAAAGGCACCACAAAAGTTGTTCTACCTGCTTTCTGGGCTGAGATGGGGAACCGCTGAATTTTGGACTCGGCTGGTGACAAAATGTTCCAAACACACCCCATGCACAACTCCACCGGGGAAGGTGCCAGACAGGAGTTCTCTTGGTAGTTTTTACACTACCTTGGTAGGCAGCTGAAAGACACCACAAAAGTTGTTCTACCTGCTTTCTGGGCTGAGATGGGGAAACGCTGAATTTTGGAGTCGGCCGGTGACAAAATGTTCCAAACACACCCCATGCACAACTCCACCGGGGAAGGTGCCAGACAGGAGTTCTCTTGGTAGTTTTTACACTACCTTGGTAGGCATCTGAAAGACACCACAAAAGTTGTTCTACCTGCTTTCTGGGCTGAGATGGGGAACCGCTGAATTTTGGACTCGGCCGGTGACAAAATGTTCCAAACACACCCCATGCACAACTCCACCGGGGAAGGTGCCAGACAGGAGTTCTCTTGGTAGTTTTTACACTACCTTGGTAGGCATTTGAAAGGCACCACAAAAGTTGTTCTACCTGCTTTCTGGGCTGAGATGGGGAACCGCTGAATTTTGGACTCGGCTGGTGACAAAATGTTCCAAACACACCCCATGCACAACTCCACCGGGGAAGGTGCCAGACAGGAGTTCTCCTGGTAGTTTTTACACTACCTTGGTAGGCATTTGAAAGGCACCACAAAAGTTGTTCTTCCTGCTTTCTGGGCTGAGATGGGGAACCGCTGAATTTTGGACTCTGCTGGTGACAAAATGTTCCAAACACACCCCATGCACAACTCCACTAGCGAAGGTGCCAGGGACGAGCTCTGTTGGTAGTTTTTACATTGCTCCGGTAGGCATCAAAAGGACACCACAAAAGTTGTTCTACCTGCTTTCTGGCCTGAGATGGGGAATCGCTGAATTTTGGACTCGGCCGTTGACAAAATGTTCCAAAGACACCCCATGCACAACTCCACCGGGGAAGGTGCCAGGCAGGAGTTCTCTTGGTAGTTTTTACACTACCTTGGTAGGCATTTGAAAGGCACCACAAAAGTTGTTCTACCTGCTTTCTGGGCTGAGATGGGGAACCGCTGAATTTTGGACTCGGCCAGTGACAAAATGTTCCAAACACACCCCATGCACAACTCCACCGGGGAAGGTGCCAGGCAGGAGTTCTCTTGGTAGTTTTTACACTACCTTGGTAGGCAGCTGAAAGACACCACAAAAGTTGTTCTACCTGCTTTCTGGGCTGAGATGGGGAACCGCTGAATTTTTGGAGTCGGCTGGTGACAAAATGTTCCGAACACACCCCATGCACAACTCCACCGGGGAAGGTGCCAGACAGGAGTTCTCCTGGTAGTTTTTACATTGCTCCGGTAGGCATCTGAAAGACACCACAAAAGTTGTTCTACCTGCTTTCTAGGCTGAGATGGGGAACCGCTGAATTTTGGACTCGGCCAGTGACAAAATGTTCCAAACACACCCCATGCACAACTCCACCGGGGAAGGTGCCAGACAGGAGTTCTCTTAGTAGTTTTTACACTACATTGGTAGGCACCTGAAAGGCACCACAAAAGTTGTTCTACCTGCTTTCTGGGCTGAGATGGGGAACCGCTGAATTTTGGACTCGGCCGGTGACAAAATGTTCCAAACACACCCCATGCACAACTCCACCGGGGAAGGTGCCAGGCAGGAGTTCTCTTGGTAGTTTTTACACTACCTTGGTAGGCAGCTGAAAGACACCACAAAAGTTGTTCTACCTGCTTTCTGGGCTGAGATGGGGAACCGCTGAATTTTTGGACTCGGCTGGTGACAAAATGTTCCGAACACACCCCATGCACAACTCCACCGGGGAAGGTGTCAGACAGGAGTTCTCCTGGTAGTTTTTACATTGCTCCGGTAGGCATCTGAAAGACACCACAAAAGTTGTTCTACCTGCTTTCTGGGCTGAGATGGGGAACCGCTGAATTTTGGAGTCGGCTGGTGACAAAATGTTCCAAACACACCCCATGCACAACTCCACCGGGGAAGGTGCCAGACAGGAGTTCTCTTAATAGTTTTTACACTACCTTGGTAGGCATCTGAAAGGCACCACAAAAGTTGTTCTACCTGCTTTCTGGGCTGAGATGGGGAAACGCTGAATTTTGGAGTCGGCTGGTGACAAAATGTTCCAAACACACCCCCTGCACAACTCCACCGGGGAAGGTGCCAGACAGGAGTTCTCCTGGTAGTTTTTACATTGCTCCGGTAGGCATCTGAAAGACACTACAAAAGTTGTTCTACCTGCTTTCTGGGCTGAGATGGGGAACCGCTGAATTTTGGACTCGGCTGGTGACAAAATGTTCCAAACACACCCCCTGCACAATTCCACCGGGGAAGGTGCCAGACAGGAGTTCTCCTGGTAGTTTTTAAATTGCTCCGGTAGGCATCTGAAAGACACCACAAAAGTCGTTCTACCTGCTTTCTGGGCTGAGATGGGGAATCGCTGAATTTTGGAGTCGGCCGGTGACAAAATGTTCCAAACACACCCCATGCACAACTCCACTAGCGAAGGTGCCAGGGACGAGCTCTGTTGGTAGTTTTTACATTGCTCCGGTAGGCATCTGAAAGACACCACAAAAGTTGTTCTACCTGCTTTCTGGGCTGAGATGGGGAACCGCTGAATTTTGGACTCGGCCGGTGACAAAATGTTCCAAAGACACCCCATGCACAACTCCACCGGGGAAGGTGCCAGACAGGAGTTCTCTTAGTAGTTTTTACACTACATTGGTAGGCACCTGAAAGGCACCACAAAAGTTGTTCTACCTGCTTTCTGGGCTGAGATGGGGAACCGCTGAATTTTGGACTCGGCTGGTGACAAAATGTTCCAAACACACCCCATGCACAACTCCACCGGGGAAGGTGCCAGACAGGAGTTCTCTTGGTAGTTTTTACACTACCTTGGTAGGCAGCTGAAAGACACCACAAAAGTTGTTCTACCTGCTTTCTGGGCTGAGATGGGGAAACGCTGAATTTTGGAGTCGGCCGGTGACAAAATGTTCCAAACACACCCCATGCACAACTCCACCGGGGAAGGTGCCAGACAGGAGTTCTCTTGGTAGTTTTTACACTACCTTGGTAGGCATCTGAAAGACACCACAAAAGTTGTTCTACCTGCTTTCTGGGCTGAGATGGGGAACCGCTGAATTTTGGACTCGGCCGGTGACAAAATGTTCCAAACACACCCCATGCACAACTCCACCGGGGAAGGTGCCAGACAGGAGTTCTCTTGGTAGTTTTTACACTACCTTGGTAGGCATTTGAAAGGCACCACAAAAGTTGTTCTACCTGCTTTCTGGGCTGAGATGGGGAACCGCTGAATTTTGGACTCGGCTGGTGACAAAATGTTCCAAACACACCCCATGCACAACTCCACCGGGGAAGGTGCCAGACAGGAGTTCTCCTGGTAGTTTTTACACTACCTTGGTAGGCATTTGAAAGGCACCACAAAAGTTGTTCTTCCTGCTTTCTGGGCTGAGATGGGGAACCGCTGAATTTTGGAGTCGGCCGGTGACAAAATGTTCCAAACACACCCCATGCCCAACTCCACCGGGGAAGGTGCCAGACAGGAGTTCTCTTGGTAGTTTTTACACTACCTTGGTAGGCAGCTGAAAGGCACCACAAAAGTTGTTCTACCTGCTTTCTGGGCTGAGATGGGGAACCGCTGAATTTTGGACTCGGCTGGTGACAAAATGTTCCAAACACACCCCATGCACAACTCCACCGGGGAAGGTGCCAGACAGGAGTTCTCCTGGTAGTTTTTACACTACCTTGGTAGGCACCTGAAAGACACGACAAAAGTTGTTCTACCTGCTTTCTGGGCTGAGATGGGGAACCGCTGAATTTTGGACTCGGCCGGTGACAAAATGTTCGAAACACACCCCATGCACAACTCCACCGGGGAAGGTGCCAGACAGGAGTTCTCCTGGTAGTTTTTACACTACCTTGGTAGGCAGCTGAAAGACACCACAAAATTTGTTCTACCTGCTTTCTGGGCTGAGATGGGGAATCGCTGAATTTTGGAGTCGGCCGGTGACAAAATGTTCCAAACACACCCCATGCACAACTCCACCGGGGAAGGTGCCAGACAGGAGTTCTCCTGGTAGTTTTTACACTACCTTGGTAGGCATCTGAAAGACACCACAAAAGTTGTTCTACCTGCTTTCTGGGCTGAGATGGGGAACCGCTGAATTTTGGAGTCGGCCGGTGACAAAATGTTCCAAACACACCCCATGCACAACTCCACCGGGGAAGGTGCCAGACAGGAGTTCTCTTGGTAGTTTTTACACTACCTTGGTAGGCAGCTGAAAGGCACCACAAAAGTTGTTCTACCTGCTTTCTGGGCTGAGATGGGGAACCGCTGAATTTTGGACTCGGCTGGTGACAAAATGTTCCAAACACACCCCATGCACAACTCCACCGGGGAAGGTGCCAGACAGGAGTTCTCCTGGTAGTTTTTACACTACCTTGGTAGGCATCTGAAAGACACCACAAAAGTTGTTCTACCTGCTTTCTGGGCTGAGATGGGGAATCGCTGAATTTTGGACTCGGCTGGTGGCAAAATGTTCCAAACACACCCCATGCACAACTCCACCGGGGAAGGTGCCAGACAGGAGTTCTCCTGGTAGTTTTTACACTACCTTGGTAGGCATCTGAAAGACATCACAAAAGTTGTTCTACCTGCTTTCTGGGCTGAGATGGGGAAACGCTGAATTTTGGAGTCGGCTGGTGACAAAATGTTCCAAACACACCCCATGCACAACTCCACCGGGGAAGGTGCCAGACAGGAGTTCTCCTGGTAGTTTTTACACTACCTTGGTAGGCAGCTGAAAGGCACCACAAAAGTTGTTCTACCTGCTTTCTGGGCTGAGATGGGGAATCGCTGAATTTTGGACTCGGCCGGTGACAAAATGTTCCAAACACACCCCATGCACAACTCCACCGGGGAAGGTGCCAGACAGGAGTTCTCCTGGTAGTTTTTACACTACCTTGGTAGGCATCTGAAAGACATCACAAAAGTTGTTCTACCTGCTTTCTGGGCTGAGATGGGGAATCGCTGAATTTTGGACTCGGCCGGTGACAAAATGTTCCAAACACACCCCATGCACAACTCCACCGGGGAAGGTGCCAGACAGGAGTTCTCTTGGTAGTTTTTACACTACCTTGGTAGGCATCTGAAAGACACCACAATAGTTGTTCTACCTGCTTTCTGGGCTGAGATGGGGAACCGCTGAATTTTGGACTCGGCTGGTGACAAAATGTTCCAAACACACCCCATGCACAACTCCACCGGGGAAGGTGCCAGACAGGAGTTCTCCTGGTAGTTTTTACACTACCTTGGTAGGCAGCTGAAAGGCACCACAAAAGTTGTTCTTCCTGCTTTCTGGGCTGAGATGGGGAACCGCTGAATTTTGGAGTCGGCCGGTGACAAAATGTTCCAAACACACCCCATGCACAACTCCACCGGGGAAGGTGCCAGACAGGAGTTCTCATGGTAGTTTTTACATTGCTCCGGTAGGCATCTGAAAGACATCACAAAAGTTGTTCTACCTGCTTTCTGGGCTGAGATGGGGAAACGCTGAATTTTGGAGTCGGCTGGTGACAAAATGTTCCAAACACACCCCATGCACAACTCCACCGGGGAAGGTGCCAGACAGGAGTTCTCCTGGTAGTTTTTACACTACCTTGGTAGGCAGCTGAAAGGCACCACAAAAGTTGTTCTACCTGCTTTCTGGGCTGAGATGGGGAACAGCTGAATTTTGGAGTCGGCCGTTGACAAAATGTTCCAAACACACCCCATGCACAACTCCACCGGGGAAGGTGCCAGACAGGAGTTCTCCTGGTAGTTTTTACACTACCTTGGTAGGCATCTGAAAGACACGACAAAAGTTGTTCTACCTGCTTTCTGGGCTGAGTTGGGGAAACGCTGAATTTTGGAGTCGGCCGGTGACAAAATGTTCCAAACACACCCCATGCACAACTCCACCGGGGAAGGTGCCAGACAGGAGTTCTCCTGGTAGTTTTTACACTACCTTGGTAGGCAGCTGAAAGACACCACAAAAGTTGTTCTACCTGCTTTCTGGGCTGAGATGGGGAATCGCTGAATTTTGGAGTCGGCCGGTGACAAAATGTTCCAAACACACCCCATGCACAACTCCACCGGGGAAGGTGCCAGACAGGAGTTCTCTTGGTAGTTTTTACACTACCTTGGTAGGCATTTGAAAGGCACCACAAAAGTTGTTCTACCTGCTTTCTGGGCTGAGATGGGGAAACGCTGAATTTTGGACTCGGCTGGTGACAAAATGTTCCAAACACACCCCATGCACAACTCCACCGGGGAAGGTGCCAGGCAGGAGTTCTCCTGGTAGTTTTTACACTACCTTGGTAGGCATTTGAAAGACACCACAAAAGTTGTTCTACCTGCTTTCTGGGCTGAGATGGGGAACCGCTGAATTTTGGAGTCGGCTGGTGGCAAAATGTTCCAAACACACCCCCTGCACAACTCCACCGGGGAAGGTGCCAGACAGGAGTTCTCCTGGTAGTTTTTACATTGCTCCGGTAGGCATCTGAAAGACACCACAAAAGTTGTTCTACCTGCTTTCTGGGCTGAGATGGGGAATCGCTGAATTTTGGAGTCGGCTGGTGACAAAATGTTCCAAACACACCCCATGCACAACTCCACCGGGGAAGGTGCCAGAAAGGAGTTCTCCTGGTAGTTTTTACACTACCTTGGTAGGCAGCTGAAAGACACCACAAAAGTTGTTCTTCCTGCTTTCTGGGCTGAGATGGGGAACCGCTGAATTTTGGAGTCGGCCGGTGACAAAATGTTCCAAACACACCCCATGCACAACTCCACCGGGGAAGGTGCCAGACAGGAGTTCTCTTGGTAGTTTTTACACTACCTTGGTAGGCATCTGAAAGACACGACAAAAGTTGTTCTACCTGCTTTCTGGGCTGAGATGGGGAACCGCTGAATTTTGGACTCGGCTGGTGACAAAATGTTCCAAACACACCCCATGCACAACTCCACCGGGGAAGGTGCCAGACAGGAGTTCTCCTGGTAGTTTTTACACTACCTTGGTAGGCAGCTGAAAGACACCACAAAAGTTGTTCTACCTGCTTTCTGGGCTGAGATGGGGAACCGCTGAAGTTTGGAGTCGGCCGTTGACAAAATGTTCCAAACACACCCCATGCACAACTCCACCGGGGAAGGTGCCAGACAGGAGTTCTCTTGGTAGTTTTTACACTACCTTGGTAGGCAGCTGAAAGGCACCACAAAAGTTGTTCTACCTGCTTTCTGGGCTGAGATGGGGAACCGCTGAATTTTGGAGTCGGCCGGTGACAAAATGTTCCAAACACACCCCATGCACAACTCCACCACGGAAGGTGCCAGACAGGAGTTCTCCTGGTAGTTTTTACACTACCTTGGTAGGCATCTGAAAGACACCACAAAAGTTGTTCTACCTGCTTTCTGGGCTGAGATGGGGAATCGCTGAATTTTGGACTCGGCCGGTGACAAAATGTTCCAAACACACCCCCTGCACAACTCCACCACGGAAGGTGCCAGACAGGAGTTCTCCTGGTAGTTTTTACACTACCTTGGTAGGCATCTGAAAGTCATCACAAAAGTTGTTCTACCTGCTTTCTGGGCTGAGATGGGGAAACGCTGAATTTTGGAGTCGGCCGGTGACAAAATGTTCCAAACACACCCCATGCAAAACTCCACCGGGGAAGGTGCCAGACAGGAGTTCTCCTGGTAGTTTTTACATTGCTCCGGTAGGCATCTGAAAGACACCACAAAAGTTGTTCTACCTGCTTTCTGGGCTGAGATGGGGAATCGCTGAATTTTGGACTCGGCCGGTGACAAAATGTTCCAAACACACCCCATGCACAACTCCACCGGGGAAGGTGCCAGACAGGAGTTCTCCTGGTAGTTTTTACACTACCTTGGTAGGCATTTGAAAGGCACCACAAAAGTTGTTCTTCCTGCTTTCTGGGCTGAGATGGGGAACCGCTGAATTTTGGAGTCGGCCGGTGACAAAATGTTCCAAACACACCCCATGCACAACTCCACCGGGGAAGGTGCCAGACAGGAGTTCTCCTGGTAGTTTTTACACTACCTTGGTAGGCAGCTGAAAGACACCACAAAAGTTGTTCTACCTGCTTTCTGGGCTGAGATGGGGAACCGCTGAATTTTGGAGTCGGCCGGTGACAAAATGTTCCAAACACACCCCATGCACAACTCCACCGGGGAAGGTGCCAGGCAGGAGTTCTCTTGGTAGTTTTTACACTACCTTGGTAGGCAGCTGAAAGACACCACAAAAGTTGTTCTTCCTGCTTTCTGGGCTGAGATGGGGAACCGCTGAATTTTGGAGTCGGCCGGTGACAAAATGTTCCAAACACACCCCATGCACAACTCCACCGGGGAAGGTGCCAGACAGGAGTTCTCTTGGTAGTTTTTACACTACCTTGGTAGGCATCTGAAAGACACGACAAAAGTTGTTCTACCTGCTTTCTGGGCTGAGATGGGGAACCGCTGAATTTTGGACTCGGCCGGTGACAAAATGTTCCAAACACACCCCATGCACAACTCCACCGGGGAAGGTGCCAGACAGGAGTTCTCTTGGTAGTTTTTACACTACCTTGGTAGGCATCTGAAAGACACCACAAAAGTTGTTCTACCTGCTTTCTGGGCTGAGATGGGGAATCGCTGAATTTTGGACTCGGCCGGTGACAAAATGTTCCAAACACACCCCATGCACAACTCCACCACGGAAGGTGCCAGACAGGAGTTCTCCTGGTAGTTTTTACACTACCTTGGTAGGCATCTGAAAGACATCACAAAAGTTGTTCTACCTGCTTTCTGGGCTGAGATGGGGAAACGCTGAATTTTGGAGTCGGCCGGTGACAAAATGTTCCAAACACACCCCATGCAAAACTCCACCGGGGAAGGTGCCAGACAGGAGTTCTCCTGGTAGTTTTTACATTGCTCCGGTAGGCATCTGAAAGACACCACAAAAGTAGTTCTACCTGCTTTCTGGGCTGAGATGGGGAATCGCTGAATTTTGGAGTCGGCCGGTGACAAAATGTTCCAAACACACCCCATGCACAACTCCACCGGGGAAGGTGCCAGACAGGAGTTCTCCTGGTAGTTTTTACACTACCTTGGTAGGCATTTGAAAGGCACCACAAAAGTTGTTCTTCCTGCTTTCTGGGCTGAGATGGGGAACCGCTGAATTTTGGAGTCGGCCGGTGACAAAATGTTCCAAACACACCCCATGCACAACTCCACCGGGGAAGGTGCCAGACAGGAGTTCTCTTGGTAGTTTTTACACTACCTTGGTAGGCAGCTGAAAGGCACCACAAAAGTTGTTCTACCTGCTTTCTGGGCTGAGATGGGGAACCGCTGAATTTTGGACTCGGCTGGTGACAAAATGTTCCAAACACACCCCATGCACAACTCCACCGGGGAAGGTGCCAGACAGGAGTTCTCCTGGTAGTTTTTACACTACCTTGGTAGGCATCTGAAAGACACGACAAAAGTTGTTCTACCTGCTTTCTGGGCTGAGATGGGGAACCGCTGAATTTTGGACTCGGCCGGTGACAAAATGTTCCAAACACACCCCATGCACAACTCCACCGGGGAAGGTGCCAGACAGGAGTTCTCCTGGTAGTTTTTACACTACCTTGGTAGGCAGCTGAAAGACACCACAAAAGTTGTTCTACCTGCTTTCTGGGCTGAGATGGGGAATCGCTGAATTTTGGAGTCGGCCGGTGACAAAATGTTCCAAACACACCCCATGCACAACTCCACCGGGGAAGGTGCCAGACAGGAGTTCTCCTGGTAGTTTTTACACTACCTTGGTAGGCATCTGAAAGACACCACAAAAGTTGTTCTACCTGCTTTCTGGGCTGAGATGGGGAACCGCTGAATTTTGGAGTCGGCCGGTGACAAAATGTTCCAAACACACCCCATGCACAACTCCACCGGGGAAGGTGCCAGAAAGGAGTTCTCCTGGTAGTTTTTACACTACCTTGGTAGGCAGCTGAAAGGCACCACAAAAGTTGTTCTTCCTGCTTTCTGGGCTGAGATGGGGAACCGCTGAATTTTGGAGTCGGCCGGTGACAAAATGTTCCAAACACACCCCATGCACAACTCCACCGGGGAAGGTGCCAGACAGGAGTTCTCTTGGTAGTTTTTACACTACCTTGGTAGGCATCTGAAAGACACGACAAAAGTTGTTCTACCTGCTTTCTGGGCTGAGATGGGGAACCGCTGAATTTTGGACTCGGCCGGTGACAAAATGTTCCAAACACACCCCATGCACAACTCCACCGGGGAAGGTGCCAGACAGGAGTTCTCTTGGTAGTTTTTACACTACCTTGGTAGGCATCTGAAAGACACGACAAAAGTTGTTCTACCTGCTTTCTGGGCTGAGATGGGGAACCGCTGAATTTTGGAGTCGGGCGGTGACAAAATGTTCCAAACACACCCCATGCACAACTCCACCGGGGAAGGTGCCAGACAGGAGTTCTCTTGGTAGTTTTTACACTACCTTGGTAGGCATCTGAAAGACACCACAAAAGTTGTTCTACCTGCTTTCTGGGCTGAGATGGGGAATCGCTGAATTTTGGACTCGGCCGGTGACAAAATGTTCCAAACACACCCCATGCACAACTCCACCACGGAAGGTGCCAGACAGGAGTTCTCCTGGTAGTTTTTACACTACCTTGGTAGGCATCTGAAAGACATCACAAAAGTTGTTCTACCTGCTTTCTGGGCTGAGATGGGGAAACGCTGAATTTTGGAGTCGGCCGGTGACAAAATGTTCCAAACACACCCCATGCAAAACTCCACCGGGGAAGGTGCCAGACAGGAGTTCTCCTGGTAGTTTTTACATTGCTCCGGTAGGCATCTGAAAGACACCACAAAAGTAGTTCTACCTGCTTTCTGGGCTGAGATGGGGAATCGCTGAATTTTGGAGTCGGCCGGTGACAAAATGTTCCAAACACACCCCATGCACAACTCCACCGGGGAAGGTGCCAGACAGGAGTTCTCCTGGTAGTTTTTACACTACCTTGGTAGGCATTTGAAAGGCACCACAAAAGTTGTTCTTCCTGCTTTCTGGGCTGAGATGGGGAACCGCTGAATTTTGGAGTCGGCCGGTGACAAAATGTTCCAAACACACCCCATGCACAACTCCACCGGGGAAGGTGCCAGACAGGAGTTCTCCTGGTAGTTTTTACACTACCTTGGTAGGCAGCTGAAAGACACCACAAAAGTTGTTCTACCTGCTTTCTGGGCTGAGATGGGGAACCGCTGAATTTTGGAGTCGGCCGGTGACAAAATGTTCCAAACACACCCCATGCACAACTCCACCGGGGAAGGTGCCAGAAAGGAGTTCTCCTGGTAGTTTTTACACTACCTTGGTAGGCAGCTGAAAGGCACCACAAAAGTTGTTCTTCCTGCTTTCTGGGCTGAGATGGGGAACCGCTGAATTTTGGAGTCGGCCGGTGACAAAATGTTCCAAACACACCCCATGCACAACTCCACCGGGGAAGGTGCCAGACAGGAGTTCTCTTGGTAGTTTTTACACTACCTTGGTAGGCATCTGAAAGACACGACAAAAGTTGTTCTACCTGCTTTCTGGGCTGAGATGGGGAACCGCTGAATTTTGGACTCGGCCGGTGACAAAATGTTCCAAACACACCCCATGCACAACTCCACCGGGGAAGGTGCCAGACAGGAGTTCTCTTGGTAGTTTTTACACTACCTTGGTAGGCATCTGAAAGACACCACAAAAGTTGTTCTACCTGCTTTCTGGGCTGAGATGGGGAATCGCTGAATTTTGGACTCGGCCGGTGACAAAATGTTCCAAACACACCCCATGCACAACTCCACCACGGAAGGTGCCAGACAGGAGTTCTCCTGGTAGTTTTTACACTACCTTGGTAGGCATCTGAAAGACATCACAAAAGTTGTTCTACCTGCTTTCTGGGCTGAGATGGGGAAACGCTGAATTTTGGAGTCGGCCGGTGACAAAATGTTCCAAACACACCCCATGCAAAACTCCACCGGGGAAGGTGCCAGACAGGAGTTCTCCTGGTAGTTTTTACATTGCTCCGGTAGGCATCTGAAAGACACCACAAAAGTAGTTCTACCTGCTTTCTGGGCTGAGATGGGGAATCGCTGAATTTTGGAGTCGGCCGGTGACAAAATGTTCCAAACACACCCCATGCACAACTCCACCGGGGAAGGTGCCAGACAGGAGTTCTCCTGGTAGTTTTTACACTACCTTGGTAGGCATTTGAAAGGCACCACAAAAGTTGTTCTTCCTGCTTTCTGGGCTGAGATGGGGAACCGCTGAATTTTGGAGTCGGCCGGTGACAAAATGTTCCAAACACACCCCATGCACAACTCCACCGGGGAAGGTGCCAGACAGGAGTTCTCTTGGTAGTTTTTACACTACCTTGGTAGGCAGCTGAAAGGCACCACAAAAGTTGTTCTACCTGCTTTCTGGGCTGAGATGGGGAACCGCTGAATTTTGGACTCGGCTGGTGACAAAATGTTCCAAACACACCCCATGCACAACTCCACCGGGGAAGGTGCCAGACAGGAGTTCTCCTGGTAGTTTTTACACTACCTTGGTAGGCATCTGAAAGACACGACAAAAGTTGTTCTACCTGCTTTCTGGGCTGAGATGGGGAACCGCAGAATTTTGGACTCGGCCGGTGACAAAATGTTCCAAACACACCCCATGCACAACTCCACCGGGGAAGGTGCCAGACAGGAGTTCTCCTGGTAGTTTTTACACTACCTTGGTAGGCAGCTGAAAGACACCACAAAAGTTGTTCTACCTGCTTTCTGGGCTGAGATGGGGAATCGCTGAATTTTGGAGTCGGCCGGTGACAAAATGTTCCAAACACACCCCATGCACAACTCCACCGGGGAAGGTGCCAGACAGGAGTTCTCCTGGTAGTTTTTACACTACCTTGGTAGGCATCTGAAAGACACCACAAAAGTTGTTCTACCTGCTTTCTGGGCTGAGATGGGGAACCGCTGAATTTTGGAGTCGGCCGGTGACAAAATGTTCCAAACACACCCCATGCACAACTCCACCGGGGAAGGTGCCAGAAAGGAGTTCTCCTGGTAGTTTTTACACTACCTTGGTAGGCAGCTGAAAGGCACCACAAAAGTTGTTCTTCCTGCTTTCTGGGCTGAGATGGGGAACCGCTGAATTTTGGAGTCGGCCGGTGACAAAATGTTCCAAACACACCCCATGCACAACTCCACCGGGGAAGGTGCCAGACAGGAGTTCTCTTGGTAGTTTTTACACTACCTTGGTAGGCATCTGAAAGACACGACAAAAGTTGTTCTACCTGCTTTCTGGGCTGAGATGGGGAACCGCTGAATTTTGGAGTCGGCCGGTGACAAAATGTTCCAAACACACCCCATGCACAACTCCACCGGGGAAGGTGCCAGACAGGAGTTCTCTTGGTAGTTTTTACACTACCTTGGTAGGCATCTGAAAGACACGACAAAAGTTGTTCTACCTGCTTTCTGGGCTGAGATGGGGAACCGCTGAATTTTGGACTCGGCCGGTGACAAAATGTTCCAAACACACCCCATGCACAACTCCACCGGGGAAGGTGCCAGACAGGAGTTCTCTTGGTAGTTTTTACACTACCTTGGTAGGCATCTGAAAGACACCACAAAAGTTGTTCTACCTGCTTTCTGGGCTGAGATGGGGAATCGCTGAATTTTGGACTCGGCCGGTGACAAAATGTTCCAAACACACCCCATGCACAACTCCACCACGGAAGGTGCCAGACAGGAGTTCTCCTGGTAGTTTTTACACTACCTTGGTAGGCATCTGAAAGACATCACAAAAGTTGTTCTACCTGCTTTCTGGGCTGAGATGGGGAAACGCTGAATTTTGGAGTCGGCCGGTGACAAAATGTTCCAAACACACCCCATGCAAAACTCCACCGGGGAAGGTGCCAGACAGGAGTTCTCCTGGTAGTTTTTACATTGCTCCGGTAGGCATCTGAAAGACACCACAAAAGTAGTTCTACCTGCTTTCTGGGCTGAGATGGGGAATCGCTGAATTTTGGAGTCGGCCGGTGACAAAATGTTCCAAACACACCCCATGCACAACTCCACCGGGGAAGGTGCCAGACAGGAGTTCTCCTGGTAGTTTTTACACTACCTTGGTAGGCATTTGAAAGGCACCACAAAAGTTGTTCTTCCTGCTTTCTGGGCTGAGATGGGGAACCGCTGAATTTTGGAGTCGGCCGGTGACAAAATGTTCCAAACACACCCCATGCACAACTCCACCGGGGAAGGTGCCAGACAGGAGTTCTCTTGGTAGTTTTTACACTACCTTGGTAGGCAGCTGAAAGGCACCACAAAAGTTGTTCTACCTGCTTTCTGGGCTGAGATGGGGAACCGCTGAATTTTGGACTCGGCTGGTGACAAAATGTTCCAAACACACCCCATGCACAACTCCACCGGGGAAGGTGCCAGACAGGAGTTCTCCTGGTAGTTTTTACACTACCTTGGTAGGCATCTGAAAGACACGACAAAAGTTGTTCTACCTGCTTTCTGGGCTGAGATGGGGAACCGCTGAATTTTGGACTCGGCCGGTGACAAAATGTTCCAAACACACCCCATGCACAACTCCACCGGGGAAGGTGCCAGACAGGAGTTCTCCTGGTAGTTTTTACACTACCTTGGTAGGCAGCTGAAAGACACCACAAAAGTTGTTCTACCTGCTTTCTGGGCTGAGATGGGGAATCGCTGAATTTTGGAGTCGGCCGGTGACAAAATGTTCCAAACACACCCCATGCACAACTCCACCGGGGAAGGTGCCAGACAGGAGTTCTCCTGGTAGTTTTTACACTACCTTGGTAGGCATCTGAAAGACACCACAAAAGTTGTTCTACCTGCTTTCTGGGCTGAGATGGGGAACCGCTGAATTTTGGAGTCGGCCGGTGACAAAATGTTCCAAACACACCCCATGCACAACTCCACCGGGGAAGGTGCCAGAAAGGAGTTCTCCTGGTAGTTTTTACACTACCTTGGTAGGCAGCTGAAAGGCACCACAAAAGTTGTTCTTCCTGCTTTCTGGGCTGAGATGGGGAACCGCTGAATTTTGGACTCGGCTGGTGACAAAATGTTCCAAACACACCCCATGCACAACTCCACCGGGGAAGGTGCCAGACAGGAGTTCTCCTGGTAGTTTTTACACTACCTTGGTAGGCATCTGAAAGACACGACAAAAGTTGTTCTACCTGCTTTCTGGGCTGAGATGGGGAACCGCTGAATTTTGGACTCGGCCGGTGACAAAATGTTCCAAACACACCCCATGCACAACTCCACCGGGGAAGGTGCCAGACAGGAGTTCTCCTGGTAGTTTTTACACTACCTTGGTAGGCAGCTGAAAGACACCACAAAAGTTGTTCTACCTGCTTTCTGGGCTGAGATGGGGAATCGCTGAATTTTGGAGTCGGCCGGTGACAAAATGTTCCAAACACACCCCATGCACAACTCCACCGGGGAAGGTGCCAGACAGGAGTTCTCCTGGTAGTTTTTACACTACCTTGGTAGGCATCTGAAAGACACCACAAAAGTTGTTCTACCTGCTTTCTGGGCTGAGATGGGGAACCGCTGAATTTTGGAGTCGGCCGGTGACAAAATGTTCCAAACACACCCCATGCACAACTCCACCGGGGAAGGTGCCAGAAAGGAGTTCTCCTGGTAGTTTTTACACTACCTTGGTAGGCAGCTGAAAGGCACCACAAAAGTTGTTCTTCCTGCTTTCTGGGCTGAGATGGGGAACCGCTGAATTTTGGAGTCGGCCGGTGACAAAATGTTCCAAACACACCCCATGCACAACTCCACCGGGGAAGGTGCCAGACAGGAGTTCTCCTGGTAGTTTTTACACTACCTTGGTAGGCATCTGAAAGACACCACAAAAGTTGTTCTACCTGCTTTCTGGGCTGAGATGGGGAACCGCTGAATTTTGGAGTCGGCCGGTGACAAAATGTTCCAAACACACCCCATGCACAACTCCACCGGGGAAGGTGCCAGAAAGGAGTTCTCCTGGTAGTTTTTACACTACCTTGGTAGGCAGCTGAAAGGCACCACAAAAGTTGTTCTTCCTGCTTTCTGGGCTGAGATGGGGAACCGCTGAATTTTGGACTCGGCTGGTGACAAAATGTTCCAAACACACCCCATGCACAACTCCACCGGGGAAGGTGCCAGACAGGAGTTCTCCTGGTAGTTTTTACACTACCTTGGTAGGCATCTGAAAGACACGACAAAAGTTGTTCTACCTGCTTTCTGGGCTGAGATGGGGAACCGCTGAATTTTGGACTCGGCCGGTGACAAAATGTTCCAAACACACCCCATGCACAACTCCACCGGGGAAGGTGCCAGACAGGAGTTCTCCTGGTAGTTTTTACACTACCTTGGTAGGCAGCTGAAAGACACCACAAAAGTTGTTCTACCTGCTTTCTGGGCTGAGATGGGGAATCGCTGAATTTTGGAGTCGGCCGGTGACAAAATGTTCCAAACACACCCCATGCACAACTCCACCGGGGAAGGTGCCAGACAGGAGTTCTCCTGGTAGTTTTTACACTACCTTGGTAGGCATCTGAAAGACACCACAAAAGTTGTTCTACCTGCTTTCTGGGCTGAGATGGGGAACCGCTGAATTTTGGAGTCGGCCGGTGACAAAATGTTCCAAACACACCCCATGCACAACTCCACCGGGGAAGGTGCCAGAAAGGAGTTCTCCTGGTAGTTTTTACACTACCTTGGTAGGCAGCTGAAAGGCACCACAAAAGTTGTTCTTCCTGCTTTCTGGGCTGAGATGGGGAACCGCTGAATTTTGGAGTCGGCCGGTGACAAAATGTTCGAAACACACCCCATGCACAACTCCACCGGGGAAGGTGCCAGACAGGAGTTCTCTTGGTAGTTTTTACACTACCTTGGTAGGCATCTGAAAGACACGACAAAAGTTGTTCTACCTGCTTTCTGGGCTGAGATGGGGAAACGCTGAATTTTGGACTCGGCCGGTGACAAAATGTTCCAAACACACCCCATGCACAACTCCACCGGGGAAGGTGCCAGACAGGAGTTCTCTTGGTAGTTTTTACACTACCTTGGTAGGCATCTGAAAGACACCACAAAAGTTGTTCTACCTGCTTTCTGGGCTGAGATGGGGAATCGCTGAATTTTGGACTCGGCCGGTGACAAAATGTTCCAAACACACCCCATGCACAACTCCACCACGGAAGGTGCCAGACAGGAGTTCTCCTGGTAGTTTTTACACTACCTTGGTAGGCATCTGAAAGACATCACAAAAGTTGTTCTACCTGCTTTCTGGGCTGAGATGGGGAAACGCTGAATTTTGGAGTCGGCCGGTGACAAAATGTTCCAAACACACCCCATGCAAAACTCCACCGGGGAAGGTGCCAGACAGGAGTTCTCCTGGTAGTTTTTACATTGCTCCGGTAGGCATCTGAAAGACACCACAAAAGTAGTTCTACCTGCTTTCTGGGCTGAGATGGGGAATCGCTGAATTTTGGAGTCGGCCGGTGACAAAATGTTCCAAACACACCCCATGCACAACTCCACCGGGGAAGGTGCCAGACAGGAGTTCTCCTGGTAGTTTTTACACTACCTTGGTAGGCATTTGAAAGGCACCACAAAAGTTGTTCTTCCTGCTTTCTGGGCTGAGATGGGGAACCGCTGAATTTTGGAGTCGGCCGGTGACAAAATGTTCCAAACACACCCCATGCACAACTCCACCGGGGAAGGTGCCAGACAGGAGTTCTCTTGGTAGTTTTTACACTACCTTGGTAGGCAGCTGAAAGGCACCACAAAAGTTGTTCTACCTGCTTTCTGGGCTGAGATGGGGAACCGCTGAATTTTGGAGTCGGCCGGTGACAAAATGTTCCAAACACACCCCATGCACAACTCCACCGGGGAAGGTGCCAGGCAGGAGTTCTCTTGGTAGTTTTTACACTACCTTGGTAGGCATCTGAAAGACACGACAAAAGTTGTTCTACCTGCTTTCTGGGCTGAGATGGGGAACCGCTGAATTTTGGACTCGGCCGGTGACAAAATGTTCCAAACACACCCCATGCACAACTCCACCGGGGAAGGTGCCAGACAGGAGTTCTCTTGGTAGTTTTTACACTACCTTGGTAGGCATCTGAAAGACATCACAAAAGTTGTTCTACCTGCTTTCTGGGCTGAGATGGGGAAACGCTGAATTTTGGAGTCGGCCGGTGACAAAATGTTCCAAACACACCCCATGCAAAACTCCACCGGGGAAGGTGCCAGACAGGAGTTCTCCTGGTAGTTTTTACATTGCTCCGGTAGGCATCTGAAAGACACCACAAAAGTAGTTCTACCTGCTTTCTGGGCTGAGATGGGGAATCGCTGAATTTTGGAGTCGGCCGGTGACAAAATGTTCCAAACACACCCCATGCACAACTCCACCGGGGAAGGTGCCAGACAGGAGTTCTCCTGGTAGTTTTTACACTACCTTGGTAGGCATTTGAAAGGCACCACAAAAGTTGTTCTTCCTGCTTTCTGGGCTGAGATGGGGAACCGCTGAATTTTGGAGTCGGCCGGTGACAAAATGTTCCAAACACACCCCATGCACAACTCCACCGGGGAAGGTGCCAGACAGGAGTTCTCTTGGTAGTTTTTACACTACCTTGGTAGGCAGCTGAAAGGCACCACAAAAGTTGTTCTACCTGCTTTCTGGGCTGAGATGGGGAACCGCTGAATTTTGGACTCGGCTGGTGACAAAATGTTCCAAACACACCCCATGCACAACTCCACCGGGGAAGGTGCCAGACAGGAGTTCTCCTGGTAGTTTTTACACTACCTTGGTAGGCAGCTGAAAGACACCACAAAAGTTGTTCTACCTGCTTTCTGGGCTGAGATGGGGAATCGCTGAATTTTGGACTCGGCCGGTGACAAAATGTTCCAAACACACCCCATGCACAACTCCACCGGGGAAGGTGCCAGACAGGAGTTCTCCTGGTAGTTTTTACACTACCTTGGTAGGCATCTGAAAGACATCACAAAAGTTGTTCTACCTGCTTTCTGGGCTGAGATGGGGAAACGCTGAATTTTGGAGTCGGCTGGTGACAAAATGTTCCAAACACACCCCATGCACAACTCCACCGGGGAAGGTGCCAGAAAGGAGTTCTCCTGGTAGTTTTTACATTGCTCCGGTAGGCATCTGAAAGACACCACAAAAGTTGTTCTACCTGCTTTCTGGGCTGAGATGGGGAATCGCTGTATTTTGGAGTCGGCCGGTGACAAAATGTTCCAAACACACCCCATGCACAACTCCACCGGGGAAGGTGCCAGACAGGAGTTCTCTTGGTAGTTTTTACACTACCTTGGTAGGCAGCTGAAAGGCACCACAAAAGTTGTTCTACCTGCTTTCTGGGCTGAGATGGGGAACCGCTGAATTTTGGACTCGGCTGGTGACAAAATGTTCCAAACACACCCCATGCACAACTCCACCGGGGAAGGTGCCAGACAGGAGTTCTCCTGGTAGTTTTTACACTACCTTGGTAGGCATCTGAAAGACACGACAAAAGTTGTTCTACCTGCTTTCTGGGCTGAGATGGGGAACCGCTGAATTTTGGACTCGGCCGGTGACAAAATGTTCCAAACACACCCCATGCACAACTCCACCGGGGAAGGTGCCAGACAGGAGTTCTCCTGGTAGTTTTTACACTACCTTGGTAGGCAGCTGAAAGACACCACAAAAGTTGTTCTACCTGCTTTCTGGGCTGAGATGGGGAATCGCTGAATTTTGGAGTCGGCCGGTGACAAAATGTTCCAAACACACCCCATGCACAACTCCACCGGGGAAGGTGCCAGACAGGAGTTCTCCTGGTAGTTTTTACACTACCTTGGTAGGCATCTGAAAGACACCACAAAAGTTGTTCTACCTGCTTTCTGGGCTGAGATGGGGAACCGCTGAATTTTGGAGTCGGCCGGTGACAAAATGTTCCAAACACACCCCATGCACAACTCCACCGGGGAAGGTGCCAGAAAGGAGTTCTCCTGGTAGTTTTTACACTACCTTGGTAGGCAGCTGAAAGGCACCACAAAAGTTGTTCTTCCTGCTTTCTGGGCTGAGATGGGGAACCGCTGAATTTTGGAGTCGGCCGGTGACAAAATGTTCCAAACACACCCCATGCACAACTCCACCGGGGAAGGTGCCAGACAGGAGTTCTCTTGGTAGTTTTTACACTACCTTGGTAGGCATCTGAAAGACACGACAAAAGTTGTTCTACCTGCTTTCTGGGCTGAGATGGGGAACCGCTGAATTTTGGACTCGGCCGGTGACAAAATGTTCCAAACACACCCCATGCACAACTCCACCGGGGAAGGTGCCAGACAGGAGTTCTCTTGGTAGTTTTTACACTACCTTGGTAGGCATCTGAAAGACACCACAAAAGTTGTTCTACCTGCTTTCTGGGCTGAGATGGGGAATCGCTGAATTTTGGACTCGGCCGGTGACAAAATGTTCCAAACACACCCCATGCACAACTCCACCACGGAAGGTGCCAGACAGGAGTTCTCCTGGTAGTTTTTACACTACCTTGGTAGGCATCTGAAAGACATCACAAAAGTTGTTCTACCTGCTTTCTGGGCTGAGATGGGGAAACGCTGAATTTTGGAGTCGGCCGGTGACAAAATGTTCCAAACACACCCCATGCACAACTCCACCGGGGAAGGTGCCAGACAGGAGTTCTCCTGGTAGTTTTTACACTACCTTGGTAGGCATCTGAAAGACACCACAAAAGTTGTTCTACCTGCTTTCTGGGCTGAGATGGGGAACCGCTGAATTTTGGAGTCGGCCGGTGACAAAATGTTCCAAACACACCCCATGCACAACTCCACCGGGGAAGGTGCCAGAAAGGAGTTCTCCTGGTAGTTTTTACACTACCTTGGTAGGCAGCTGAAAGGCACCACAAAAGTTGTTCTTCCTGCTTTCTGGGCTGAGATGGGGAACCGCTGAATTTTGGAGTCGGCCGGTGACAAAATGTTCCAAACACACCCCATGCACAACTCCACCGGGGAAGGTGCCAGACAGGAGTTCTCTTGGTAGTTTTTACACTACCTTGGTAGGCAGCTGAAAGGCACCACAAAAGTTGTTCTACCTGCTTTCTGGGCTGAGATGGGGAACCGCTGAATTTTGGACTCGGCTGGTGACAAAATGTTCCAAACACACCCCATGCACAACTCCACCGGGGAAGGTGCCAGACAGGAGTTCTCCTGGTAGTTTTTACACTACCTTGGTAGGCAGCTGAAAGACACCACAAAAGTTGTTCTACCTGCTTTCTGGGCTGAGATGGGGAATCGCTGAATTTTGGACTCGGCCGGTGACAAAATGTTCCAAACACACCCCATGCACAACTCCACCGGGGAAGGTGCCAGACAGGAGTTCTCCTGGTAGTTTTTACACTACCTTGGTAGGCATCTGAAAGACATCACAAAAGTTGTTCTACCTGCTTTCTGGGCTGAGATGGGGAACCGCTGAATTTTGGAGTCGGCTGGTGACAAAATGTTCCAAACACACCCCATGCACAACTCCACCGGGGAAGGTGCCAGACAGGAGTTCTCTTGGTAGTTTTTACACTACCTTGGTAGGCAGCTGAAAGGCACCACAAAAGTTGTTCTACCTGCTTTCTGGGCTGAGATGGGGAACCGCTGAATTTTGGACTCGGCCGGTGACAAAATGTTCCAAACACACCCCATGCACAACTCCACCACGGAAGGTGCCAGACAGGAGTTCTCCTGGTAGTTTTTACACTACCTTGGTAGGCATCTGAAAGACACCACAAAAGTTGTTCTACCTGCTTTCTGGGCTGAGATGGGGAATCGCTGAATTTTGGACTCGGCCGGTGACAAAATGTTCCAAACACACCCCATGCAAAACTCCACCGGGGAAGGTGCCAGACAGGAGTTCTCCTGGTAGTTTTTACATTGCTCCGGTAGGCATCTGAAAGACACCACAAAAGTTGTTCTACCTGCTTTCTGGGCTGAGATGGGGAATCGCTGAATTTTGGAGTCGGCCGGTGACAAAATGTTCCAAACACACCCCATGCACAACTCCACCGGGGAAGGTGCCAGACAGGAGTTCTCTTGGTAGTTTTTACACTACATTGGTAGGCAGCTGAAAGGCACCACAAAAGTTGTTCTACCTGCTTTCTGGGCTGAGATGGGGAACCGCTGAATTTTGGAGTCGGCTGGTGACAAAATGTTCCAAACACACCCCATGCACAACTCCACCGGGGAAGGTGCCAGACAGGAGTTCTCCTGGTAGTTTTTACACTACCTTGGTAGGCATCTGAAAGACACGACAAAAGTTGTTCTACCTGCTTTCTGGGCTGAGATGGGGAACCGCTGAATTTTGGACTCGGCCGGTGACAAAATGTTCCAAACACACCCCATGCACAACTCCACCGGGGAAGGTGCCAGACAGGAGTTCTCCTGGTAGTTTTTACACTACCTTGGTAGGCAGCTGAAAGACACCACAAAAGTTGTTCTACCTGCTTTCTGGGCTGAGATGGGGAATCGCTGAATTTTGGACTCGGCCGGTGACAAAATGTTCCAAACACACCCCCTGCACAACTCCACCGGGGAAGGTGCCAGACAGGAGTTCTCCTGGTAGTTTTTACACTACCTTGGTAGGCATCTGAAAGACATCACAAAAGTTGTTCTACCTGCTTTCTGGGCTGAGATGGGGAAACGCTGAATTTTGGAGTCGGCCGGTGACAAAATGTTCCAAACACACCCCATGCAAAACTCCACCGGGGAAGGTGCCAGACAGGAGTTCTCCTGGTAGTTTTTACATTGCTCCGGTAGGCATCTGAAAGACACCACAAAAGTTGTTCTACCTGCTTTCTGGGCTGAGATGGGGAATCGCTGAATTTTGGAGTCGGCCGGTGACAAAATGTTCCAAACACACCCCATGCACAACTCCACCGGGGAAGGTGCCAGACAGGAGTTCTCTTGGTAGTTTTTACACTACCTTGGTAGGCAGCTGAAAGGCACCACAAAAGTTGTTCTACCTGCTTTCTGGGCTGAGATGGGGAACCGCTGAATTTTGGACTCGGCTGGTGACAAAATGTTCCAAACACACCCCATGCACAACTCCACCGGGGAAGGTGCCAGACAGGAGTTCTCCTGGTAGTTTTTACACTACCTTGGTAGGCATCTGAAAGACACGACAAAAGTTGTTCTACCTGCTTTCTGGGCTGAGATGGGGAACAGCTGAATTTTGGACTCGGCCGGTGACAAAATGTTCCAAACACACCCCATGCACAACTCCACCGGGGAAGGTGCCAGACAGGAGTTCTCCTGGTAGTTTTTACACTACCTTGGTAGGCATCTGAAAGACACCACAAAAGTTGTTCTACCTGCTTTCTGGGCTGAGATGGGGAATCGCTGAATTTTGGAGTCGGCCGGTGACAAAATGTTCCAAACACACCCCATGCACAACTCCACCGGGGAAGGTGCCAGACAGGAGTTCTCCTGGTAGTTTTTACACTACCTTGGTAGGCATCTGAAAGACACCACAAAAGTTGTTCTACCTGCTTTGTGGGCTGAGATGGGGAACCGCTGAATTTTGGAGTCGGCCGGTGACAAAATGTTCCAAACACACCCCATGCACAACTCCACCGGGGAAGGTGCCAGAAAGGAGTTCTCCTGGTAGTTTTTACACTACCTTGGTAGGCATCTGAAAGACACGACAAAAGTTGTTCTACCTGCTTTCTGGGCTGAGATGGGGAACCGCTGAATTTTGGACTCGGCCGGTGACAAAATGTTCCAAACACACCCCATGCACAACTCCACCGGGGAAGGTGCCAGACAGGAGTTCTCTTGGTAGTTTTTACACTACCTTGGTAGGCATCTGAAAGACACCACAAAAGTTGTTCTACCTGCTTTCTGGGCTGAGATGGGGAAACGCTGAATTTTGGACTCGGCCGGTGACAAAATGTTCCAAACACACCCCATGCACAACTCCACCACGGAAGGTGCCAGACAGGAGTTCTCCTGGTAGTTTTTACACTACCTTGGTAGGCATCTGAAAGACATCACAAAAGTTGTTCTACCTGCTTTCTGGGCTGAGATGGGGAAACGCTGAATTTTGGAGTCGGCCGGTGACAAAATGTTCCAAACACACCCCATGCAAAACTCCACCGGGGAAGGTGCCAGACAGGAGTTCTCCTGGTAGTTTTTACATTGCTCCGGTAGGCATCTGAAAGACACCACAAAAGTAGTTCTACCTGCTTTCTGGGCTGAGATGGGGAATCGCTGAATTTTGGAGTCGGCCGGTGACAAAATGTTCCAAACACACCCCATGCACAACTCCACCGGGGAAGGTGCCAGACAGGAGTTCTCCTGGTAGTTTTTACACTACCTTGGTAGGCATTTGAAAGGCACCACAAAAGTTGTTCTTCCTGCTTTCTGGGCTGAGATGGGGAACCGCTGAATTTTGGAGTCGGCCGGTGACAAAATGTTCCAAACACACCCCATGCACAACTCCACCGGGGAAGGTGCCAGACAGGAGTTCTCTTGGTAGTTTTTACACTACCTTGGTAGGCAGCTGAAAGGCACCACAAAAGTTGTTCTACCTGCTTTCTGGGCTGAGATGGGGAACCGCTGAATTTTGGAGTCGGCTGGTGACAAAATGTTCCAAACACACCCCATGCACAACTCCACCACGGAAGGTGCCAGACAGGAGTTCTCCTGGTAGTTTTTACACTACCTTGGTAGGCAGCTGAAAGACACCACAAAAGTTGTTCTACCTGCTTTCTGGGCTGAGATGGGGAATCGCTGAATTTTGGACTCGGCCGGTGACAAAATGTTCCAAACACACCCCATGCACAACTCCACCGGGGAAGGTGCCAGACAGGAGTTCTCCTGGTAGTTTTTACACTACCTTGGTAGGCATCTGAAAGACATCACAAAAGTTGTTCTACCTGCTTTCTGGGCTGAGATGGGGAAACGCTGAATTTTGGAGTCGGCTGGTGACAAAATGTTCCAAACACACCCCATGCACAACTCCACCGGGGAAGGTGCCAGAAAGGAGTTCTCCTGGTAGTTTTTACATTGCTCCGGTAGGCATCTGAAAGACACCACAAAAGTTGTTCTACCTGCTTTCTGGGCTGAGATGGGGAATCGCTGAATTTTGGACTCGGCCGGTGACAAAATGTTCCAAACACACCCCATGCACAACTCCACCGGGGAAGGTGCCAGACAGGAGTTCTCTTGGTAGTTTTTACACTACCTTGGTAGGCAGCTGAAAGGCACCACAAAAGTTGTTCTACCTGCTTTCTGGGCTGAGATGGGGAACCGCTGAATTTTGGACTCGGCTGGTGACAAAATGTTCCAAACACACCCCATGCACAACTCCACCGGGGAAGGTGCCAGACAGGAGTTCTCCTGGTAGTTTTTACACTACCTTGGTAGGCATCTGAAAGACACGACAAAAGTTGTTCTACCTGCTTTCTGGGCTGAGATGGGGAACCGCTGAATTTTGGACTCGGCCGGTGACAAAATGTTCCAAACACACCCCATGCACAACTCCACCGGGGAAGGTGCCAGACAGGAGTTCTCCTGGTAGTTTTTACACTACCTTGGTAGGCAGCTGAAAGACACCACAAAAGTTGTTCTACCTGCTTTCTGGGCTGAGATGGGGAATCGCTGAATTTTGGAGTCGGCCGGTGACAAAATGTTCCAAACACACCCCATGCACAACTCCACCGGGGAAGGTGCCAGACAGGAGTTCTCCTGGTAGTTTTTACACTACCTTGGTAGGCATCTGAAAGACACCACAAAAGTTGTTCTACCTGCTTTCTGGGCTGAGATGGGGAACCGCTGAATTTTGGAGTCGGCCGGTGACAAAATGTTCCAAACACACCCCATGCACAACTCCACCGGGGAAGGTGCCAGAAAGGAGTTCTCCTGGTAGTTTTTACACTACCTTGGTAGGCAGCTGAAAGGCACCACAAAAGTTGTTCTTCCTGCTTTCTGGGCTGAGATGGGGAACCGCTGAATTTTGGAGTCGGCCGGTGACAAAATGTTCCAAACACACCCCATGCACAACTCCACCGGGGAAGGTGCCAGACAGGAGTTCTCTTGGTAGTTTTTACACTACCTTGGTAGGCATCTGAAAGACACGACAAAAGTTGTTCTACCTGCTTTCTGGGCTGAGATGGGGAACCGCTGAATTTTGGACTCGGCCGGTGACAAAATGTTCCAAACACACCCCATGCACAACTCCACCGGGGAAGGTGCCAGACAGGAGTTCTCCTGGTAGTTTTTACACTACCTTGGTAGGCATCTGAAAGACACCACAAAAGTTGTTCTACCTGCTTTCTGGGCTGAGATGGGGAATCGCTGAATTTTGGACTCGGCCGGTGACAAAATGTTCCAAACACACCCCATGCACAACTCCACCACGGAAGGTGCCAGACAGGAGTTCTCCTGGTAGTTTTTACACTACCTTGGTAGGCATCTGAAAGACATCACAAAAGTTGTTCTACCTGCTTTCTGGGCTGAGATGGGGAAACGCTGAATTTTGGAGTCGGCCGGTGACAAAATGTTCCAAACACACCCCATGCACAACTCCACCGGGGAAGGTGCCAGACAGGAGTTCTCCTGTAGTTTTTACATTGCTCCGGTAGGCATCTGAAAGACACCACAAAAGTTGTTCTACCTGCTTTCTGGGCTGAGATGGGGAACCGCTGAATTTTGGAGTCGGCCGGTGACAAAATGTTCCAAACACACCCCATGCACAACTCCACCGGGGAAGGTGCCAGACAGGAGTTCTCTTGGTAGTTTTTACACTACCTTGGTAGGCATCTGAAAGACACGACAAAAGTTGTTCTACCTGCTTTCTGGGCTGAGATGGGGAACCGCTGAATTTTGGACTCGGCCGGTGACAAAATGTTCCAAACACACCCCATGCACAACTCCACCGGGGAAGGTGCCAGACAGGAGTTCTCTTGGTAGTTTTTACACTACCTTGGTAGGCATCTGAAAGACACCACAAAAGTTGTTCTACCTGCTTTCTGGGCTGAGATGGGGAATCGCTGAATTTTGGACTCGGCCGGTGACAAAATGTTCCAAACACACCCCATGCACAACTCCACCACGGAAGGTGCCAGACAGGAGTTCTCCTGGTAGTTTTTACACTACCTTGGTAGGCATCTGAAAGACATCACAAAAGTTGTTCTACCTGCTTTCTGGGCTGAGATGGGGAAACGCTGAATTTTGGAGTCGGCCGGTGACAAAATGTTCCAAACACACCCCATGCACAACTCCACCGGGGAAGGTGCCAGACAGGAGTTCTCCTGTAGTTTTTACATTGCTCCGGTAGGCATCTGAAAGACACCACAAAAGTTGTTCTACCTGCTTTCTGGGCTGAGATGGGGAACCGCTGAATTTTGGAGTCGGCCGGTGACAAAATGTTCCAAACACACCCCATGCACAACTCCACCGGGGAAGGTGCCAGAAAGGAGTTCTCCTGGTAGTTTTTACACTACCTTGGTAGGCAGCTGAAAGGCACCACAAAAGTTGTTCTTCCTGCTTTCTGGGCTGAGATGGGGAACCGCTGAATTTTGGAGTCGGCCGGTGACAAAATGTTCCAAACACACCCCATGCACAACTCCACCGGGGAAGGTGCCAGACAGGAGTTCTCTTGGTAGTTTTTACACTACCTTGGTAGGCATCTGAAAGACACGACAAAAGTTGTTCTACCTGCTTTCTGGGCTGAGATGGGGAACCGCTGAATTTTGGACTCGGCCGGTGACAAAATGTTCCAAACACACCCCATGCACAACTCCACCGGGGAAGGTGCCAGACAGGAGTTCTCCTGGTAGTTTTTACACTACCTTGGTAGGCATCTGAAAGACACCACAAAAGTTGTTCTACCTGCTTTCTGGGCTGAGATGGGGAATCGCTGAATTTTGGACTCGGCCGGTGACAAAATGTTCCAAACACACCCCATGCACAACTCCACCACGGAAGGTGCCAGACAGGAGTTCTCCTGGTAGTTTTTACACTACCTTGGTAGGCATCTGAAAGACATCACAAAAGTTGTTCTACCTGCTTTCTGGGCTGAGATGGGGAAACGCTGAATTTTGGAGTCGGCCGGTGACAAAATGTTCCAAACACACCCCATGCACAACTCCACCGGGGAAGGTGCCAGACAGGAGTTCTCCTGTAGTTTTTACATTGCTCCGGTAGGCATCTGAAAGACACCACAAAAGTTGTTCTACCTGCTTTCTGGGCTGAGATGGGGAACCGCTGAATTTTGGAGTCGGCCGGTGACAAAATGTTCCAAACACACCCCATGCACAACTCCACCGGGGAAGGTGCCAGACAGGAGTTCTCTTGGTAGTTTTTACACTACCTTGGTAGGCATCTGAAAGACACGACAAAAGTTGTTCTACCTGCTTTCTGGGCTGAGATGGGGAACCGCTGAATTTTGGACTCGGCCGGTGACAAAATGTTCCAAACACACCCCATGCACAACTCCACCGGGGAAGGTGCCAGACAGGAGTTCTCTTGGTAGTTTTTACACTACCTTGGTAGGCATCTGAAAGACACCACAAAAGTTGTTCTACCTGCTTTCTGGGCTGAGATGGGGAATCGCTGAATTTTGGACTCGGCCGGTGACAAAATGTTCCAAACACACCCCATGCACAACTCCACCACGGAAGGTGCCAGACAGGAGTTCTCCTGGTAGTTTTTACACTACCTTGGTAGGCATCTGAAAGACATCACAAAAGTTGTTCTACCTGCTTTCTGGGCTGAGATGGGGAAACGCTGAATTTTGGAGTCGGCCGGTGACAAAATGTTCCAAACACACCCCATGCACAACTCCACCGGGGAAGGTGCCAGACAGGAGTTCTCCTGTAGTTTTTACATTGCTCCGGTAGGCATCTGAAAGACACCACAAAAGTTGTTCTACCTGCTTTCTGGGCTGAGATGGGGAACCGCTGAATTTTGGAGTCGGCCGGTGACAAAATGTTCCAAACACACCCCATGCACAACTCCACCGGGGAAGGTGCCAGAAAGGAGTTCTCCTGGTAGTTTTTACACTACCTTGGTAGGCAG
The DNA here is from genome assembly GCF_023634085.1 of Falco cherrug. Taxonomy (NCBI): domain Eukaryota; kingdom Metazoa; phylum Chordata; class Aves; order Falconiformes; family Falconidae; genus Falco; species Falco cherrug. The sequence continues at coordinate 258,112 of NW_026599502.1, read as the reverse complement.
CTGAAAGGCACCACAAAAGTTGTTCTTCCTGCTTTCTGGGCTGAGATGGGGAACCGCTGAATTTTGGAGTCGGCCGGTGACAAAATGTTCCAAACACACCCCATGCACAACTCCACCGGGGAAGGTGCCAGACAGGAGTTCTCCTGGTAGTTTTTACACTACCTTGGTAGGCATCTGAAAGACATCACAAAAGTTGTTCTACCTGCTTTCTGGGCTGAGATGGGGAACCGCTGAATTTTGGAGTCGGCTGGTGACAAAATGTTCCAAACACACCCCATGCACAACTCCACCGGGGAAGGTGCCAGACAGGAGTTCTCTTGGTAGTTTTTACACTACCTTGGTAGGCAGCTGAAAGGCACCACAAAAGTTGTTCTACCTGCTTTCTGGGCTGAGATGGGGAACCGCTGAATTTTGGACTCGGCCGGTGACAAAATGTTCCAAACACACCCCATGCACAACTCCACCACGGAAGGTGCCAGACAGGAGTTCTCCTGGTAGTTTTTACACTACCTTGGTAGGCATCTGAAAGACATCACAAAAGTTGTTCTACCTGCTTTCTGGGCTGAGATGGGGAAACGCTGAATTTTGGAGTCGGCCGGTGACAAAATGTTCCAAACACACCCCATGCACAACTCCACCGGGGAAGGTGCCAGACAGGAGTTCTCCTGTAGTTTTTACATTGCTCCGGTAGGCATCTGAAAGACACCACAAAAGTTGTTCTACCTGCTTTCTGGGCTGAGATGGGGAACCGCTGAATTTTGGAGTCGGCCGGTGACAAAATGTTCCAAACACACCCCATGCACAACTCCACCGGGGAAGGTGCCAGACAGGAGTTCTCTTGGTAGTTTTTACACTACCTTGGTAGGCATCTGAAAGACACGACAAAAGTTGTTCTACCTGCTTTCTGGGCTGAGATGGGGAACCGCTGAATTTTGGACTCGGCCGGTGACAAAATGTTCCAAACACACCCCATGCACAACTCCACCGGGGAAGGTGCCAGACAGGAGTTCTCTTGGTAGTTTTTACACTACCTTGGTAGGCATCTGAAAGACACCACAAAAGTTGTTCTACCTGCTTTCTGGGCTGAGATGGGGAATCGCTGAATTTTGGACTCGGCCGGTGACAAAATGTTCCAAACACACCCCATGCACAACTCCACCACGGAAGGTGCCAGACAGGAGTTCTCCTGGTAGTTTTTACACTACCTTGGTAGGCATCTGAAAGACATCACAAAAGTTGTTCTACCTGCTTTCTGGGCTGAGATGGGGAAACGCTGAATTTTGGAGTCGGCCGGTGACAAAATGTTCCAAACACACCCCATGCACAACTCCACCGGGGAAGGTGCCAGACAGGAGTTCTCCTGTAGTTTTTACATTGCTCCGGTAGGCATCTGAAAGACACCACAAAAGTTGTTCTACCTGCTTTCTGGGCTGAGATGGGGAACCGCTGAATTTTGGAGTCGGCCGGTGACAAAATGTTCCAAACACACCCCATGCACAACTCCACCGGGGAAGGTGCCAGAAAGGAGTTCTCCTGGTAGTTTTTACACTACCTTGGTAGGCAGCTGAAAGGCACCACAAAAGTTGTTCTTCCTGCTTTCTGGGCTGAGATGGGGAACCGCTGAATTTTGGAGTCGGCCGGTGACAAAATGTTCCAAACACACCCCATGCACAACTCCACCGGGGAAGGTGCCAGACAGGAGTTCTCTTGGTAGTTTTTACACTACCTTGGTAGGCATCTGAAAGACACGACAAAAGTTGTTCTACCTGCTTTCTGGGCTGAGATGGGGAACCGCTGAATTTTGGACTCGGCCGGTGACAAAATGTTCCAAACACACCCCATGCACAACTCCACCGGGGAAGGTGCCAGACAGGAGTTCTCCTGGTAGTTTTTACACTACCTTGGTAGGCATCTGAAAGACACCACAAAAGTTGTTCTACCTGCTTTCTGGGCTGAGATGGGGAATCGCTGAATTTTGGACTCGGCCGGTGACAAAATGTTCCAAACACACCCCATGCACAACTCCACCACGGAAGGTGCCAGACAGGAGTTCTCCTGGTAGTTTTTACACTACCTTGGTAGGCATCTGAAAGACATCACAAAAGTTGTTCTACCTGCTTTCTGGGCTGAGATGGGGAAACGCTGAATTTTGGAGTCGGCCGGTGACAAAATGTTCCAAACACACCCCATGCACAACTCCACCGGGGAAGGTGCCAGACAGGAGTTCTCCTGTAGTTTTTACATTGCTCCGGTAGGCATCTGAAAGACACCACAAAAGTTGTTCTACCTGCTTTCTGGGCTGAGATGGGGAACCGCTGAATTTTGGAGTCGGCCGGTGACAAAATGTTCCAAACACACCCCATGCACAACTCCACCGGGGAAGGTGCCAGACAGGAGTTCTCTTGGTAGTTTTTACACTACCTTGGTAGGCATCTGAAAGACACGACAAAAGTTGTTCTACCTGCTTTCTGGGCTGAGATGGGGAACCGCTGAATTTTGGACTCGGCCGGTGACAAAATGTTCCAAACACACCCCATGCACAACTCCACCGGGGAAGGTGCCAGACAGGAGTTCTCTTGGTAGTTTTTACACTACCTTGGTAGGCATCTGAAAGACACCACAAAAGTTGTTCTACCTGCTTTCTGGGCTGAGATGGGGAATCGCTGAATTTTGGACTCGGCCGGTGACAAAATGTTCCAAACACACCCCATGCACAACTCCACCACGGAAGGTGCCAGACAGGAGTTCTCCTGGTAGTTTTTACACTACCTTGGTAGGCATCTGAAAGACATCACAAAAGTTGTTCTACCTGCTTTCTGGGCTGAGATGGGGAAACGCTGAATTTTGGAGTCGGCCGGTGACAAAATGTTCCAAACACACCCCATGCACAACTCCACCGGGGAAGGTGCCAGACAGGAGTTCTCCTGTAGTTTTTACATTGCTCCGGTAGGCATCTGAAAGACACCACAAAAGTTGTTCTACCTGCTTTCTGGGCTGAGATGGGGAACCGCTGAATTTTGGAGTCGGCCGGTGACAAAATGTTCCAAACACACCCCATGCACAACTCCACCGGGGAAGGTGCCAGAAAGGAGTTCTCCTGGTAGTTTTTACACTACCTTGGTAGGCAGCTGAAAGGCACCACAAAAGTTGTTCTTCCTGCTTTCTGGGCTGAGATGGGGAACCGCTGAATTTTGGAGTCGGCCGGTGACAAAATGTTCCAAACACACCCCATGCACAACTCCACCGGGGAAGGTGCCAGACAGGAGTTCTCTTGGTAGTTTTTACACTACCTTGGTAGGCAGCTGAAAGGCACCACAAAAGTTGTTCTACCTGCTTTCTGGGCTGAGATGGGGAACCGCTGAATTTTGGACTCGGCTGGTGACAAAATGTTCCAAACACACCCCATGCACAACTCCACCGGGGAAGGTGCCAGACAGGAGTTCTCCTGGTAGTTTTTACACTACCTTGGTAGGCATCTGAAAGACACCACAAAAGTTGTTCTACCTGCTTTCTGGGCTGAGATGGGGAATCGCTGAATTTTGGACTCGGCCGGTGACAAAATGTTCCAAACACACCCCATGCACAACTCCACCGGGGAAGGTGCCAGACAGGAGTTCTCCTGGTAGTTTTTACACTACCTTGGTAGGCATCTGAAAGACATCACAAAAGTTGTTCTACCTGCTTTCTGGGCTGAGATGGGGAACCGCTGAATTTTGGAGTCGGCTGGTGACAAAATGTTCCAAACACACCCCATGCACAACTCCACCGGGGAAGGTGCCAGACAGGAGTTCTCTTGGTAGTTTTTACACTACCTTGGTAGGCAGCTGAAAGGCACCACAAAAGTTGTTCTACCTGCTTTCTGGGCTGAGATGGGGAACCGCTGAATTTTGGACTCGGCCGGTGACAAAATGTTCCAAACACACCCCATGCACAACTCCACCACGGAAGGTGCCAGACAGGAGTTCTCCTGGTAGTTTTTACACTACCTTGGTAGGCATCTGAAAGACACCACAAAAGTTGTTCTACCTGCTTTCTGGGCTGAGATGGGGAATCGCTGAATTTTGGACTCGGCCGGTGACAAAATGTTCCAAACACACCCCCTGCACAACTCCACCACGGAAGGTGCCAGACAGGAGTTCTCCTGGTAGTTTTTACACTACCTTGGTAGGCATCTGAAAGACATCACAAAAGTTGTTCTACCTGCTTTCTGGGCTGAGATGGGGAAACGCTGAATTTTGGAGTCGGCCGGTGACAAAATGTTCCAAACACACCCCATGCAAAACTCCACCGGGGAAGGTGCCAGACAGGAGTTCTCCTGGTAGTTTTTACATTGCTCCGGTAGGCATCTGAAAGACACCACAAAAGTTGTTCTACCTGCTTTCTGGGCTGAGATGGGGAATCGCTGAATTTTGGAGTCGGCCGGTGACAAAATGTTCCAAACACACCCCATGCACAACTCCACCGGGGAAGGTGCCAGACAGGAGTTCTCTTGGTAGTTTTTACACTACCTTGGTAGGCAGCTGAAAGGCACCACAAAAGTTGTTCTACCTGCTTTCTGGGCTGAGATGGGGAACCGCTGAATTTTGGACTCGGCTGGTGACAAAATGTTCCAAACACACCCCATGCACAACTCCACCGGGGAAGGTGCCAGACAGGAGTTCTCCTGGTAGTTTTTACACTACCTTGGTAGGCATCTGAAAGACACGACAAAAGTTGTTCTACCTGCTTTCTGGGCTGAGATGGGGAACCGCTGAATTTTGGAGTCGGCCGGTGACAAAATGTTCCAAACACACCCCATGCACAACTCCACCGGGGAAGGTGCCAGACAGGAGTTCTCCTGGTAGTTTTTACACTACCTTGGTAGGCAGCTGAAAGACACCACAAAAGTTGTTCTACCTGCTTTCTGGGCTGAGATGGGGAATCGCTGAATTTTGGACTCGGCCGGTGACAAAATGTTCCAAACACACCCCCTGCACAACTCCAACGGGGAAGGTGCCAGACAGGAGTTCTCCTGGTAGTTTTTACACTACCTTGGTAGGCATCTGAAAGACATCACAAAAGTTGTTCTACCTGCTTTCTGGGCTGAGATGGGGAAACGCTGAATTTTGGAGTCGGCCGGTGACAAAATGTTCCAAACACACCCCATGCAAAACTCCACCGGGGAAGGTGCCAGACAGGAGTTCTGGTAGTTTTTACATTGCTCCGGTAGGCATCTGAAAGACACCACAAAAGTTGTTCTACCTGCTTTCTGGGCTGAGATGGGGAATCGCTGAATTTTGGAGTCGGCCGGTGACAAAATGTTCCAAACACACCCCATGCACAACTCCACCGGGGAAGGTGCCAGACAGGAGTTCTCTTGGTAGTTTTTACACTACCTTGGTAGGCAGCTGAAAGGCACCACAAAAGTTGTTCTACCTGCTTTCTGGGCTGAGATGGGGAACCGCTGAATTTTGGACTCGGCTGGTGACAAAATGTTCCAAACACACCCCATGCACAACTCCACCGGGGAAGGTGCCAGACAGGAGTTCTCCTGGTAGTTTTTACACTACCTTGGTAGGCATCTGAAAGACACGACAAAAGTTGTTCTACCTGCTTTCTGGGCTGAGATGGGGAACCGCTGAATTTTGGACTCGGCCGGTGACAAAATGTTCCAAACACACCCCATGCACAACTCCACCGGGGAAGGTGCCAGACAGGAGTTCTCCTGGTAGTTTTTACACTACCTTGGTAGGCAGCTGAAAGACACCACAAAAGTTGTTCTACCTGCTTTCTGGGCTGAGATGGGGAATCGCTGAATTTTGGAGTCGGCCGGTGACAAAATGTTCCAAACACACCCCATGCACAACTCCACCGGGGAAGGTGCCAGACAGGAGTTCTCCTGGTAGTTTTTACACTACCTTGGTAGGCATCTGAAAGACACCACAAAAGTTGTTCTACCTGCTTTCTGGGCTGAGATGGGGAACCGCTGAATTTTGGAGTCGGCCGGTGACAAAATGTTCCAAACACACCCCATGCACAACTCCACCGGGGAAGGTGCCAGAAAGGAGTTCTCCTGGTAGTTTTTACACTACCTTGGTAGGCAGCTGAAAGGCACCACAAAAGTTGTTCTTCCTGCTTTCTGGGCTGAGATGGGGAACCGCTGAATTTTGGAGTCGGCCGGTGACAAAATGTTCCAAACACACCCCATGCACAACTCCACCGGGGAAGGTGCCAGACAGGAGTTCTCTTGGTAGTTTTTACACTACCTTGGTAGGCAGCTGAAAGGCACCACAAAAGTTGTTCTACCTGCTTTCTGGGCTGAGATGGGGAACCGCTGAATTTTGGACTCGGCCGGTGACAAAATGTTCCAAACACACCCCATGCACAACTCCACCACGGAAGGTGCCAGACAGGAGTTCTCCTGGTAGTTTTTACACTACCTTGGTAGGCATCTGAAAGACACCACAAAAGTTGTTCTACCTGCTTTCTGGGCTGAGATGGGGAACCGCTGAATTTTGGACTCGGCCGGTGACAAAATGTTCCAAACACACCCCCTGCACAACTCCACCACGGAAGGTGCCAGACAGGAGTTCTCCTGGTAGTTTTTACACTACCTTGGTAGGCATCTGAAAGACATCACAAAAGTTGTTCTACCTGCTTTCTGGGCTGAGATGGGGAAACGCTGAATTTTGGAGTCGGCCGGTGACAAAATGTTCCAAACACACCCCATGCAAAACTCCACCGGGGAAGGTGCCAGACAGGAGTTCTCCTGGTAGTTTTTACATTGCTCCGGTAGGCATCTGAAAGACACCACAAAAGTTGTTCTACCTGCTTTCTGGGCTGAGATGGGGAACCGCTGAATTTTGGAGTCGGCCGGTGACAAAATGTTCCAAACACACCGCATGCACAACTCCACCGGGGAAGGTGCCAGACAGGAGTTCTCCTGGTAGTTTTTACACTACCTTGGTAGGCATCTGAAAGACACCACAAAAGTTGTTCTTCCTGCTTTCTGGGCTGAGATGGGGAACCGCTGAATTTTGGAGTCGGCCGGTGACAAAATGTTCCAAACACACCCCATGCACAACTCCACCGGGGAAGGTGCCAGACAGGAGTTCTCTTGGTAGTTTTTACACTACCTTGGTAGGCATCTGAAAGACACGACAAAAGTTGTTCTACCTGCTTTCTGGGCTGAGATGGGGAATCGCTGAATTTTGGACTCGGCCGGTGACAAAATGTTCCAAACACACCCCCTGCACAACTCCACCACGGAAGGTGCCAGACAGGAGTTCTCCTGGTAGTTTTTACACTACCTTGGTAGGCATCTGAAAGACATCACAAAAGTTGTTCTACCTGCTTTCTGGGCTGAGATGGGGAAACGCTGAATTTTGGAGTCGGCCGGTGACAAAATGTTCCAAACACACCCCATGCAAAACTCCACCGGGGAAGGTGCCAGACAGGAGTTCTCCTGGTAGTTTTTACATTGCTCCGGTAGGCATCTGAAAGACACCACAAAAGTTGTTCTACCTGCTTTCTGGGCTGAGATGGGGAATCGCTGAATTTTGGAGTCGGCCGGTGACAAAATGTTCCAAACACACCCCATGCACAACTCCACCGGGGAAGGTGCCAGACAGGAGTTCTCTTGGTAGTTTTTACACTACCTTGGTAGGCAGCTGAAAGGCACCACAAAAGTTGTTCTACCTGCTTTCTGGGCTGAGATGGGGAACCGCTGAATTTTGGACTCGGCTGGTGACAAAATTTTCCAAACACACCCCATGCACAACTCCACCGGGGAAGGTGCCAGACAGGAGTTCTCCTGGTAGTTTTTACACTACCTTGGTAGGCATCTGAAAGACACGACAAAAGTTGTTCTACCTGCTTTCTGGGCTGAGATGGGGAACCGCTGAATTTTGGACTCGGCCGGTGACAAAATGTTCCAAACACACCCCATGCACAACTCCACCGGGGAAGGTGCCAGACAGGAGTTCTCCTGGTAGTTTTTACACTACCTTGGTAGGCAGCTGAAAGACACCACAAAAGTTGTTCTACCTGCTTTCTGGGCTGAGATGGGGAATCGCTGAATTTTGGAGTCGGCCGGTGACAAAATGTTCCAAACACACCCCATGCACAACTCCACCGGGGAAGGTGCCAGACAGGAGTTCTCCTGGTAGTTTTTACACTACCTTGGTAGGCATCTGAAAGACACCACAAAAGTTGTTCTACCTGCTTTCTGGGCTGAGATGGGGAACCGCTGAATTTTGGAGTCGGCCGGTGACAAAATGTTCCAAACACACCCCATGCACAACTCCACCGGGGAAGGTGCCAGAAAGGAGTTCTCCTGGTAGTTTTTACACTACCTTGGTAGGCAGCTGAAAGGCACCACAAAAGTTGTTCTTCCTGCTTTCTGGGCTGAGATGGGGAACCGCTGAATTTTGGAGTCGGCCGGTGACAAAATGTTCCAAACACACCCCATGCACAACTCCACCGGGGAAGGTGCCAGACAGGAGTTCTCTTGGTAGTTTTTACACTACCTTGGTAGGCAGCTGAAAGGCACCACAAAAGTTGTTCTACCTGCTTTCTGGGCTGAGATGGGGAACCGCTGAATTTTGGACTCGGCCGGTGACAAAATGTTCCAAACACACCCCATGCACAACTCCACCGGGGAAGGTGCCAGACAGGAGTTCTCCTGGTAGTTTTTACACTACCTTGGTAGGCATCTGAAAGACACCACAAAAGTTGTTCTACCTGCTTTCTGGGCTGAGATGGGGAACCGCTGAATTTTGGACTCGGCCGGTGACAAAATGTTCCAAACACACCCCCTGCACAACTCCACCACGGAAGGTGCCAGACAGGAGTTCTCCTGGTAGTTTTTACACTACCTTGGTAGGCATCTGAAAGACATCACAAAAGTTGTTCTACCTGCTTTCTGGGCTGAGATGGGGAACCGCTGAATTTTGGAGTCGGCCGGTGACAAAATGTTCCAAACACACCCCATGCACAACTCCACCGGGGAAGGTGCCAGAAAGGAGTTCTCCTGGTAGTTTTTACACTACCTTGGTAGGCATCTGAAAGACACCACAAAAGTTGTTCTTCCTGCTTTCTGGGCTGAGATGGGGAACCGCTGAATTTTGGAGTCGGCCGGTGACAAAATGTTCCAAACACACCCCATGCACAACTCCACCGGGGAAGGTGCCAGACAGGAGTTCTCTTGGTAGTTTTTACACTACCTTGGTAGGCATCTGAAAGACACGACAAAAGTTGTTCTACCTGCTTTCTGGGCTGAGATGGGGAACCGCTGAAGTTTGGAGTCGGCCGTTGACAAAATGTTCCAAACACACCCCATGCACAACTCCACCGGGGAAGGTGCCAGACAGGAGTTCTCTTGGTAGTTTTTACACTACCTTGGTAGGCAGCTGAAAGGCACCACAAAAGTTGTTCTACCTGCTTTCTGGGCTGAGATGGGGAACCGCTGAATTTTGGATTCGGCCGGTGACAAAATGTTCCAAACACACCCCATGCACAACTCCACCACGGAAGGTGCCAGACAGGAGTTCTCCTGGTAGTTTTTACACTACCTTGGTAGGCATCTGAAAGACACCACAAAAGTTGTTCTACCTGCTTTCTGGGCTGAGATGGGGAACCGCTGAATTTTGGAGTCGGCCGGTGACAAAATGTTCCAAACACACCCCCTGCACAACTCCACCACGGAAGGTGCCAGACAGGAGTTCTCCTGGTAGTTTTTACACTACCTTGGTAGGCATCTGAAAGACATCACAAAAGTTGTTCTACCTGCTTTCTGGGCTGAGATGGGGAAACGCTGAATTTTGGAGTCGGCCGGTGACAAAATGTTCCAAACACACCCCATGCAAAACTCCACCGGGGAAGGTGCCAGACAGGAGTTCTCCTGGTAGTTTTTACATTGCTCCGGTAGGCATCTGAAAGACACCACAAAAGTTGTTCTACCTGCTTTGTGGGCTGAGATGGGGAATCGCTGAATTTTGGAGTCGGCCGGTGACAAAATGTTCCAAACACACCCCATGCACAACTCCACCGGGGAAGGTGCCAGACAGGAGTTCTCCTGGTAGTTTTTACACTACCTTGGTAGGCATTTGAAAGGCACCACAAAAGTTGTTCTTCCTGCTTTCTGGGCTGAGATGGGGAACCGCTGAATTTTGGAGTCGGCCGGTGACAAAATGTTCCAAACACACCCCATGCACAACTCCACCGGGGAAGGTGCCAGACAGGAGTTCTCTTGGTAGTTTTTACACTACCTTGGTAGGCAGCTGAAAGGCACCACAAAAGTTGTTCTACCTGCTTTCTGGGCTGAGATGGGGAACCGCTGAATTTTGGACTCGGCTGGTGACAAAATGTTCCAAACACACCCCATGCACAACTCCACCGGGGAAGGTGCCAGACAGGAGTTCTCCTGGTAGTTTTTACACTACCTTGGTAGGCATCTGAAAGACACGACAAAAGTTGTTCTACCTGCTTTCTGGGCTGAGATGGGGAACCGCTGAATTTTGGAGTCGGCCGGTGACAAAATGTTCCAAACACACCCCATGCACAACTCCACCGGGGAAGGTGCCAGACAGGAGTTCTCTTGGTAGTTTTTACACTACCTTGGTAGGCAGCTGAAAGGCACCACAAAAGTTGTTCTACCTGCTTTCTGGGCTGAGATGGGGAACCGCTGAATTTTGGACTCGGCTGGTGACAAAATGTTCCAAACACACCCCATGCACAACTCCACCGGGGAAGGTGCCAGACAGGAGTTCTCTTGGTAGTTTTTACACTACCTTGGTAGGCAGCTGAAAGGCACCACAAAAGTTGTTCTACCTGCTTTCTGGGCTGAGATGGGGAACCGCTGAATTTTGGAGTCGGCCGGTGACAAAATGTTCCAAACACACCCCATGCACAACTCCACCGGGGAAGGTGCCAGACAGGAGTTCTCTTGGTAGTTTTTACACTACCTTGGTAGGCATCTGAAAGACACCACAAAAGTTGTTCTACCTGCTTTCTGGGCTGAGATGGGGAATCGCTGAATTTTGGACTCGGCCGGTGACAAAATGTTCCAAACACACCCCATGCACAACTCCACCGGGGAAGGTGCCAGACAGGAGTTCTCCTGGTAGTTTTTACACTACCTTGGTAGGCATCTGAAAGACACCACAAAAGTTGTTCTACCTGCTTTCTGGGCTGAGATGGGGAACCGCTGAATTTTGGAGTCGGCCGGTGACAAAATGTTCCAAACACACCCCATGCACAACTCCACCGGGGAAGGTGCCAGACAGGAGTTCTCTTGGTAGTTTTTACACTACCTTGGTAGGCAGCTGAAAGGCACCACAAAAGTTGTTCTACCTGCTTTCTGGGCTGAGATGGGGAACCGCTGAATTTTGGACTCGGCTGGTGACAAAATGTTCCAAACACACCCCATGCACAACTCCACCGGGGAAGGTGCCAGACAGGAGTTCTCCTGGTAGTTTTTACACTACCTTGGTAGGCATCTGAAAGACACCACAAAAGTTGTTCTACCTGCTTTCTGGGCTGAGATGGGGAACAGATGAATTTTGGAGTCGGCTGGTGGCAAAATGTTCCAAACACACCCCCTGCACAACTCCACCGGGGAAGGTGCCAGACAGGAGTTCTCCTGGTAGTTTTTACATTGCTCCGGTAGGCATTTGAAAGACACCACAAAAGTTGTTCTACCTGCTTTCTGGGCTGAGATGGGGAATCGCTGAATTTTGGACTCGGCCGGTGACAAAATGTTCCAAACACACCCCATGCACAACTCCACCACGGAAGGTGCCAGACAGGAGTTCTCCTGGTAGTTTTTACACTACCTTGGTAGGCATCTGAAAGACACCACAAAAGTTGTTCTACCTGCTTTCTGGGCTGAGATGGGGAATCGCTGAATTTTGGAGTCGGCCGGTGACAAAATGTTCCAAACACACCCCATGCACAACTCCACCGGGGAAGGTGCCAGACAGGAGTTCTCCTGGTAGTTTTTACACTACCTTGGTAGGCAGCTGAAAGGACCCACAAAAGTTGTTCTTCCTGCTTTCTGGGCTGAGATGGGGAACCGCTGAATTTTGGAGTCGGCCGGTGACAAACTGTTCCAAAGACACCCCATGCACAACTCCACCGGGGAAGGTGCCAGACAGGAGTTCTCCTGGTAGTTTTTACACTACCTTGGTAGGCAGCTGAAAGGCACCACAAAAGTTGTTCTACCTGCTTTCTGGGCTGAGATGGGGAACCGCTGAATTTTGGAGTCGGCCGGTGACAAAATGTTCCAAACACACCCCATGCACAACTCCACCGGGGAAGGTGCCAGACAGGAGTTCTCTTGGTAGTTTTTACACTACCTTGTTAGGCAGCTGAAAGGCACCACAAAAGTTGTTCTACCTGCTTTCTGGGCTGAGATGGGGAACCGCTGAATTTTGGACTCGGCTGGTGACAAAATGTTCCAAACACACCCCATGCACAACTCCACCGGGGAAGGTGCCAGACAGGAGTTCTCCTGGTAGTTTTTACACTACCTTGTTAGGCAGCTGAAAGGCACCACAAAAGTTGTTCTTCCTGCTTTCTGGGCTGAGATGGGGAACCGCTGAATTTTGGAGTCGGCCGTTGACAAAATGTTCCAAACACACCCCATGCACAACTCCACCGGGGAAGGTGCCAGACAGGAGTTCTCCTGGTAGTTTTTACACTACCTTGGTAGGCATCTGAAAAACACCACAAAAGTTGTTCTACCTGCTTTCTGGGCTGAGATGGGGAACCGCAGAATTTTGGAGTCGGCCGTTGACAAAATGTTCCAAACACACCCCATGCACAACTCCACCGGGGAAGGTGCCAGACAGGAGTTCTCTTGGTAGTTTTTACACTACCTTGGTAGGCATCTGAAAGACACCACAAAAGTTGTTCTACCTGCTTTCTGGGCTGAGATGGGGAAACGCTGAATTTTGGACTCGGCCGGTGACAAAATGTTCCAAACACACCCCATGCACAACTCCACCGGGGAAGGTGCCAGACAGGAGTTCTCTTGGTAGTTTTTACACTACCTTGGTAGGCAGCTGAAAGGCACCACAAAAGTTGTTCTACCTGCTTTGTGGGCTGAGATGGGGAATCGCTGAATTTTGGACTCGGCTGGTGACAAAATGTTCCAAACACACCCCCTGCACAACTCCACCGGGGAAGGTGCCAGACAGGAGTTCTCCTGGTAGTTTTTACATTGCTCCGGTAGGCATCTGAAAGACACCACAAAAGTTGTTCTACCTGCTTTCTGGGCTGAGATGGGGAACCGCTGAATTTTGGAGTCGGCCGGTGACAAAATGTTCCAAACACACCCCATGCACAACTCCACCGGGGAAGGTGCCAGACAGGAGTTCTCCTGGTAGTTTTTACACTACCTTGGTAGGCAGCTGAAAGGCACCACAAAAGTTGTTCTACCTGCTTTCTGGGCTGAGATGGGGAACCGCTGAATTTTGGAGTCGCCCGGTGACAAAATGTTCCAAACACACCCCATGCACAACTCCACCGGGGAAGGTGCCAGACAGGAGTCCTCTTGGTAGTTTTTACACTACCTTGGTAGGCAGCTGAAAGGCACCACAAAAGTTGTTCTACCTGCTTTCTGGGCTGAGATGGGGAACCGCTGAATTTTGGACTCGGCTGGTGACAAAATGTTCCAAACACACCCCATGCACAACTCCACCGGGGAAGGTGCCAGACAGGAGTTCTCCTGGTAGTTTTTACACTACCTTGTTAGGCAGCTGAAAGGCACCACAAAAGTTGTTCTACCTGCTTTCTGGGCTGAGATGGGGAACCGCTGAATTTTGGAGTCGGCCGGTGACAAAATGTTCCAAACACACCCCATGCACAACTCCACCGGGGAAGGTGCCAGACAGGAGTTCTCCTGGTAGTTTTTACACTACCTTGGTAGGCAGCTGAAAGACACCACAAAAGTTGTTCTACCTGCTTTCTGGGCTGAGATGGGGAACCGCAGAATTTTGGAGTCGGCCGGTGACAAAATGTTCCAAACACACCCCATGCACAACTCCACCGGGGAAGGTGCCAGACAGGAGTTCTCTTGGTAGTTTTTACACTACCTTGGTAGGCATCTGAAAGACACCACAAAAGTTGTTCTACCTGCTTTCTGGGCTGAGATGGGGAAACGCTGAATTTTGGACTCGGCCGGTGACAAAATGTTCCAAACACACCCCATGCACAACTCCACCGGGGAAGGTGCCAGACAGGAGTTCTCTTGGTAGTTTTTACACTACCTTGGTAGGCAGCTGAAAGGCACCACAAAAGTTGTTCTACCTGCTTTCTGGGCTGAGATGGGGAACCGCTGAATTTTGGACTCGGCCGGTGACAAAATGTTCCAAACACACCCCCTGCACAACTCCACCGGGGAAGGTGCCAGGCAGGAGTTCTCTTGGTAGTTTTTACACTACCTTGGTAGGCATCTGAAAGACACCACAAAAGTTGTTCTACCTGCTTTGTGGGCTGAGATGGGGAATCGCTGAATTTTGGACTCGGCCGGTGACAAAATGTTCCAAACACACCCCATGCAAAACTCCACCGGGGAAGGTGCCAGACAGGAGTTCTCCTGGTAGTTTTTACATTGCTCCGGTAGGCATCTGAAAGACACCACAAAAGTTGTTCTACCTGCTTTCTGGGCTGAGATGGGGAACCGCTGAATTTTGGAGTCGGCCGGTGACAAAATGTTCCAAACACACCCCATGCACAACTCCACCGGGGAAGGTGCCAGACAGGAGTTCTCCTGGTAGTTTTTACACTACCTTGGTAGGCATTTGAAAGGCACCACAAAAGTTGTTCTTCCTGCTTTCTGGGCTGAGATGGGGAACCGCTGAATTTTGGAGTCGGCTGGTGACAAAATGTTCCAAACACACCCCATGCACAACTCCACCGGGGAAGGTGCCAGACAGGAGTTCTCTTGGTAGTTTTTACACTACCTTGGTAGGCAGCTGAAAGACAGCACAAAAGTTGTTCTACCTGCTTTCTGGGCTGAGATGGGGAATCGCTGAATTTTGGAGTCGGCCGGTGACAAAATGTTCCAAACACACCCCATGCACAACTCCACCGGGGAAGGTGCCAGACAGGAGTTCTCCTGGTAGTTTTTACACTACCTTGGTAGGCATCTGAAAGGCACCACAAAAGTTGTTCTACCTGATTTCTGGGCTGAGATGGGGAATCGCTGAATTTTGGAGTCGGCCGGTGACAAAATGTTCCAAACACACCCCATGCACAACTCCACCGGGGAAGGTGCCAGACAGGAGTTCTCTTGGTAGTTTTTACACTACCTTGGTAGGCAGCTGAAAGGCACCACAAAAGTTGTTCTACCTGCTTTGTGGGCTGAGATGGGGAACCGCTGAATTTTGGACTCGGCTGGTGACAAAATGTTCCAAACACACCCCATGCACAACTCCACCACGGAAGGTGCCAGACAGGAGTTCTCCTGGTAGTTTTTACACTACCTTGGTAGGCATCTGAAAGACACCACAAAAGTTGTTCTACCTGCTTTCTGGGCTGAGATGGGGAATCGCTGAATTTTGGACTCGGCCGGTGACAAAATGTTCCAAACACACCCCATGCACAACTCCACCGGGGAAGGTGCCAGACAGGAGTTCTCCTGGTAGTTTTTACATTGCTCCGGTAGGCATCTGAAAGACACCACAAAAGTTGTTCTACCTGCTTTCTGGGCTGAGATGGGGAATCGCTGAATTTTGGAGTCGGCCGGTGACAAAATGTTCCAAACACACCCCATGCACAACTCCACCGGGGAAGGTGCCAGACAGGAGTTCTCCTGGTAGTTTTTACACTACCTTGGTAGGCATTTGAAAGGCACCACAAAAGTTGTTCTTCCTGCTTTCTGGGCTGAGATGGGGAACCGCTGAATTTTGGAGTCAGCTGGTGACAAAATGTTCCAAACACACCCCATGCACAACTCCACCGGGGAAGGTGCCAGACAGGAGTTCTCTTGGTAGTTTTTACACTACCTTGGTAGGCAGCTGAAAGACAGCACAAAAGTTGTTCTACCTGCTTTCTGGGCTGAGATGGGGAATCGCTGAATTTTGGAGTCGGCCGGTGACAAAATGTTCCAAACACACCCCATGCACAACTCCACCGGGGAAGGTGCCAGACAGGAGTTCTCCTGGTAGTTTTTACACTACCTTGGTAGGCATCTGAAAGGCACCACAAAAGTTGTTCTACCTGATTTCTGGGCTGAGATGGGGAATCGCTGAATTTTGGAGTCGGCCGGTGACAAAATGTTCCAAACACACCCCATGCACAACTCCACCGGGGAAGGTGCCAGACAGGAGTTCTATTGGTAGTTTTTACACTACCTTGGTAGGCAGCTGAAAGGCACCACAAAAGTTGTTCTACCTGCTTTGTGGGCTGAGATGGGGAACCGCTGAATTTTGGACTCGGCTGGTGACAAAATGTTCCAAACACACCCCATGCACAACTCCACCACGGAAGGTGCCAGACAGGAGTTCTCCTGGTAGTTTTTACACTACCTTGGTAGGCATCTGAAAGACACCACAAAAGTTGTTCTACCTGCTTTCTGGGCTGAGATGGGGAATCGCTGAATTTTGGACTCGGCCGGTGACAAAATGTTCCAAACACACCCCATGCACAACTCCACCGGGGAAGGTGCCAGACAGGAGTTCTCCTGGTAGTTTTTACACTACCTTGGTAGGCATCTGAAAGACATCACAAAAGTTGTTCTACCTGCTTTCTGGGCTGAGATGGGGAAACGCTGAATTTTGGAGTCGGCTGGTGACAAAATGTTCCAAACACACCCCATGCACAACTCCACCGGGGAAGGTGCCAGACAGGAGTTCTCCTGGTAGTTTTTACACTACCTTGGTAGGCAGCTGAAAGGCACCACAAAAGTTGTTCTTCCTGCTTTCTGGGCTGAGATGGGGAACCGCTGACTTTTGGAGTCGGCCGGTGACAAAATGTTCCAAACACACCCCATGCACAACTCCACCGGGGAAGGTGCCAGACAGGAGTTCTCTTGGTAGTTTTTACACTACCTTGGTAGGCATCTGAAAGACACCACAAAAGTTGTTCTACCTGCTTTGTGGGCTGAGATGGGGAATCGCTGAATTTTGGAGTCGGCCGGTGACAAAATGTTCCAAACACACCCCATGCACAACTCCACCGGGGAAGGTGCCAGACAGGAGTTCTCCTGGTAGTTTTTACACTACCTTGGTAGGCAGCTGAAAGGCACCACAAAAGTTGTTCTTCCTGCTTTCTGGGCTGAGATGGGGAACCGCTGAATTTTGGAGTCGCCCGGTGACAAAATGTTCCAAACACACCCCATGCACAACTCCACCGGGGAAGGTGCCAGACAGGAGTTCTCTTGGTAGTTTTTACACTACCTTGGTAGGCATCTGAAAGACACCACAAAAGTTGTTCTACCTGCTTTCTGGGCTGAGATGGGGAATCGCTGAATTTTGGACTCGGCTGGTGACAAAATGTTCCAAACACACCCCATGCACAACTCCACCGGGGAAGGTGCCAGACAGGAGTTCTCCTGGTAGTTTTTACATTGCTCCGGTAGGCATCTGAAAGACACCACAAAAGTTGTTCTACCTGCTTTCTGGGCTGAGATGGGGAATCGCTGAATTTTGGAGTCGGCCGGTGACAAAATGTTCCAAACACACCCCATGCACAACTCCACCGGGGAAGGTGCCAGACAGGAGTTCTCCTGGTAGTTTTTACACTACCTTGGTAGGCAGCTGAAAGGCACCACAAAAGTTGTTCTTCCTGCTTTCTGGGCTGAGATGGGGAACCGCTGAATTTTGGAGTCGGCCGGTGACAAAATGTTCCAAACACACCCCATGCACAACTCCACCGGGGAAGGTGCCAGACAGGAGTTCTCCTGGTAGTTTTTACACTACCTTGGTAGGCATCTGAAAGACACCACAAAAGTTGTTCTACCTGCTTTCTGGGCTGAGATGGGGAACCGCTGAATTTTGGAGTCGGCCGTTGACAAAATGTTCCAAACACACCCCATGCACAACTCCACCGGGGAAGGTGCCAGACAGGAGTTCTCCTGGTAGTTTTTACACTACCTTGGTAGGCATCTGAAAGACACCACAAAAGTTGTTCTACCTGCTTTGTGGGCTGAGATGGGGAACCGCTGAATTTTGGACTCGGCTGGTGACAAAATGTTCCAAACACACCCCATGCACAACTCCACCGGGGAAGGTGCCAGACAGGAGTTCTCCTGGTAGTTTTTACATTGCTCCGGTAGGCATCTGAAAGACACCACAAAAGTTGTTCTACCTGCTTTCTGGGCTGAGATGGGGAATCGCTGAATTTTGGAGTCGGCCGGTGACAAAATGTTCCAAACACACCCCATGCACAACTCCACCGGGGAAGGTGCCAGACAGGAGTTCTCCTGGTAGTTTTTACACTACCTTGGTAGGCAGCTGAAAGGCACCACAAAAGTTGTTCTTCCTGCTTTCTGGGCTGAGATGGGGAACCGCTGAATTTTGGAGTCGGCCGGTGACAAAATGTTCCAAACACACCCCATGCACAACTCCACCGGGGAAGGTGCCAGACAGGAGTTCTCCTGGTAGTTTTTACACTACCTTGGTAGGCATCTGAAAGACACCACAAAAGTTGTTCTACCTGCTTTCTGGGCTGAGATGGGGAACCGCTGAATTTTGGAGTCGGCCGTTGACAAAATGTTCCAAACACACCCCATGCACAACTCCACCGGGGAAGGTGCCAGACAGGAGTTCTCTTGGTAGTTTTTACACTACCTTGGTAGGCATCTGAAAGACACCACAAAAGTTGTTCTACCTGCTTTCTGGGCTGAGATGGGGAAACGCTGAATTTTGGACTCGGCCGGTGACAAAATGTTCCAAACACACCCCATGCACAACTCCACCGGGGAAGGTGCCAGACAGGAGTTCTCCTGGTAGTTTTTACACTACCTTGGTAGGCATTTGAAAGGCACCACAAAAGTTGTTCTTCCTGCTTTCTGGGCTGAGATGGGGAACCGCTGAATTTTGGAGTCGCCCGGTGACAAAATGTTCCAAACACACCCCATGCACAACTCCACCGGGGAAGGTGCCAGACAGGAGTTCTCTTGGTAGTTTTTACACTACCTTGGTAGGCAGCTGAAAGGCACCACAAAAGTTGTTCTACCTGCTTTCTGGGCTGAGATGGGGAACCGCTGAATTTTGGACTCGGCTGGTGACAAAATGTTCCAAACACACCCCATGCACAACTCCACCGGGGAAGGTGCCAGACAGGAGTTCTCCTGGTAGTTTTTACACTACCTTGGTAGGCACCTGAAAGACACGACAAAAGTTGTTCTACCTGCTTTCTGGGCTGAGATGGGGAACCGCTGAATTTTGGACTCGGCCGGTGACAAAATGTTACAAACACACCCCATGCACAACTCCACCGGGGAAGGTGCCAGACAGGAGTTCTCCTGGTAGTTTTTACACTACCTTGGTAGGCAGCTGAAAGACACCACAAAAGTTGTTCTACCTGCTTTCTGGGCTGAGATGGGGAATCGCTGAATTTTGGAGTCGGCCGGTGACAAAATGTTCCAAACACACCCCATGCACAACTCCACCGGGGAAGGTGCCAGACAGGAGTTCTCTTAATAGTTTTTACACTACCTTGGTAGGCATCTGAAAGACACCACAAAAGTTGTTCTACCTGCTTTCTGGGCTGAGATGGGGAACCGCTGAATTTTGGACTCGGCCGGTGACAAAATGTTCCAAACACACCCCATGCACAACTCCACCGGGGAAGGTGCCAGACAGGAGTTCTCTTGGTAGTTTTTACACTACCTTGGTAGGCAGCTGAAAGGCACCACAAAAGTTGTTCTACCTGCTTTCTGGGCTGAGATGGGGAAACGCTGAATTTTGGACTCGGCTGGTGACAAAATGTTCCAAACACACCCCATGCACAACTCCACCGGGGAAGGTGCCAGACAGGAGTTCTCCTGGTAGTTTTTACACTACCTTGGTAGGCATCTGAAAGACACCACAAAAGTTGTTCTACCTGCTTTCTGGGCTGAGATGGGGAACCGCTGAATTTTGGACTCGGCCGGTGACAAAATGTTCCAAACACACCCCATGCACAACTCCACCGGGGAAGGTGCCAGACAGGAGTTCTCCTGGTAGTTTTTACACTACCTTGGTAGGCAGCTGAAAGGCACCACAAAAGTTGTTCTTCCTGCTTTCTGGGCTGAGATGGGGAACCGCTGACTTTTGGAGTCGGCCGGTGACAAAATGTTCCAAACACACCCCATGCACAACTCCACCGGGGAAGGTGCCAGACAGGAGTTCTCTTGGTAGTTTTTACACTACCTTGGTAGGCATCTGAAAGACACCACAAAAGTTGTTCTACCTGCTTTGTGGGCTGAGATGGGGAATCGCTGAATTTTGGAGTCGGCCGGTGACAAAATGTTCCAAACACACCCCATGCACAACTCCACCGGGGAAGGTGCCAGACAGGAGTTCTCCTGGTAGTTTTTACACTACCTTGGTAGGCAGCTGAAAGGCACCACAAAAGTTGTTCTTCCTGCTTTCTGGGCTGAGATGGGGAACCGCTGAATTTTGGAGTCGCCCGGTGACAAAATGTTCCAAACACACCCCATGCACAACTCCACCGGGGAAGGTGCCAGACAGGAGTTCTCTTGGTAGTTTTTACACTACCTTGGTAGGCATCTGAAAGACACCACAAAAGTTGTTCTACCTGCTTTCTGGGCTGAGATGGGGAATCGCTGAATTTTGGACTCGGCTGGTGACAAAATGTTCCAAACACACCCCATGCACAACTCCACCGGGGAAGGTGCCAGACAGGAGTTCTCCTGGTAGTTTTTACATTGCTCCGGTAGGCATCTGAAAGACACCACAAAAGTTGTTCTACCTGCTTTCTGGGCTGAGATGGGGAATCGCTGAATTTTGGAGTCGGCCGGTGACAAAATGTTCCAAACACACCCCATGCACAACTCCACCGGGGAAGGTGCCAGACAGGAGTTCTCCTGGTAGTTTTTACACTACCTTGGTAGGCAGCTGAAAGGCACCACAAAAGTTGTTCTTCCTGCTTTCTGGGCTGAGATGGGGAACCGCTGAATTTTGGAGTCGGCCGGTGACAAAATGTTCCAAACACACCCCGTGCACAACTCCACCGGGGAAGGTGCCAGACAGGAGTTCTCCTGGTAGTTTTTACACTACCTTGGTAGGCATCTGAAAGACACCACAAAAGTTGTTCTACCTGCTTTGTGGGCTGAGATGGGGAACCGCTGAATTTTGGACTCGGCTGGTGACAAAATGTTCCAAACACACCCCATGCACAACTCCACCGGGGAAGGTGCCAGACAGGAGTTCTCCTGGTAGTTTTTACATTGCTCCGGTAGGCATCTGAAAGACACCACAAAAGTTGTTCTACCTGCTTTCTGGGCTGAGATGGGGAATCGCTGAATTTTGGAGTCGGCCGGTGACAAAATGTTCCAAACACACCCCATGCACAACTCCACCGGGGAAGGTGCCAGACAGGAGTTCTCTTGGTAGTTTTTACACTACCTTGGTAGGCAGCTGAAAGGCACCACAAAAGTTGTTCTTCCTGCTTTCTGGGCTGAGATGGGGAACCGCTGAATTTTGGAGTCGGCCGGTGACAAAATGTTCCAAACACACCCCATGCACAACTCCACCGGGGAAGGTGCCAGACAGGAGTTCTCCTGGTAGTTTTTACACTACCTTGGTAGGCATCTGAAAGACACCACAAAAGTTGTTCTACCTGCTTTCTGGGCTGAGATGGGGAAACGCTGAATTTTGGAGTCGGCCGTTGACAAAATGTTCCAAACACACCCCATGCACAACTCCACCGGGGAAGGTGCCAGACAGGAGTTCTCTTGGTAGTTTTTACACTACCTTGGTAGGCATCTGAAAGACACCACAAAAGTTGTTCTACCTGCTTTCTGGGCTGAGATGGGGAAACGCTGAATTTTGGACTCGGCCGGTGACAAAATGTTCCAAACACACCCCATGCACAACTCCACCGGGGAAGGTGCCAGACAGGAGTTCTCTTGGTAGTTTTTACACTACCTTGGTAGGCAGCTGAAAGACACCACAAAAGTTGTTCTACCTGCTTTCTGGGCTGAGATGGGGAACCGCTGAATTTTGGACTCGGCCGGTGACAAAATGTTCCAAACACACCCCATGCACAACTCCACCGGGGAAGGTGCCAGACAGGAGTTCTCTTGGTAGTTTTTACACTACCTTGGTAGGCATCTGAAAGACACCACAAAAGTTGTTCTACCTGCTTTGTGGGCTGAGATGGGGAATCGCTGAATTTTGGACTCGGCCGGTGACAAAATGTTCCAAACACACCCCATGCAAAACTCCACCGGGGAAGGTGCCAGACAGGAGTTCTCCTGGTAGTTTTTACATTGCTCCGGTAGGCATCTGAAAGACACCACAAAAGTTGTTCTACCTGCTTTGTGGGCTGAGATGGGGAATCGCTGAATTTTGGAGTCGGCCGGTGACAAAATGTTCCAAACACACCCCATGCACAACTCCACCGGGGAAGGTGCCAGACAGGAGTTCTCCTGGTAGTTTTTACACTACCTTGGTAGGCAGCTGAAAGGCACCACAAAAGTTGTTCTTCCTGCTTTCTGGGCTGAGATGGGGAACCGCTGAATTTTGGAGTCGCCCGGTGACAAAATGTTCCAAACACACCCCATGCACAACTCCACCGGGGAAGGTGCCAGACAGGAGTTCTCTTGGTAGTTTTTACACTACCTTGGTAGGCATCTGAAAGACACCACAAAAGTTGTTCTACCTGCTTTCTGGGCTGAGATGGGGAATCGCTGAATTTTGGACTCGGCTGGTGACAAAATGTTCCAAACACACCCCATGCACAACTCCACCGGGGAAGGTGCCAGACAGGAGTTCTCCTGGTAGTTTTTACATTGCTCCGGTAGGCATCTGAAAGACACCACAAAAGTTGTTCTACCTGCTTTCTGGGCTGAGATGGGGAATCGCTGAATTTTGGAGTCGGCCGGTGACAAAATGTTCCAAACACACCCCATGCACAACTCCACCGGGGAAGGTGCCAGACAGGAGTTCTCCTGGTAGTTTTTACACTACCTTGGTAGGCAGCTGAAAGGCACCACAAAAGTTGTTCTTCCTGCTTTCTGGGCTGAGATGGGGAACCGCTGAATTTTGGAGTCGGCCGGTGACAAAATGTTCCAAACACACCCCGTGCACAACTCCACCGGGGAAGGTGCCAGACAGGAGTTCTCCTGGTAGTTTTTACACTACCTTGGTAGGCATCTGAAAGACACCACAAAAGTTGTTCTACCTGCTTTGTGGGCTGAGATGGGGAACCGCTGAATTTTGGACTCGGCTGGTGACAAAATGTTCCAAACACACCCCATGCACAACTCCACCGGGGAAGGTGCCAGACAGGAGTTCTCCTGGTAGTTTTTACATTGCTCCGGTAGGCATCTGAAAGACACCACAAAAGTTGTTCTACCTGCTTTCTGGGCTGAGATGGGGAATCGCTGAATTTTGGAGTCGGCCGGTGACAAAATGTTCCAAACACACCCCATGCACAACTCCACCGGGGAAGGTGCCAGACAGGAGTTCTCTTGGTAGTTTTTACACTACCTTGGTAGGCAGCTGAAAGGCACCACAAAAGTTGTTCTTCCTGCTTTCTGGGCTGAGATGGGGAACCGCTGAATTTTGGAGTCGGCCGGTGACAAAATGTTCCAAACACACCCCATGCACAACTCCACCGGGGAAGGTGCCAGACAGGAGTTCTCCTGGTAGTTTTTACACTACCTTGGTAGGCATCTGAAAGACACCACAAAAGTTGTTCTACCTGCTTTCTGGGCTGAGATGGGGAAACGCTGAATTTTGGAGTCGGCCGTTGACAAAATGTTCCAAACACACCCCATGCACAACTCCACCGGGGAAGGTGCCAGACAGGAGTTCTCTTGGTAGTTTTTACACTACCTTGGTAGGCATCTGAAAGACACCACAAAAGTTGTTCTACCTGCTTTCTGGGCTGAGATGGGGAAACGCTGAATTTTGGACTCGGCCGGTGACAAAATGTTCCAAACACACCCCATGCACAACTCCACCGGGGAAGGTGCCAGACAGGAGTTCTCTTGGTAGTTTTTACACTACCTTGGTAGGCAGCTGAAAGACACCACAAAAGTTGTTCTACCTGCTTTCTGGGCTGAGATGGGGAACCGCTGAATTTTGGACTCGGCCGGTGACAAAATGTTCCAAACACACCCCATGCACAACTCCACCGGGGAAGGTGCCAGACAGGAGTTCTCTTGGTAGTTTTTACACTACCTTGGTAGGCATCTGAAAGACACCACAAAAGTTGTTCTACCTGCTTTGTGGGCTGAGATGGGGAATCGCTGAATTTTGGACTCGGCCGGTGACAAAATGTTCCAAACACACCCCATGCAAAACTCCACCGGGGAAGGTGCCAGACAGGAGTTCTCCTGGTAGTTTTTACATTGCTCCGGTAGGCATCTGAAAGACACGACAAAAGTTGTTCTACCTGCTTTCTGGGCTGAGATGGGGAATCGCTGAATTTTGGAGTCGGCCGGTGACAAAATGTTCCAAACACACCCCATGCACAACTCCACCGGGGAAGGTGCCAGACAGGAGTTCTCCTGGTAGTTTTTACACTACCTTGGTAGGCATTTGAAAGGCACCACAAAAGTTGTTCTTCCTGCTTTGTGGGCTGAGATGGGGAACCGCTGAATTTTGGAGTCGCCCGGTGACAAAATGTTCCAAACACACCCCATGCACAACTCCACCGGGGAAGGTGCCAGACAGGAGTTCTCTTGGTAGTTTTTACACTACCTTGGTAGGCAGCTGAAAGGCACCACAAAAGTTGTTCTACCTGCTTTCTGGGCTGAGATGGGGAACCGCTGAATTTTGGACTCGGCTGGTGACAAAATGTTCCAAACACACCCCATGCACAACTCCACCGGGGAAGGTGCCAGACAGGAGTTCTCCTGGTAGTTTTTACACTACCTTGGTAGGCACCTGAAAGACACGACAAAAGTTGTTCTACCTGCTTTCTGGGCTGAGATGGGGAACCGCTGAATTTTGGACTCGGCCGGTGACAAAATGTTCCAAACACACCCCATGCACAACTCCACCGGGGAAGGTGCCAGACAGGAGTTCTCCTGGTAGTTTTTACACTACCTTGGTAGGCAGCTGAAAGACACCACAAAAGTTGTTCTACCTGCTTTCTGGGCTGAGATGGGGAATCGCTGAATTTTGGAGTCGGCCGGTGACAAAATGTTCCAAACACACCCCATGCACAACTCCACCGGGGAAGGTGCCAGACAGGAGTTCTCTTAATAGTTTTTACACTACCTTGGTAGGCATCTGAAAGACACCACAAAAGTTGTTCTACCTGCTTTCTGGGCTGAGATGGGGAACCGCTGAATTTTGGAGTCGGCCGGTGACAAAATGTTCCAAACACACCCCATGCACAACTCCACCGGGGAAGGTGCCAGACAGGAGTTCTCTTGGTAGTTTTTACACTACCTTGGTAGGCAGCTGAAAGGCACCACAAAAGTTGTTCTACCTGCTTTCTGGGCTGAGATGGGGAAACGCTGAATTTTGGAGTCGGCTGGTGACAAAATGTTCCAAACACACCCCATGCACAACTCCACCGGGGAAGGTGCCAGACAGGAGTTCTCCTGGTAGTTTTTACACTACCTTGGTAGGCATCTGAAAGACACCACAAAAGTTGTTCTACCTGCTTTCTGGGCTGAGATGGGGAACCGCTGAATTTTGGACTCGGCCGGTGACAAAATGTTCCAAACACACCCCATGCACAACTCCACCGGGGAAGGTGCCAGACAGGAGTTCTCTTGGTAGTTTTTACACTACCTTGGTAGGCAGCTGAAAGGCACCACAAAAGTTGTTCTACCTGCTTTGTGGGCTGAGATGGGGAACCGCTGAATTTTGGACTCGGCTGGTGACAAAATGTTCCAAACACACCCCATGCACAACTCCACCACGGAAGGTGCCAGACAGGAGTTCTCTTGGTAGTTTTTACACTACCTTGGTAGGCATCTGAAAGACACCACAAAAGTTGTTCTACCTGCTTTCTGGGCTGAGATGGGGAAACGCTGAATTTTGGACTCGGCCGGTGACAAAATGTTCCAAACACACCCCATGCACAACTCCACCGGGGAAGGTGCCAGACAGGAGTTCTCCTGGTAGTTTTTACACTACCTTGGTAGGCATCTGAAAGACATCACAAAAGTTGTTCTACCTGCTTTCTGGGCTGAGATGGGGAAACGCTGACTTTTGGAGTCGGCCGGTGACAAAATGTTCCAAACACACCCCATGCACAACTCCACCGGGGAAGGTGCCAGACAGGAGTTCTCTTGGTAGTTTTTACACTACCTTGGTAGGCAGCTGAAAGGCACCACAAAAGTTGTTCTTCCTGCTTTCTGGGCTGAGATGGGGAACCGCTGAATTTTGGAGTCGGCCGGTGACAAAATGTTCCAAACACACCCCATGCACAACTCCACCGGGGAAGGTGCCAGACAGGAGTTCTCCTGGTAGTTTTTACACTACCTTGGTAGGCATCTGAAAGACACCACAAAAGTTGTTCTACCTGCTTTCTGGGCTGAGATGGGGAATCGCTGAATTTTGGACTCGGCTGGTGACAAAATGTTCCAAACACACCCCATGCAAAACTCCACCGGGGAAGGTGCCAGACAGGAGTTCTCCTGGTAGTTTTTACATTGCTCCGGTAGGCATCTGAAAGACACCACAAAAGTTGTTCTACCTGCTTTCTGGGCTGAGATGGGGAATCGCTGAATTTTGGAGTCGGCCGGTGACAAAATGTTCCAAACACACCCCATGCACAACTCCACCGGGGAAGGTGCCAGACAGGAGTTCTCCAGGTAGTTTTTACACTACCTTGGTAGGCAGCTGAAAGGCACCACAAAAGTTGTTCTACCTGCTTTCTGGGCTGAGATGGGGAACCGCTGAATTTTGGAGTCGGCCGGTGACAAAATGTTCCAAACACACCCCATGCAAAACTCCACCGGGGAAGGTGCCAGACAGGAGTTCT
This sequence comes from Falco cherrug, assembly GCF_023634085.1. Classification (NCBI taxonomy): domain Eukaryota; kingdom Metazoa; phylum Chordata; class Aves; order Falconiformes; family Falconidae; genus Falco; species Falco cherrug. Next base: position 231,007 of record NW_026599502.1, on the reverse strand, counting down.
CCTGGTAGTTTTTACACTACCTTGGTAGGCATCTAAAAGACACCACAAAAGTTGTTCTACCTGCTTTCTGGGCTGAGATGGGGAATCGCTGAATTTTGGAGTCGGCCGGTGACAAAATGTTCCAAACACACCCCATGCACAACTCCACCGGGGAAGGTGCCAGACAGGAGTTCTCCTGGTAGTTTTTACACTACCTTGGTAGGCAGCTGAAAGGCACCACAAAAGTTGTTCTACCTGCTTTCTGGGCTGAGATGGGGAAACGCTGAATTTTGGAGTCGGCCGGTGACAAAATGTTCGAAACACACCCCAAGCACAACTCCACCGGGGAAGGTGCCAGACAGGAGTTCTCTTGGTAGTTTTTACACTACCTTGGTAGGCATCTGAAAGACACTACAAAAGTTGTTCTACCTGCTTTCTGGGCTGAGATGGGGAAACGCTGAATTTTGGACTCGGCCGGTGACAAAATGTTCCAAACACACCCCATGCACAACTCCACCGGGGAAGGTGCCAGACAGGAGTTCTCCTGGTAGTTTTTACATTGCTCCGGTAGGCATCTGAAAGACACCACAAAAGTTGTTCTACCTGCTTTCTGGGCTGAGATGGGGAATCGCTGAATTTTGGAGTCGGCCGGTGACAAAATGTTCCAAACACACCCCATGCACAACTCCACCGGGGAAGGTGCCAGACAGGAGTTCTCTTGGTAGTTTTTACACTACCTTGGTAGGCAGCTGAAAGGCACCACAAAAGTTGTTCTACCTGCTTTCTGGGCTGAGATGGGGAAACGCTGAATTTTGGACTCGGCCGGTGACAAAATGTTCGAAACACACCCCATGCACAACTCCACCGGGGAAGGTGCCAGACAGGAGTTCTCCTGGTAGTTTTTACACTACCTTGGTAGGCATCTGAAAGACACCACAAAAGTTGTTCTACCTGCTTTGTGGGCTGAGATGGGGAATCGCTGAATTTTGGACTCGGCCGGTGACAAAATGTTCCAAACACACCCCATGCACAACTCCACCGGGGAAGGTGCCAGACAGGAGTTCTCCTGGTAGTTTTTACATTGCTCCGGTAGGCATCTGAAAGACACCACAAAAGTTGTTCTACCTGCTTTCTGGGCTGAGATGGGGAATCGCTGAATTTTGGAGTCGGCCGGTGACAAAATGTTCCAAACACACCCCATGCACAACTCCACCGGGGAAGGTGCCAGACAGGAGTTCTCCTGGTAGTTTTTACACTACCTTGGTAGGCATCTGAAAGACACCACAAAAGTTGTTCTACCTGCTTTCTGGGCTGAGATGGGGAACCGCTGAATTTTGGAGTCGGCCGGTGACAAAATGTTCCAAACACACCCCATGCACAACTCCACCGGGGAAGGTGCCAGACAGGAGTTCTCCTGGTAGTTTTTACAGTACCTTGGTAGGCATCTGAAAGACATCACAAAAGTTGTTCTACCTGCTTTCTGGGCTGAGATGGGGAATCGCTGAATTTTGGACTCGGCTGGTGACAAAATGTTCCAAACACACCCCATGCACAACTCCACCGGGGAAGGTGCCAGACAGGAGTTCTCCTGGTAGTTTTTACACTACCTTGGTAGGCAGCTGAAAGGCACCACAAAAGTTGTTCTTCCTGCTTTCTGGGCTGAGATGGGGAACCGCTGAATTTTGGAGTCGGCCGGTGACAAAATGTTCCAAACACACCCCATGCACAACTCCACCGGGGAAGGTGCCAGACAGGAGTTCTCCTGGTAGTTTTTACACTACCTTGGTAGGCAGCTGAAAGGCACCACAAAAGTTGTTCTACCTGCTTTCTGGGCTGAGATGGGGAAACGCTGAATTTTGGAGTCGGCCGGTGACAAAATGTTCCAAACACACCCCATGCACAACTCCACCGGGGAAGGTGCCAGACAGGAGTTCTCTTGGTAGTTTTTACACTACCTTGGTAGGCAGCTGAAAGGCACCACAAAAGTTGTTCTACCTTCTTTCTGGGCTGAGATGGGGAAACGCTGAATTTTGGACTCGGCCGGTGACAAAATGTTCGAAACACACCCCAAGCACAACTCCACCGGGGAAGGTGCCAGACAGGAGTTCTCTTGGTAGTTTTTACACTACCTTGGTAGGCATCTGAAAGACACCACAAAAGTTGTTCTACCTGCTTTCTGGGCTGAGATGGGGAAACGCTGAATTTTGGACTCGGCCGGTGACAAAATGTTCCAAACACACCCCATGCACAACTCCACCGGGGAAGGTGCCAGACAGGAGTTCTCCTGGTAGTTTTTACATTGCTCCGGTAGGCATCTGAAAGACACCACAAAAGTTGTTCTACCTGCTTTCTGGGCTGAGATGGGGAATCGCTGAATTTTGGACTCGGCCGGTGACAAAATGTTCGAAACACACCCCATGCACAACTCCACCGGGGAAGGTGCCAGACAGGAGTTCTCTTGGTAGTTTTTACACTACCTTGGTAGGCATCTGAAAGACACCACAAAAGTTGTTCTACCTGCTTTGTGGGCTGAGATGGGGAATCGCTGAATTTTGGACTCGGCCGGTGACAAAATGTTCCAAACACACCCCATGCAAAACTCCACCGGGGAAGGTGCCAGACAGGAGTTCTCCTGGTAGTTTTTACATTGCTCCGGTAGGCATCTGAAAGACACCACAAAAGTTGTTCTACCTGCTTTCTGGGCTGAGATGGGGAATCGCTGAATTTTGGAGTCGGCCGGTGACAAAATGTTCCAAACACACCCCATGCACAACTCCACCGGGGAAGGTGCCAGACAGGAGTTCTCCTGGTAGTTTTTACACTACCTTGGTAGGCATTTGAAAGGCACCACAAAAGTTGTTCTTCCTGCTTTCTGGGCTGAGATGGGGAACCGCTGAATTTTGGAGTCGGCCGGTGACAAAATGTTCCAAACACACCCCATGCACAACTCCACCGGGGAAGGTGCCAGGCAGGAGTTCTCTTGGTAGTTTTTACACTACCTTGGTAGGCATCTGAAAGGCACCACAAAAGTTGTTCTACCTGCTTTCTGGGCTGAGATGGGGAACCGCTGAATTTTGGACTCGGCTGGTGACAAAATGTTCCAAACACACCCCATGCACAACTCCACCGGGGAAGGTGCCAGACAGGAGTTCTCCTGGTAGTTTTTACACTACCTTGGTAGGCACCTGAAAGACACGACAAAAGTTGTTCTACCTGCTTTCTGGGCTGAGATGGGGAACCGCTGAATTTTGGACTCGGCCGGTGACAAAATGTTCCAAACACACCCCATGCACAACTCCACCGGGGAAGGTGCCAGACAGGAGTTCTCCTGGTAGTTTTTACACTACCTTGGTAGGCAGCTGAAAGACACCACAAAAGTTGTTCTACCTGCTTTCTGGGCTGAGATGGGGAATCGCTGAATTTTGGACTCGGCCGGTGACAAAATGTTCCAAACACACCCCATGCACAACTCCACCGGGGAAGGTGCCAGACAGGAGTTCTCTTAATAGTTTTTACACTACCTTGGTAGGCATCTGAAAGACACCACAAAAGTTGTTCTACCTGCTTTCTGGGCTGAGATGGGGAACCGCTGAATTTTGGAGTCGGCCGGTGACAAAATGTTCCAAACACACCCCATGCACAACTCCACCGGGGAAGGTGCCAGACAGGAGTTCTCTTGGTAGTTTTTACACTACCTTGGTAGGCAGCTGAAAGGCACCACAAAAGTTGTTCTACCTGCTTTCTGGGCTGAGATGGGGAAACGCTGAATTTTGGACTCGGCTGGTGACAAAATGTTCCAAACACACCCCATGCACAACTCCACCGGGGAAGGTGCCAGACAGGAGTTCTCCTGGTAGTTTTTACACTACCTTGGTAGGCATCTGAAAGACACCACAAAAGTTGTTCTACCTGCTTTCTGGGCTGAGATGGGGAACCGCTGAATTTTGGACTCGGCCGGTGACAAAATGTTCCAAACACACCCCATGCACAACTCCACCGGGGAAGGTGCCAGACAGGAGTTCTCCTGGTAGTTTTTACACTACCTTGGTAGGCAGCTGAAAGGCACCACAAAAGTTGTTCTTCCTGCTTTCTGGGCTGAGATGGGGAACCGCTGACTTTTGGAGTCGGCCGGTGACAAAATGTTCCAAACACACCCCATGCACAACTCCACCGGGGAAGGTGCCAGACAGGAGTTCTCTTGGTAGTTTTTACACTACCTTGGTAGGCATCTGAAAGACACCACAAAAGTTGTTCTACCTGCTTTGTGGGCTGAGATGGGGAATCGCTGAATTTTGGAGTCGGCCGGTGACAAAATGTTCCAAACACACCCCATGCACAACTCCACCGGGGAAGGTGCCAGACAGGAGTTCTCCTGGTAGTTTTTACACTACCTTGGTAGGCAGCTGAAAGGCACCACAAAAGTTGTTCTTCCTGCTTTCTGGGCTGAGATGGGGAACCGCTGAATTTTGGAGTCGCCCGGTGACAAAATGTTCCAAACACACCCCATGCACAACTCCACCGGGGAAGGTGCCAGACAGGAGTTCTCTTGGTAGTTTTTACACTACCTTGGTAGGCATCTGAAAGACACCACAAAAGTTGTTCTACCTGCTTTCTGGGCTGAGATGGGGAATCGCTGAATTTTGGACTCGGCTGGTGACAAAATGTTCCAAACACACCCCATGCACAACTCCACCGGGGAAGGTGCCAGACAGGAGTTCTCCTGGTAGTTTTTACATTGCTCCGGTAGGCATCTGAAAGACACCACAAAAGTTGTTCTACCTGCTTTCTGGGCTGAGATGGGGAATCGCTGAATTTTGGAGTCGGCCGGTGACAAAATGTTCCAAACACACCCCATGCACAACTCCACCGGGGAAGGTGCCAGACAGGAGTTCTCCTGGTAGTTTTTACACTACCTTGGTAGGCAGCTGAAAGGCACCACAAAAGTTGTTCTTCCTGCTTTCTGGGCTGAGATGGGGAACCGCTGAATTTTGGAGTCGGCCGGTGACAAAATGTTCCAAACACACCCCATGCACAACTCCACCGGGGAAGGTGCCAGACAGGAGTTCTCCTGGTAGTTTTTACACTACCTTGGTAGGCATCTGAAAGACACCACAAAAGTTGTTCTACCTGCTTTCTGGGCTGAGATGGGGAACCGCTGAATTTTGGACTCGGCTGGTGACAAAATGTTCCAAACACACCCCATGCACAACTCCACCGGGGAAGGTGCCAGACAGGAGTTCTCCTGGTAGTTTTTACATTGCTCCGGTAGGCATCTGAAAGACACCACAAAAGTTGTTCTACCTGCTTTCTGGGCTGAGATGGGGAATCGCTGAATTTTGGAGTCGGCCGGTGACAAAATGTTCCAAACACACCCCATGCACAACTCCACCGGGGAAGGTGCCAGACAGGAGTTCTCCTGGTAGTTTTTACACTACCTTGGTAGGCAGCTGAAAGGCACCACAAAAGTTGTTCTTCCTGCTTTCTGGGCTGAGATGGGGAACCGCTGAATTTTGGAGTCGGCCGGTGACAAAATGTTCCAAACACACCCCATGCACAACTCCACCGGGGAAGGTGCCAGACAGGAGTTCTCCTGGTAGTTTTTACACTACCTTGGTAGGCATCTGAAAGACACCACAAAAGTTGTTCTACCTGCTTTCTGGGCTGAGATGGGGAAACGCTGAATTTTGGAGTCGGCCGTTGACAAAATGTTCCAAACACACCCCATGCACAACTCCACCGGGGAAGGTGCCAGACAGGAGTTCTCTTGGTAGTTTTTACACTACCTTGGTAGGCATCTGAAAGACACCACAAAAGTTGTTCTACCTGCTTTCTGGGCTGAGATGGGGAAACGCTGAATTTTGGACTCGGCCGGTGACAAAATGTTCCAAACACACCCCATGCACAACTCCACCGGGGAAGGTGCCAGACAGGAGTTCTCTTGGTAGTTTTTACACTACCTTGGTAGGCAGCTGAAAGACACCACAAAAGTTGTTCTACCTGCTTTCTGGGCTGAGATGGGGAACCGCTGAATTTTGGACTCGGCCGGTGACAAAATGTTCCAAACACACCCCATGCACAACTCCACCGGGGAAGGTGCCAGACAGGAGTTCTCTTGGTAGTTTTTACACTACCTTGGTAGGCATCTGAAAGACACCACAAAAGTTGTTCTACCTGCTTTGTGGGCTGAGATGGGGAATCGCTGAATTTTGGACTCGGCCGGTGACAAAATGTTCCAAACACACCCCATGCAAAACTCCACCGGGGAAGGTGCCAGACAGGAGTTCTCCTGGTAGTTTTTACATTGCTCCGGTAGGCATCTGAAAGACACGACAAAAGTTGTTCTACCTGCTTTCTGGGCTGAGATGGGGAATCGCTGAATTTTGGAGTCGGCCGGTGACAAAATGTTCCAAACACACCCCATGCACAACTCCACCGGGGAAGGTGCCAGACAGGAGTTCTCCTGGTAGTTTTTACACTACCTTGGTAGGCATTTGAAAGGCACCACAAAAGTTGTTCTTCCTGCTTTGTGGGCTGAGATGGGGAACCGCTGAATTTTGGAGTCGCCCGGTGACAAAATGTTCCAAACACACCCCATGCACAACTCCACCGGGGAAGGTGCCAGACAGGAGTTCTCTTGGTAGTTTTTACACTACCTTGGTAGGCAGCTGAAAGGCACCACAAAAGTTGTTCTACCTGCTTTCTGGGCTGAGATGGGGAACCGCTGAATTTTGGACTCGGCTGGTGACAAAATGTTCCAAACACACCCCATGCACAACTCCACCGGGGAAGGTGCCAGACAGGAGTTCTCCTGGTAGTTTTTACACTACCTTGGTAGGCACCTGAAAGACACGACAAAAGTTGTTCTACCTGCTTTCTGGGCTGAGATGGGGAACCGCTGAATTTTGGACTCGGCCGGTGACAAAATGTTCCAAACACACCCCATGCACAACTCCACCGGGGAAGGTGCCAGACAGGAGTTCTCCTGGTAGTTTTTACACTACCTTGGTAGGCAGCTGAAAGACACCACAAAAGTTGTTCTACCTGCTTTCTGGGCTGAGATGGGGAATCGCTGAATTTTGGAGTCGGCCGGTGACAAAATGTTCCAAACACACCCCATGCACAACTCCACCGGGGAAGGTGCCAGACAGGAGTTCTCTTAATAGTTTTTACACTACCTTGGTAGGCATCTGAAAGACACCACAAAAGTTGTTCTACCTGCTTTCTGGGCTGAGATGGGGAACCGCTGAATTTTGGAGTCGGCCGGTGACAAAATGTTCCAAACACACCCCATGCACAACTCCACCGGGGAAGGTGCCAGACAGGAGTTCTCCTGGTAGTTTTTACACTACCTTGGTAGGCATTTGAAAGGCACCACAAAAGTTGTTCTTCCTGCTTTGTGGGCTGAGATGGGGAACCGCTGAATTTTGGAGTCGCCCGGTGACAAAATGTTCCAAACACACCCCATGCACAACTCCACCGGGGAAGGTGCCAGACAGGAGTTCTCTTGGTAGTTTTTACACTACCTTGGTAGGCAGCTGAAAGGCACCACAAAAGTTGTTCTACCTGCTTTCTGGGCTGAGATGGGGAACCGCTGAATTTTGGACTCGGCTGGTGACAAAATGTTCCAAACACACCCCATGCACAACTCCACCGGGGAAGGTGCCAGACAGGAGTTCTCCTGGTAGTTTTTACACTACCTTGGTAGGCACCTGAAAGACACGACAAAAGTTGTTCTACCTGCTTTCTGGGCTGAGATGGGGAACCGCTGAATTTTGGACTCGGCCGGTGACAAAATGTTCCAAACACACCCCATGCACAACTCCACCGGGGAAGGTGCCAGACAGGAGTTCTCCTGGTAGTTTTTACACTACCTTGGTAGGCAGCTGAAAGACACCACAAAAGTTGTTCTACCTGCTTTCTGGGCTGAGATGGGGAATCGCTGAATTTTGGAGTCGGCCGGTGACAAAATGTTCCAAACACACCCCATGCACAACTCCACCGGGGAAGGTGCCAGACAGGAGTTCTCTTAATAGTTTTTACACTACCTTGGTAGGCATCTGAAAGACACCACAAAAGTTGTTCTACCTGCTTTCTGGGCTGAGATGGGGAACCGCTGAATTTTGGAGTCGGCCGGTGACAAAATGTTCCAAACACACCCCATGCACAACTCCACCGGGGAAGGTGCCAGACAGGAGTTCTCTTGGTAGTTTTTACACTACCTTGGTAGGCAGCTGAAAGGCACCACAAAAGTTGTTCTACCTGCTTTCTGGGCTGAGATGGGGAAACGCTGAATTTTGGAGTCGGCTGGTGACAAAATGTTCCAAACACACCCCATGCACAACTCCACCGGGGAAGGTGCCAGACAGGAGTTCTCCTGGTAGTTTTTACACTACCTTGGTAGGCATCTGAAAGACACCACAAAAGTTGTTCTACCTGCTTTCTGGGCTGAGATGGGGAACCGCTGAATTTTGGACTCGGCCGGTGACAAAATGTTCCAAACACACCCCATGCACAACTCCACCGGGGAAGGTGCCAGACAGGAGTTCTCTTGGTAGTTTTTACACTACCTTGGTAGGCAGCTGAAAGGCACCACAAAAGTTGTTCTACCTGCTTTGTGGGCTGAGATGGGGAACCGCTGAATTTTGGACTCGGCTGGTGACAAAATGTTCCAAACACACCCCATGCACAACTCCACCACGGAAGGTGCCAGACAGGAGTTCTCTTGGTAGTTTTTACACTACCTTGGTAGGCATCTGAAAGACACCACAAAAGTTGTTCTACCTGCTTTCTGGGCTGAGATGGGGAAACGCTGAATTTTGGACTCGGCCGGTGACAAAATGTTCCAAACACACCCCATGCACAACTCCACCGGGGAAGGTGCCAGACAGGAGTTCTCCTGGTAGTTTTTACACTACCTTGGTAGGCATCTGAAAGACATCACAAAAGTTGTTCTACCTGCTTTCTGGGCTGAGATGGGGAAACGCTGACTTTTGGAGTCGGCCGGTGACAAAATGTTCCAAACACACCCCATGCACAACTCCACCGGGGAAGGTGCCAGACAGGAGTTCTCTTGGTAGTTTTTACACTACCTTGGTAGGCAGCTGAAAGGCACCACAAAAGTTGTTCTTCCTGCTTTCTGGGCTGAGATGGGGAACCGCTGAATTTTGGAGTCGGCCGGTGACAAAATGTTCCAAACACACCCCATGCACAACTCCACCGGGGAAGGTGCCAGACAGGAGTTCTCCTGGTAGTTTTTACACTACCTTGGTAGGCATCTGAAAGACACCACAAAAGTTGTTCTACCTGCTTTCTGGGCTGAGATGGGGAATCGCTGAATTTTGGACTCGGCTGGTGACAAAATGTTCCAAACACACCCCATGCAAAACTCCACCGGGGAAGGTGCCAGACAGGAGTTCTCCTGGTAGTTTTTACATTGCTCCGGTAGGCATCTGAAAGACACCACAAAAGTTGTTCTACCTGCTTTCTGGGCTGAGATGGGGAATCGCTGAATTTTGGAGTCGGCCGGTGACAAAATGTTCCAAACACACCCCATGCACAACTCCACCGGGGAAGGTGCCAGACAGGAGTTCTCCAGGTAGTTTTTACACTACCTTGGTAGGCAGCTGAAAGGCACCACAAAAGTTGTTCTACCTGCTTTCTGGGCTGAGATGGGGAACCGCTGAATTTTGGAGTCGGCCGGTGACAAAATGTTCCAAACACACCCCATGCAAAACTCCACCGGGGAAGGTGCCAGACAGGAGTTCTCCTGGTAGTTTTTACACTACCTTGGTAGGCATCTAAAAGACACCACAAAAGTTGTTCTACCTGCTTTCTGGGCTGAGATGGGGAATCGCTGAATTTTGGAGTCGGCCGGTGACAAAATGTTCCAAACACACCCCATGCACAACTCCACCGGGGAAGGTGCCAGACAGGAGTTCTCCTGGTAGTTTTTACACTACCTTGGTAGGCAGCTGAAAGGCACCACAAAAGTTGTTCTACCTGCTTTCTGGGCTGAGATGGGGAAACGCTGAATTTTGGAGTCGGCCGGTGACAAAATGTTCGAAACACACCCCAAGCACAACTCCACCGGGGAAGGTGCCAGACAGGAGTTCTCTTGGTAGTTTTTACACTACCTTGGTAGGCATCTGAAAGACACTACAAAAGTTGTTCTACCTGCTTTCTGGGCTGAGATGGGGAAACGCTGAATTTTGGACTCGGCCGGTGACAAAATGTTCCAAACACACCCCATGCACAACTCCACCGGGGAAGGTGCCAGACAGGAGTTCTCCTGGCAGTTTTTACATTGCTCCGGTAGGCATCTGAAAGACACCACAAAAGTTGTTCTACCTGCTTTCTGGGCTGAGATGGGGAATCGCTGAATTTTGGAGTCGGCCGGTGACAAAATGTTCCAAACACACCCCATGCACAACTCCACCGGGGAAGGTGCCAGACAGGAGTTCTCTTGGTAGTTTTTACACTACCTTGGTAGGCAGCTGAAAGGCACCACAAAAGTTGTTCTACCTGCTTTCTGGGCTGAGATGGGGAAACGCTGAATTTTGGACTCGGCCGGTGACAAAATGTTCGAAACACACCCCATGCACAACTCCACCGGGGAAGGTGCCAGACAGGAGTTCTCCTGGTAGTTTTTACACTACCTTGGTAGGCATCTGAAAGACACCACAAAAGTTGTTCTACCTGCTTTGTGGGCTGAGATGGGGAATCGCTGAATTTTGGACTCGGCCGGTGACAAAATGTTCCAAACACACCCCATGCACAACTCCACCGGGGAAGGTGCCAGACAGGAGTTCTCCTGGTAGTTTTTACATTGCTCCGGTAGGCATCTGAAAGACACCACAAAAGTTGTTCTACCTGCTTTCTGGGCTGAGATGGGGAATCGCTGAATTTTGGAGTCGGCCGGTGACAAAATGTTCCAAACACACCCCATGCACAACTCCACCGGGGAAGGTGCCAGACAGGAGTTCTCCTGGTAGTTTTTACACTACCTTGGTAGGCATCTGAAAGACACCACAAAAGTTGTTCTACCTGCTTTCTGGGCTGAGATGGGGAACCGCTGAATTTTGGAGTCGGCCGGTGACAAAATGTTCCAAACACACCCCATGCACAACTCCACCGGGGAAGGTGCCAGACAGGAGTTCTCCTGGTAGTTTTTACAGTACCTTGGTAGGCATCTGAAAGACATCACAAAAGTTGTTCTACCTGCTTTCTGGGCTGAGATGGGGAATCGCTGAATTTTGGACTCGGCTGGTGACAAAATGTTCCAAACACACCCCATGCACAACTCCACCGGGGAAGGTGCCAGACAGGAGTTCTCCTGGTAGTTTTTACACTACCTTGGTAGGCAGCTGAAAGGCACCACAAAAGTTGTTCTTCCTGCTTTCTGGGCTGAGATGGGGAACCGCTGAATTTTGGAGTCGGCCGGTGACAAAATGTTCCAAACACACCCCATGCACAACTCCACCGGGGAAGGTGCCAGACAGGAGTTCTCCTGGTAGTTTTTACACTACCTTGGTAGGCAGCTGAAAGGCACCACAAAAGTTGTTCTACCTGCTTTCTGGGCTGAGATGGGGAAACGCTGAATTTTGGAGTCGGCCGGTGACAAAATGTTCCAAACACACCCCATGCACAACTCCACCGGGGAAGGTGCCAGACAGGAGTTCTCTTGGTAGTTTTTACACTACCTTGGTAGGCAGCTGAAAGGCACCACAAAAGTTGTTCTACCTTCTTTCTGGGCTGAGATGGGGAAACGCTGAATTTTGGACTCGGCCGGTGACAAAATGTTCCAAACACACCCCAAGCACAACTCCACCGGGGAAGGTGCCAGACAGGAGTTCTCTTGGTAGTTTTTACACTACCTTGGTAGGCATCTGAAAGACACCACAAAAGTTGTTCTACCTGCTTTCTGGGCTGAGATGGGGAAATGCTGAATTTTGGACTCGGCCGGTGACAAAATGTTCCAAACACACCCCATGCACAACTCCACCGGGGAAGGTGCCAGACAGGAGTTCTCCTGGTAGTTTTTACATTGCTCCGGTAGGCATCTGAAAGACACCACAAAAGTTGTTCTACCTGCTTTCTGGGCTGAGATGGGGAATCGCTGAATTTTGGACTCGGCCGGTGACAAAATGTTCGAAACACACCCCATGCACAACTCCACCGGGGAAGGTGCCAGACAGGAGTTCTCTTGGTAGTTTTTACACTACCTTGGTAGGCATCTGAAAGACACCACAAAAGTTGTTCTACCTGCTTTGTGGGCTGAGATGGGGAATCGCTGAATTTTGGACTCGGCCGGTGACAAAATGTTCCAAACACACCCCATGCAAAACTCCACCGGGGAAGGTGCCAGACAGGAGTTCTCCTGGTAGTTTTTACATTGCTCCGGTAGGCATCTGAAAGACACCACAAAAGTTGTTCTACCTGCTTTCTGGGCTGAGATGGGGAATCGCTGAATTTTGGAGTCGGCCGGTGACAAAATGTTCCAAACACACCCCATGCACAACTCCACCGGGGAAGGTGCCAGACAGGAGTTCTCCTGGTAGTTTTTACACTACCTTGGTAGGCATTTGAAAGGCACCACAAAAGTTGTTCTTCCTGCTTTCTGGGCTGAGATGGGGAACCGCTGAATTTTGGAGTCGGCCGGTGACAAAATGTTCCAAACACACCCCATGCACAACTCCACCGGGGAAGGTGCCAGGCAGGAGTTCTCTTGGTAGTTTTTACACTACCTTGGTAGGCATCTGAAAGACACCACAAAAGTTGTTCTACCTGCTTTCTGGGCTGAGATGGGGAACCGCTGAATTTTGGAGTCGGCCGGTGACAAAATGTTCCAAACACACCCCATGCACAACTCCACCGGGGAAGGTGCCAGACAGGAGTTCTCCTGGTAGTTTTTACAGTACCTTGGTAGGCATCTGAAAGACATCACAAAAGTTGTTCTACCTGCTTTCTGGGCTGAGATGGGGAAACGCTGAATTTTGGAGTCGGCTGGTGACAAAATGTTCCAAACACACCCCATGCACAACTCCACCGGGGAAGGTGCCAGACAGGAGTTCTCCTGGTAGTTTTTACACTACCTTGGTAGGCAGCTGAAAGGCACCACAAAAGTTGTTCTTCCTGCTTTCTGGGCTGAGATGGGGAACCGCTGAATTTTGGAGTCGGCCGGTGACAAAATGTTCCAAACACACCCCATGCACAACTCCACCGGGGAAGGTGCCAGACAGGAGTTCTCCTGGTAGTTTTTACACTACATTGGTAGGCAGCTGAAAGGCACCACAAAAGTTGTTCTACCTGCTTTCTGGGCTGAGATGGGGAACCGCTGAATTTTGGACTCGGCCGGTGACAAAATGTTCCAAACACACCCCATGCACAACTCCACCACGGAAGGTGCCAGACAGGAGTTCTCCTGGTAGTTTTTACACTACCTTGGTAGGCATCTGAAAGACACCACAAAAGTTGTTCTACCTGCTTTCTGGGCTGAGATGGGGAATCGCTGAATTTTGGAGTCGGCCGGTGACAAAATGTTCCAAACACACCCCCTGCACAACTCCACCGGGGAAGGTGCCAGACAGGAGTTCTCCTGGTAGTTTTTACACTACCTTGGTAGGCAGCTGAAAGGCACCACAAAAGTTGTTCTTCCTGCTTTCTGGGCTGAGATGGGGAACCGCTGAATTTTGGAGTCGCCCGGTGACAAAATGTTCCAAACACACCCCCTGCACAACTCCACCGGGGAAGGTGCCAGACAGGAGTTCTCCTGGTAGTTTTTACATTGCTCCGGTAGGCATCTGAAAGACACCACAAAAGTTGTTCTACCTGCTTTCTGGGCTGAGATGGGGAACAGCTGAATTTTGGACTCGGCTTGTGACAAAATGTTCCAAAGACACCCCCTGCACAACTATACCGGGGAAGGTGCCAGACAGGAGTTCTCCTGGTAGTTTTTACATTGCTCCGGTAGGCATCTGAAAGACACCACAAAAGTTGTTCTACCTGCTTTCTGGGCTGAGATGGGGAATCGCTGAATTTTGGAGTAGGCCGGTGACAAAATGTTCCAAACACACCCCATGCACAACTCCACCGGGGAAGGTGCCAGACAGGAGTTCTCCTGGTAGTTTTTACACTACCTTGGTAGGCAGCTGAAAGGCACCACAAAAGTTGTTCTACCTGCTTTCTGGGCTGAGATGGGGAACCGCTGAATTTTGGAGTCGGCCGGTGACAAAATGTTCCAAACACACCCCATGCACAACTCCACCGGGGAAGGTGCCAGACAGGAGTTCTCTTGGTAGTTTTTACACTACCTTGGTAGGCATCTGAAAGACACCACAAAAGTTGTTCTACCTGCTTTGTGGGCTGAGATGGGGAATCGCTGAATTTTGGACTCGGCCGGTGACAAAATGTTCCAAACACACCCCATGCAAAACTCCACCGGGGAAGGTGCCAGACAGGAGTTCTCTTGGTAGTTTTTACATTGCTCCGGTAGGCATCTGAAAGACACCACAAAAGTTGTTCTACCTGCTTTCTGGGCTGAGATGGGGAATCGCTGAATTTTGGAGTCGGCTGGTGACAAAATGTTCCAAACACACCCCATGCACAACTCCACCGGGGAAGGTGCCAGACAGGAGTTCTCCTGGTAGTTTTTACACTACCTTGGTAGGCATCTGAAAGGCACCACAAAAGTTGTTCTACCTGCTTTCTGGGCTGAGATGGGGAACCGCTGAATTTTGGAGTCGGCCGGTGACAAAATGTTCCAAACACACCCCATGCACAACTCCACCGGGGAAGGTGCCAGACAGGAGTTCTCTTGGTAGTTTTTACACTACCTTGGTAGGCAGCTGAAAGGCACCACAAAAGTTGTTCTACCTGCTTTGTGGGCTGAGATGGGGAACCGCTGAATTTTGGAGTCGGCCGGTGACAAAATGTTCCAAACACACCCCATGCACAACTCCACCGGGGAAGGTGCCAGACAGGAATTCTCTTGGTAGTTTTTACACTACCTTGGTAGGCAGCTGAAAGGCACCACAAAAGTTGTTCTACCTGCTTTCTGGGCTGAGATGGGGAAACGCTGAATTTTGGACTCGGCCGGTGACAAAATGTTCGAAACACACCCCATGCACAACTCCACCGGGGAAGGTGCCAGACAGGAGTTCTCCTGGTAGTTTTTACACTACCTTGGTAGGCAGCTGAAAGGCACCACAAAAGTTGTTCTTCCTGCTTTCTGGGCTGAGATGGGGAACCGCTGAATTTTGGAGTCGCCCGGTGACAAAATGTTCCAAACACACCCCATGCACAACTCCACCGGGGAAGGTGCCAGACAGGAGTTCTCTTGGTAGTTTTTACACTACCTTGGTAGGCAGCTGAAAGACACCACAAAAGTTGTTCTACCTGCTTTCTGGGCTGAGATGGGGAATCGCTGAATTTTGGAGTCGGCTGGTGGCAAAATGTTCCAAACACACCCCATGCAAAACTCCACCGGGGAAGGTGCCAGACAGGAGTTCTCCTGGTAGTTTTTACACTACCTTGGTAGGCATCTAAAAGACACCACAAAAGTTGTTCTACCTGCTTTCTGGGCTGAGATGGGGAATCGCTGAATTTTGGAGTCGGCCGGTGACAAAATGTTCCAAACACACCCCATGCACAACTCCACCGGGGAAGGTGCCAGACAGGAGTTCTCCTGGTAGTTTTTACACTACCTTGGTAGGCAGCTGAAAGGCACCACAAAAGTTGTTCTACCTGCTTTCTGGGCTGAGATGGGGAAACGCTGAATTTTGGAGTCGGCCGGTGACAAAATGTTCCAAACACACCCCATGCACAACTCCACCGGGGAAGGTGCCAGACAGGAGTTCTCCTGGTAGTTTTTACACTACCTTGGTAGGCATTTGAAAGGCACCACAAAAGTTGTTCTTCCTGCTTTCTGGGCTGAGATGGGGAACCGCTGAATTTTGGAGTCGGCCGGTGACAAAATGTTCCAAACACACCCCATGCACAACTCCACCGGGGAAGGTGCCAGACAGGAGTTCTCTTGGTAGTTTTTACACTACATTGGTAGGCAGCTGAAAGGCACCACAAAAGTTGTTCTACCTGCTTTCTGGGCTGAGATGGGGAAACGCTGAATTTTGGACTCGGCCGGTGACAAAATGTTCGAAACACACCCCATGCACAACTCCACCGGGGAAGGTGCCAGACAGGAGTTCTCTTGGTAGTTTTTACACTACCTTGGTAGGCATCTGAAAGACACCACAAAAGTTGTTCTACCTGCTTTGTGGGCTGAGATGGGGAATCGCTGAATTTTGGACTCGGCCGGTGACAAAATGTTCCAAACACACCCCATGCACAACTCCACCGGGGAAGGTGCCAGACAGGAGTTCTCCTGGTAGTTTTTACATTGCTCCGGTAGGCATCTGAAAGACACCACAAAAGTTGTTCTACCTGCTTTCTGGGCTGAGATGGGGAATCGCTGAATTTTGGAGTAGGCCGGTGACAAAATGTTCCAAACACACCCCATGCACAACTCCACCGGGGAAGGTGCCAGACAGGAGTTCTCCTGGTAGTTTTTACACTACCTTGGTAGGCAGCTGAAAGGCACCACAAAAGTTGTTCTACCTGCTTTCTGGGCTGAGATGGGGAACCGCTGAATTTTGGAGTCGGCCGGTGACAAAATGTTCCAAACACACCCCATGCACAACTCCACCGGGGAAGGTGCCAGACAGGAGTTCTCTTGGTAGTTTTTACACTACCTTGGTAGGCATCTGAAAGACACCACAAAAGTTGTTCTACCTGCTTTGTGGGCTGAGATGGGGAATCGCTGAATTTTGGACTCGGCCGGTGACAAAATGTTCCAAACACACCCCATGCAAAACTCCACCGGGGAAGGTGCCAGACAGGAGTTCTCCTGGTAGTTTTTACATTGCTCCGGTAGGCATCTGAAAGACACCACAAAAGTTGTTCTACCTGCTTTCTGGGCTGAGATGGGGAATCGCTGAATTTTGGAGTCGGCCGGTGACAAAATGTTCCAAACACACCCCATGCACAACTCCACCGGGGAAGGTGCCAGACAGGAGTTCTCCTGGTAGTTTTTACACTACCTTGGTAGGCATCTGAAAGGCACCACAAAAGTTGTTCTACCTGCTTTCTGGGCTGAGATGGGGAACCGCTGAATTTTGGAGTCGGCCGGTGACAAAATGTTCCAAACACACCCCATGCACAACTCCACCGGGGAAGGTGCCAGACAGGAGTTCTCTTGGTAGTTTTTACACTACCTTGGTAGGCAGCTGAAAGGCACCACAAAAGTTGTTCTACCTGCTTTGTGGGCTGAGATGGGGAACCGCTGAATTTTGGACTCGGCTGGTGACAAAATGTTCCAAACACACCCCATGCACAACTCCACCACGGAAGGTGCCAGACAGGAGTTCTCTTGGTAGTTTTTACACTACCTTGGTAGGCATCTGAAAGACACCACAAAAGTTGTTCTACCTGCTTTCTGGGCTGAGATGGGGAATCGCTGAATTTTGGACTCGGCCGGTGACAAAATGTTCCAAACACACCCCATGCACAACTCCACCGGGGAAGGTGCCAGACAGGAGTTCTCCTGGTAGTTTTTACACTACCTTGGTAGGCATCTGAAAGACATCACAAAAGTTGTTCTACCTGCTTTCTGGGCTGAGATGGGGAAACGCTGACTTTTGGAGTCGGCCGGTGACAAAATGTTCCAAACACACCCCATGCACAACTCCACCGGGGAAGGTGCCAGACAGGAGTTCTCTTGGTAGTTTTTACACTACCTTGGTAGGCAGCTGAAAGGCACCACAAAAGTTGTTCTTCCTGCTTTCTGGGCTGAGATGGGGAACCGCTGAATTTTGGACTCGGCCGGTGACAAAATGTTCCAAACACACCCCATGCACAACTCCACCGGGGAAGGTGCCAGACAGGAGTTCTCTTGGTAGTTTTTACACTACCTTGGTAGGCATCTGAAAGACACCACAAAAGTTGTTCTACCTGCTTTCTGGGCTGAGATGGGGAATCGCTGAATTTTGGACTCGGCTGGTGACAAAATGTTCCAAACACACCCCATGCAAAACTCCACCGGGGAAGGTGCCAGACAGGAGTTCTCCTGGTAGTTTTTACATTGTTCCGGTAGGCATCTGAAAGACACCACAAAAGTTGTTCTACCTGCTTTCTGGGCTGAGATGGGGAATCGCTGAATTTTGGAGTCGGCCGGTGACAAAATGTTCCAAACACACCCCATGCACAACTCCACCGGGGAAGGTGCCAGACAGGAGTTCTCTTGGTAGTTTTTACACTACCTTGGTAGGCAGCTGAAAGGCACCACAAAAGTTGTTCTACCTGCTTTCTGGGCTGAGATGGGGAACCGCTGAATTTTGGAGTCGGCCGGTGACAAAATGTTCCAAACACACCCCATGCACAACTCCACCGGGGAAGGTGCCAGACAGGAATTCTCTTGGTAGTTTTTACACTACCTTGGTAGGCAGCTGAAAGGCACCACAAAAGTTGTTCTACCTGCTTTCTGGGCTGAGATGGGGAAACGCTGAATTTTGGACTCGGCCGGTGACAAAATGTTCGAAACACACCCCATGCACAACTCCACCGGGGAAGGTGCCAGACAGGAGTTCTCCTGGTAGTTTTTACACTACCTTGGTAGGCAGCTGAAAGGCACCACAAAAGTTGTTCTTCCTGCTTTCTGGGCTGAGATGGGGAACCGCTGAATTTTGGAGTCGCCCGGTGACAAAATGTTCCAAACACACCCCATGCACAACTCCACCGGGGAAGGTGCCAGACAGGAGTTCTCTTGGTAGTTTTTACACTACCTTGGTAGGCAGCTGAAAGACACCACAAAAGTTGTTCTACCTGCTTTCTGGGCTGAGATGGGGAATCGCTGAATTTTGGAGTCGGCTGGTGGCAAAATGTTCCAAACACACCCCATGCAAAACTCCACCGGGGAAGGTGCCAGACAGGAATTCTCCTGGTAGTTTTTACACTACCTTGGTAGGCATCTAAAAGACACCACAAAAGTTGTTCTACCTGCTTTCTGGGCTGAGATGGGGAATCGCTGAATTTTGGAGTCGGCCGGTGACAAAATGTTCCAAACACACCCCATGCACAACTCCACCGGGGAAGGTGCCAGACAGGAGTTCTCCTGGTAGTTTTTACACTACCTTGGTAGGCAGCTGAAAGGCACCACAAAAGTTGTTCTACCTGCTTTCTGGGCTGAGATGGGGAACCGCTGAATTTTGGAGTCGGCCGGTGACAAAATGTTCCAAACACACCCCATGCACAACTCCACCGGGGAAGGTGCCAGACAGGAGTTCTCTTGGTAGTTTTTACACTACCTTGGTAGGCAGCTGAAAGGCACCACAAAAGTTGTTCTACCTGCTTTCTGGGCTGAGATGGGGAAACGCTGAATTTTGGACTCGGCCGGTGACAAAATGTTCGAAACACACCCCAAGCACAACTCCACCGGGGAAGGTGCCAGACAGGAGTTCTCTTGGTAGTTTTTACACTACCTTGGTAGGCATCTGAAAGACACCACAAAAGTTGTTCTACCTGCTTTCTGGGCTGAGATGGGGAACCGCTGAATTTTGGACTCGGCCGGTGACAAAATGTTCCAAACACACCCCATGCACAACTCCACCGGGGAAGGTGCCAGGCAGGAGTTCTCCTGGTAGTTTTTACATTGCTCCGGTAGGCATCTGAAAGACACCACAAAAGTTGTTCTACCTGCTTTCTGGGCTGAGATGGGGAATCGCTGAATTTTGGAGTCGGCCGGTGACAAAATGTTCCAAACACACCCCATGCACAACTCCACCGGGGAAGGTGCCAGACAGGAGTTCTCCTGGTAGTTTTTACACTACCTTGGTAGGCAGCTGAAAGGCACCACAAAAGTTGTTCTACCTGCTTTCTGGGCTGAGATGGGGAACCGCTGAATTTTGGAGTCGGCCGGTGACAAAATGTTCCAAACACACCCCATGCACAACTCCACCGGGGAAGGTGCCAGACAGGAGTTCTCTTGGTAGTTTTTACACTACCTTGGTAGGCAGCTGAAAGGCACCACAAAAGTTGTTCTACCTGCTTTCTGGGCTGAGATGGGGAAACGCTGAATTTTGGACTCGGCCGGTGACAAAATGTTCGAAACACACCCCAAGCACAACTCCACCGGGGAAGGTGCCAGACAGGAGTTCTCTTGGTAGTTTTTACACTACCTTGGTAGGCATCTGAAAGACACCACAAAAGTTGTTCTACCTGCTTTCTGGGCTGAGATGGGGAACCGCTGAATTTTGGACTCGGCCGGTGACAAAATGTTCCAAACACACCCCATGCACAACTCCACCGGGGAAGGTGCCAGACAGGAGTTCTCCTGGTAGTTTTTACATTGCTCCGGTAGGCATCTGAAAGACACCACAAAAGTTGTTCTACCTGCTTTCTGGGCTGAGATGGGGAATCGCTGAATTTTGGAGTCGGCCGGTGACAAAATGTTCCAAACACACCCCATGCACAACTCCACCGGGGAAGGTGCCAGACAGGAGTTCTCCTGGTAGTTTTTACACTACCTTGGTAGGCATTTGAAAGGCACCACAAAAGTTGTTCTTCCTGCTTTCTGGGCTGAGATGGGGAACCGCTGAATTTTGGAGTCGGCCGGTGACAAAATGTTCCAAACACACCCCATGCACAACTCCACCGGGGAAGGTGCCAGACAGGAGTTCTCTTGGTAGTTTTTACACTACATTGGTAGGCAGCTGAAAGGCACCACAAAAGTTGTTCTACCTGCTTTCTGGGCTGAGATGGGGAAACGCTGAATTTTGGACTCGGCCGGTGACAAAATGTTCGAAACACACCCCATGCACAACTCCACCGGGGAAGGTGCCAGACAGGAGTTCTCTTGGTAGTTTTTACACTACCTTGGTAGGCATCTGAAAGACACCACAAAAGTTGTTCTACCTGCTTTGTGGGCTGAGATGGGGAATCGCTGAATTTTGGACTCGGCCGGTGACAAAATGTTCCAAACACACCCCATGCAAAACTCCACCGGGGAAGGTGCCAGACAGGAGTTCTCCTGGTAGTTTTTACATTGCTCCGGTAGGCATCTGAAAGACACCACAAAAGTTGTTCTACCTGCTTTCTGGGCTGAGATGGGGAATCGCTGAATTTTGGAGTCGGCCGGTGACAAAATGTTCCAAACACACCCCATGCACAACTCCACCGGGGAAGGTGCCAGACAGGAGTTCTCCTGGTAGTTTTTACACTACCTTGGTAGGCATTTGAAAGGCACCACAAAAGTTGTTCTTCCTGCTTTCTGGGCTGAGATGGGGAACCGCTGAATTTTGGAGTCGGCCGGTGACAAAATGTTCCAAACACACCCCATGCACAACTCCACCGGGGAAGGTGCCAGGCAGGAGTTCTCTTGGTAGTTTTTACACTACCTTGGTAGGCATCTGAAAGACACCACAAAAGTTGTTCTACCTGCTTTCTGGGCTGAGATGGGGAACCGCTGAATTTTGGAGTCGGCCGGTGACAAAATGTTCCAAACACACCCCATGCACAACTCCACCGGGGAAGGTGCCAGACAGGAGTTCTCCTGGTAGTTTTTACAGTACCTTGGTAGGCATCTGAAAGACATCACAAAAGTTGTTCTACCTGCTTTCTGGGCTGAGATGGGGAAACGCTGAATTTTGGAGTCGGCTGGTGACAAAATGTTCCAAACACACCCCATGCACAACTCCACCGGGGAAGGTGCCAGACAGGAGTTCTCCTGGTAGTTTTTACACTACCTTGGTAGGCAGCTGAAAGGCACCACAAAAGTTGTTCTTCCTGCTTTCTGGGCTGAGATGGGGAACCGCTGAATTTTGGAGTCGGCCGGTGACAAACTGTTCCAAACACACCCCATGCACAACTCCACCGGGGAAGGTGCCAGACAGGAGTTCTCCTGGTAGTTTTTACACTACATTGGTAGGCAGCTGAAAGGCACCACAAAAGTTGTTCTACCTGCTTTCTGGGCTGAGATGGGGAACCGCTGAATTTTGGACTCGGCTGGTGACAAAATGTTCCAAACACACCCCATGCACAACTCCACCACGGAAGGTGCCAGACAGGAGTTCTCCTCGTAGTTTTTACACTACCTTGGTAGGCATCTGAAAGACACCACAAAAGTTGTTCTACCTGCTTTCTGGGCTGAGATGGGGAAACGCTGAATTTTGGAGTCGGGCGGTGACAAAATGTTCCAAACACACCCCATGCACAACTCCACCGGGGAAGGTGCCAGACAGGAGTTCTCCTGGTAGTTTTTACACTACCTTGGTAGGCAGCTGAAAGGCACCACAAAAGTTGTTCTTCCTGCTTTCTGGGCTGAGATGGGGAACCGCTGAATTTTGGAGTCGCCCGGTGACAAAATGTTCCAAACACACCCCATGCACAACTCCACCGGGGAAGGTGCCAGACAGGAGTTCTCTTGGTAGTTTTTACACTACCTTGGTAGGCATCTGAAAGACACCACAAAAGTTGTTCTACCTGCTTTCTGGGCTGAGATGGGGAACAGCTGAATTTTGGACTCGGCTTGTGACAAAATGTTCCAAAGACACCCCCTGCACAACTATACCGGGGAAGGTGCCAGACAGGAGTTCTCCTGGTAGTTTTTACATTGCTCCGGTAGGCATCTGAAAGACACCACAAAAGTTGTTCTACCTGCTTTCTGGGCTGAGATGGGGAATCGCTGAATTTTGGAGTAGGCCGGTGACAAAATGTTCCAAACACACCCCATGCACAACTCCACCGGGGAAGGTGCCAGACAGGAGTTCTCCTGGTAGTTTTTACACTACCTTGGTAGGCAGCTGAAAGGCACCACAAAAGTTGTTCTACCTGCTTTCTGGGCTGAGATGGGGAACCGCTGAATTTTGGAGTCGGCCGGTGACAAAATGTTCCAAACACACCCCATGCACAACTCCACCGGGGAAGGTGCCAGACAGGAGTTCTCTTGGTAGTTTTTACACTACCTTGGTAGGCATCTGAAAGACACCACAAAAGTTGTTCTACCTGCTTTGTGGGCTGAGATGGGGAATCGCTGAATTTTGGACTCGGCCGGTGACAAAATGTTCCAAACACACCCCATGCAAAACTCCACCGGGGAAGGTGCCAGACAGGAGTTCTCCTGGTAGTTTTTACATTGCTCCGGTAGGCATCTGAAAGACACCACAAAAGTTGTTCTACCTGCTTTCTGGGCTGAGATGGGGAATCGCTGAATTTTGGAGTCGGCCGGTGACAAAATGTTCCAAGCACACCCCATGCACAACTCCACCGGGGAAGGTGCCAGACAGGAGTTCTCCTGGTAGTTTTTACACTACCTTGGTAGGCATCTGAAAGACACCACAAAAGTTGTTCTACCTGCTTTCTGGGCTGAGATGGGGAACCGCTGAATTTTGGAGTCGGCCGGTGACAAAATGTTCCAAACACACCCCATGCACAACTCCACCGGGGAAGGTGCCAGACAGGAGTTCTCCTGGTAGTTTTTACACTACCTTGGTAGGCAGCTGAAAGGCACCACAAAAGTTGTTCTACCTGCTTTGTGGGCTGAGATGGGGAACCGCTGAATTTTGGACTCGGCTGGTGACAAAATGTTCCAAACACACCCCATGCACAACTCCACCGGGGAAGGTGCCAGACAGGAGTTCTCCTGGTAGTTTTTACACTACCTTGGTAGGCAGCTGAAAGACACCACAAAAGTTGTTCTACCTGCTTTCTGGGCTGAGATGGGGAATCGCTGAATTTTGGACTCGGCCGGTGACAAAATGTTCCAAACACACCCCATGCACAACTCCACCGGGGAAGGTGCCAGACAGGAGTTCTCCTGGTAGTTT
The DNA here is from genome assembly GCF_023634085.1 of Falco cherrug. Lineage (NCBI taxonomy): Eukaryota > Metazoa > Chordata > Aves > Falconiformes > Falconidae > Falco > Falco cherrug. The sequence goes on along the minus strand of NW_026599502.1, from coordinate 207,158 downwards.
TTACACTACCTTGGTAGGCATCTGAAAGACATCACAAAAGTTGTTCTACCTGCTTTCTGGGCTGAGATGGGGAAACGCTGAATTTTGGAGTCGGCTGGTGACAAAATGTTCCAAACACACCCCATGCACAACTCCACCGGGGAAGGTGCCAGACAGGAGTTCTCCTGGTAGTTTTTACACTACCTTGGTAGGCAGCTGAAAGGCACCACAAAAGTTGTTCTTCCTGCTTTCTGGGCTGAGATGGGGAACCGCTGACTTTTGGAGTCGGCCGGTGACAAAATGTTCCAAACACACCCCATGCACAACTCCACCGGGGAAGGTGCCAGACAGGAGTTCTCCTGGTAGTTTTTACACTACCTTGGTAGGCAGCTGAAAGGCACCACAAAAGTTGTTCTTCCTGCTTTCTGGGCTGAGATGGGGAACCGCTGAATTTTGGAGTCGCCCGGTGACAAAATGTTCCAAACACACCCCATGCACAACTCCACCGGGGAAGGTGCCAGACAGGAGTTCTCTTGGTAGTTTTTACACTACCTTGGTAGGCATCTGAAAGACACCACAAAAGTTGTTCTACCTGCTTTCTGGGCTGAGATGGGGAATCGCTGAATTTTGGACTCGGCTGGTGACAAAATGTTCCAAACACACCCCATGCAAAACTCCACCGGGGAAGGTGCCAGACAGGAGTTCTCCTGGTAGTTTTTACATTGCTCCGGTAGGCATCTGAAAGACACCACAAAAGTTGTTCTACCTGCTTTCTGGGCTGAGATGGGGAATCGCTGAATTTTGGAGTCGGCCGGTGACAAAATGTTCCAAACACACCCCATGCACAACTCCACCGGGGAAGGTGCCAGACAGGAGTTCTCCTGGTAGTTTTTACACTACCTTGGTAGGCAGCTGAAAGGCACCACAAAAGTTGTTCTACCTGCTTTCTGGGCTGAGATGGGGAACCGCTGAATTTTGGAGTCGGCCGGTGACAAAATGTTCCAAACACACCCCATGCACAACTCCACCGGGGAAGGTGCCAGACAGGAGTTCTCTTGGTAGTTTTTACACTACCTTGGTAGGCAGCTGAAAGGCACCACAAAAGTTGTTCTACCTGCTTTCTGGGCTGAGATGGGGAAACGCTGAATTTTGGACTCGGCCGGTGACAAAATGTTCGAAACACACCCCATGCACAACTCCACCGGGGAAGGTGCCAGACAGGAGTTCTCCTGGTAGTTTTTACACTACCTTGGTAGGCAGCTGAAAGGCACCACAAAAGTTGTTCTACCTGCTTTCTGGGCTGAGATGGGGAACCGCTGAATTTTGGAGTCGCCCGGTGACAAAATGTTCCAAACACACCCCATGCACAACTCCACCGGGGAAGGTGCCAGACAGGAGTTCTCTTGGTAGTTTTTACACTACCTTGGTAGGCATCTGAAAGACACCACAAAAGTTGTTCTACCTGCTTTCTGGGCTGAGATGGGGAATCGCTGAATTTTGGAGTCGGCTGGTGGCAAAATGTTCCAAACACACCCCATGCAAAACTCCACCGGGGAAGGTGCCAGACAGGAGTTCTCCTGGTAGTTTTTACATTGCTCCGGTAGGCATCTGAAAGACACCACAAAAGTTGTTCTACCTGCTTTCTGGGCTGAGATGGGGAATCGCTGAATTTTGGAGTCGGCCGGTGACAAAATGTTCCAAACACACCCCATGCACAACTCCACCGGGGAAGGTGCCAGACAGGAGTTCTCCTGGTAGTTTTTACACTACCTTGGTAGGCAGCTGAAAGGCACCACAAAAGTTGTTCTACCTGCTTTCTGGGCTGAGATGGGGAACCGCTGAATTTTGGAGTCGGCCGGTGACAAAATGTTCCAAACACACCCCATGCACAACTCCACCGGGGAAGGTGCCAGACAGGAGTTCTCTTGGTAGTTTTTACACTACCTTGGTAGGCAGCTGAAAGGCACCACAAAAGTTGTTCTACCTGCTTTCTGGGCTGAGATGGGGAAACGCTGAATTTTGGACTCGGCCGGTGACAAAATGTTCGAAACACACCCCAAGCACAACTCCACCGGGGAAAGTGCCAGACAGGAGTTCTCTTGGTAGTTTTTACACTACCTTGGTAGGCATCTGAAAGACACCACAAAAATTGTTCTACCTGCTTTCTGGGCTGAGATGGGGAAACGCTGAATTTTGGACTCGGCCGGTGACAAAATGTTCCAAACACACCCCATGCACAACTCCACCGGGGAAGGTGCCAGACAGGAGTTCTCCTGGTAGTTTTTACATTGCTCCGGTAGGCATCTGAAAGACACCACAAAAGTTGTTCTACCTGCTTTCTGGGCTGAGATGGGGAATCGCTGAATTTTGGAGTCGGCCGGTGACAAAATGTTCCAAACACACCCCATGCACAACTCCACCGGGGAAGGTGCCAGACAGGAGTTCTCCTGGTAGTTTTTACACTACCTTGGTAGGCATTTGAAAGGCACCACAAAAGTTGTTCTTCCTGCTTTCTGGGCTGAGATGGGGAACCGCTGAATTTTGGAGTCGGCCGGTGACAAAATGTTCCAAACACACCCCATGCACAACTCCACCGGGGAAGGTGCCAGACAGGAGTTCTCCTGGTAGTTTTTACACTACCTTGGTAGGCAGCTGAAAGGCACCACAAAAGTTGTTCTACCTGCTTTCTGGGCTGAGATGGGGAAACGCTGAATTTTGGACTCGGCCGGTGACAAAATGTTCGAAACACACCCCATGCACAACTCCACCGGGGAAGGTGCCAGACAGGAGTTCTCTTGGTAGTTTTTACACTACCTTGGTAGGCATCTGAAAGACACCACAAAAGTTGTTCTACCTGCTTTGTGGGCTGAGATGGGGAATCGCTGAATTTTGGACTCGGCCGGTGACAAAATTTTCCAAACACACCCCATGCAAAACTCCACCGGGGAAGGTGCCAGACAGGAGTTCTCCTGGTAGTTTTTACATTGCTCCGGTAGGCATCTGAAAGACACCACAAAAGTTGTTCTACCTGCTTTCTGGTCTGAGATGGGGAATCGCTGAATTTTGGAGTCGGCCGGTGACAAAATGTTCCAAACACACCCCATGCACAACTCCACCGGGGAAGGTGCCAGACAGGAGTTCTCCTGGTAGTTTTTACACTACCTTGGTAGGCATTTGAAAGGCACAAGAAAAGTTGTTCTTCCTGCTTTCTGGGCTGAGATGGGGAACCGCTGAATTTTGGAGTCGGCCGGTGACAAAATGTTCCAAACACACCCCATGCACAACTCCACCGGGGAAGGTGCCAGACAGGAGTTCTCCTGGTAGTTTTTACACTACCTTGGTAGGCAGCTGAAAGGCACCACAAAAGTTGTTCTTCCTGCTTTCTGGGCTGAGATGGGGAACCGCTGAATTTTGGAGTCGGCCGGTGACAAACTGTTCGAAACACACCCCATGCACAACTCCACCGGGGAAGGTGCCAGACAGGAGTTCTCCTGGTAGTTTTTACACTACCTTGGTAGGCAGCTGAAAGGCACCACAAAAGTTGTTCTACCTGCTTTCTGGGCTGAGATGGGGAACCGCTGAATTTTGGAGTCGCCCGGTGACAAAATGTTCCAAACACACCCCATGCACAACTCCACCGGGGAAGGTGCCAGACAGGAGTTCTCTTGGTAGTTTTTACACTACCTTGGTAGGCATCTGAAAGACACCACAAAAGTTGTTCTACCTGCTTTCTGGGCTGAGATGGGGAATCGCTGAATTTTGGAGTCGGCTGGTGGCAAAATGTTCCAAACACACCCCATGCAAAACTCCACCGGGGAAGGTGCCAGACAGGAGTTCTCCTGGTAGTTTTTACATTGCTCCGGTAGGCATCTGAAAGACACCACAAAAGTTGTTCTACCTGCTTTCTGGGCTGAGATGGGGAATCGCTGAATTTTGGAGTCGGCCGGTGACAAAATGTTCCAAACACACCCCATGCACAACTCCACCGGGGAAGGTGCCAGACAGGAGTTCTCCTGGTAGTTTTTACACTACCTTGGTAGGCATTTGAAAGGCACCACAAAAGTTGTTCTTCCTGCTTTCTGGGCTGAGATGGGGAACCGCTGAATTTTGGAGTCGGCCGGTGACAAAATGTTCCAAACACACCCCATGCACAACTCCACCGGGGAAGGTGCCAGACAGGAGTTCTCCTGGTAGTTTTTACACTACCTTGGTAGGCAGCTGAAAGGCACCACAAAAGTTGTTCTACCTGCTTTCTGGGCTGAGATGGGGAAACGCTGAATTTTGGACTCGGCCGGTGACAAAATGTTCGAAACACACCCCATGCACAACTCCACCGGGGAAGGTGCCAGACAGGAGTTCTCTTGGTAGTTTTTACACTACCTTGGTAGGCATCTGAAAGACACCACAAAAGTTGTTCTACCTGCTTTGTGGGCTGAGATGGGGAATCGCTGAATTTTGGACTCGGCCGGTGACAAAATTTTCCAAACACACCCCATGCAAAACTCCACCGGGGAAGGTGCCAGACAGGAGTTCTCCTGGTAGTTTTTACATTGCTCCGGTAGGCATCTGAAAGACACCACAAAAGTTGTTCTACCTGCTTTCTGGGCTGAGATGGGGAATCGCTGAATTTTGGAGTCGGCCGGTGACAAAATGTTCCAAACACACCCCATGCACAACTCCACCGGGGAAGGTGCCAGACAGGAGTTCTCCTGGTAGTTTTTACACTACCTTGGTAGGCATTTGAAAGGCACAAGAAAAGTTGTTCTTCCTGCTTTCTGGGCTGAGATGGGGAACCGCTGAATTTTGGAGTCGGCCGGTGACAAAATGTTCCAAACACACCCCATGCACAACTCCACCGGGGAAGGTGCCAGACAGGAGTTCTCCTGGTAGTTTTTACACTACCTTGGTAGGCAGCTGAAAGGCACCACAAAAGTTGTTCTTCCTGCTTTCTGGGCTGAGATGGGGAACCGCTGAATTTTGGAGTCGGCCGGTGACAAACTGTTCGAAACACACCCCATGCACAACTCCACCGGGGAAGGTGCCAGACAGGAGTTCTCCTGGTAGTTTTTACACTACCTTGGTAGGCAGCTGAAAGGCACCACAAAAGTTGTTCTACCTGCTTTCTGGGCTGAGATGGGGAACCGCTGAATTTTGGAGTCGCCCGGTGACAAAATGTTCCAAACACACCCCATGCACAACTCCACCGGGGAAGGTGCCAGACAGGAGTTCTCTTGGTAGTTTTTACACTACCTTGGTAGGCATCTGAAAGACACCACAAAAGTTGTTCTACCTGCTTTCTGGGCTGAGATGGGGAATCGCTGAATTTTGGAGTCGGCTGGTGGCAAAATGTTCCAAACACACCCCATGCAAAACTCCACCGGGGAAGGTGCCAGACAGGAGTTCTCCTGGTAGTTTTTACATTGCTCCGGTAGGCATCTGAAAGACACCACAAAAGTTGTTCTACCTGCTTTCTGGGCTGAGATGGGGAATCGCTGAATTTTGGAGTCGGCCGGTGACAAAATGTTCCAAACACACCCCATGCACAACTCCACCGGGGAAGGTGCCAGACAGGAGTTCTCCTGGTAGTTTTTACACTACCTTGGTAGGCAGCTGAAAGGCACCACAAAAGTTGTTCTACCTGCTTTCTGGGCTGAGATGGGGAACGGCTGAATTTTGGAGTCGGCCGGTGACAAAATGTTCCAAACACACCCCATGCACAACTCCACCGGGGAAGGTGCCAGACAGGAGTTCTCTTGGTAGTTTTTACACTACCTTGGTAGGCAGCTGAAAGGCACCACAAAAGTTGTTCTACCTGCTTTCTGGGCTGAGATGGGGAAACGCTGAATTTTGGACTCGGCCGGTGACAAAATGTTCGAAACACACCCCAAGCACAACTCCACCGGGGAAAGTGCCAGACAGGAGTTCTCTTGGTAGTTTTTACACTACCTTGGTAGGCATCTGAAAGACACCACAAAAGTTGTTCTACCTGCTTTCTGGGCTGAGATGGGGAAACGCTGAATTTTGGACTCGGCCGGTGACAAAATGTTCCAAACACACCCCATGCACAACTCCACCGGGGAAGGTGCCAGACAGGAGTTCTCCTGGTAGTTTTTACATTGCTCCGGTAGGCATCTGAAAGACACCACAAAAGTTGTTCTACCTGCTTTCTGGGCTGAGATGGGGAATCGCTGAATTTTGGAGTCGGCCGGTGACAAAATGTTCCAAACACACCCCATGCACAACTCCACCGGGGAAGGTGCCAGACAGGAGTTCTCCTGGTAGTTTTTACACTACCTTGGTAGGCATTTGAAAGGCACCACAAAAGTTGTTCTTCCTGCTTTCTGGGCTGAGATGGGGAACCGCTGAATTTTGGAGTCGGCCGGTGACAAAATGTTCCAAACACACCCCATGCACAACTCCACCGGGGAAGGTGCCAGACAGGAGTTCTCCTGGTAGTTTTTACACTACCTTGGTAGGCAGCTGAAAGGCACCACAAAAGTTGTTCTACCTGCTTTCTGGGCTGAGATGGGGAAACGCTGAATTTTGGAGTCGGCCGGTGACAAAATGTTCCAAACACACCCCATGCACAACTCCACCGGGGAAGGTGCCAGACAGGAGTTCTCTTGGTAGTTTTTACACTACCTTGGTAGGCAGCTGAAAGGCACCACAAAAGTTGTTCTACCTGCTTTCTGGGCTGAGATGGGGAAACGCTGAATTTTGGACTCGGCCGGTGACAAAATGTTCGAAACACACCCCAAGCACAACTCCACCGGGGAAAGTGCCAGACAGGAGTTCTCTTGGTAGTTTTTACACTACCTTGGTAGGCATCTGAAAGACACCACAAAAGTTGTTCTACCTGCTTTCTGGGCTGAGATGGGGAAACGCTGAATTTTGGACTCGGCCGGTGACAAAATGTTCCAAACACACCCCATGCACAACTCCACCGGGGAAGGTGCCAGACAGGAGTTCTCCTGGTAGTTTTTACATTGCTCCGGTAGGCATCTGAAAGACACCACAAAAGTTGTTCTACCTGCTTTCTGGGCTGAGATGGGGAATCGCTGAATTTTGGAGTCGGCCGGTGACAAAATGTTCCAAACACACCCCATGCACAACTCCACCGGGGAAGGTGCCAGACAGGAGTTCTCCTGGTAGTTTTTACACTACCTTGGTAGGCATTTGAAAGGCACCACAAAAGTTGTTCTTCCTGCTTTCTGGGCTGAGATGGGGAACCGCTGAATTTTGGAGTCGGCCGGTGACAAAATGTTCCAAACACACCCCATGCACAACTCCACCGGGGAAGGTGCCAGACAGGAGTTCTCCTGGTAGTTTTTACACTACCTTGGTAGGCAGCTGAAAGGCACCACAAAAGTTGTTCTACCTGCTTTCTGGGCTGAGATGGGGAAACGCTGAATTTTGGACTCGGCCGGTGACAAAATGTTCGAAACACACCCCATGCACAACTCCACCGGGGAAGGTGCCAGACAGGAGTTCTCTTGGTAGTTTTTACACTACCTTGGTAGGCATCTGAAAGACACCACAAAAGTTGTTCTACCTGCTTTCTGGGCTGAGATGGGGAATCGCTGAATTTTGGACTCGGCCGGTGACAAAATGTTCCAAACACACCCCATGCAAAACTCCACCGGGGAAGGTGCCAGACAGGAGTTCTCCTGGTAGTTTTTACATTGCTCCGGTAGGCATCTGAAAGACACCACAAAAGTTGTTCTACCTGCTTTCTGGGCTGAGATGGGGAATCGCTGAATTTTGGAGTCGGCCGGTGACAAAATGTTCCAAACACACCCCATGCACAACTCCACCGGGGAAGGTGCCAGACAGGAGTTCTCCTGGTAGTTTTTACACTACCTTGGTAGGCATTTGAAAGGCACAAGAAAAGTTGTTCTTCCTGCTTTCTGGGCTGAGATGGGGAACCGCTGAATTTTGGAGTCGGCCGGTGACAAAATGTTCCAAACACACCCCATGCACAACTCCACCGGGGAAGGTGCCAGACAGGAGTTCTCCTGGTAGTTTTTACACTACCTTGGTAGGCAGCTGAAAGGCACCACAAAAGTTGTTCTTCCTGCTTTCTGGGCTGAGATGGGGAACCGCTGAATTTTGGAGTCGGCCGGTGACAAACTGTTCCAAACACACCCCATGCACAACTCCACCGGGGAAGGTGCCAGACAGGAGTTCTCCTGGTAGTTTTTACACTACATTGGTAGGCAGCTGAAAGGCACCACAAAAGTTGTTCTACCTGCTTTCTGGGCTGAGATGGGGAACCGCTGAATTTTGGACTCGGCTGGTGACAAAATGTTCCAAACACACCCCATGCACAACTCCACCACGGAAGGTGCCAGACAGGAGTTCTCCTGGTAGTTTTTACACTACCTTGGTAGGCATCTGAAAGACACCACAAAAGTTGTTCTACCTGCTTTCTGGGCTGAGATGGGGAATCGCTGAATTTTGGACTCGGCCGGTGACAAAATGTTCCAAACACACCCCCTGCACAACTCCACCGGGGAAGGTGCCAGACAGGAGTTCTCCTGGTAGTTTTTACACTACCTTGGTAGGCAGCTGAAAGGCACCACAAAAGTTGTTCTTCCTGCTTTCTGGGCTGAGATGGGGAACCGCTGAATTTTGGAGTCGCCCGGTGACAAAATGTTCCAAACACACCCCATGCACAACTCCACCGGGGAAGGTGCCAGACAGGAGTTCTATTGGTAGTTTTTACACTACCTTGGTAGGCATCTGAAAGACACCACAAAAGTTGTTCTACCTGCTTTCTGGGCTGAGATGGGGAACAGCTGAATTTTGGACTCGGCCGGTGACAAAATGTTCCAAACACACCCCATGCACAACTCCACCGGGGAAGGTGCCAGACAGGAGTTCTCCTGGTAGTTTTTACATTGCTCCGGTAGGCATCTGAAAGACACCACAAAAGTTGTTCTACCTGCTTTCTGGGCTGAGATGGGGAATCGCTGAATTTTGGAGTCGGCCGGTGACAAAATGTTCCAAACACACCCCATGCACAACTCCACCGGGGAAGGTGCCAGACAGGAGTTCTCCTGGTAGTTTTTACACTACCTTGGTAGGCATTTGAAAGGCACCACAAAAGTTGTTCTTCCTGCTTTCTGGGCTGAGATGGGGAACCGCTGAATTTTGGAGTCGGCCGGTGACAAAATGTTCCAAACACACCCCATGCACAACTCCACCGGGGAAGGTGCCAGACAGGAGTTCTCCTGGTAGTTTTTACACTACCTTGGTAGGCAGCTGAAAGGCACCACAAAAGTTGTTCTACCTGCTTTCTGGGCTGAGATGGGGAAACGCTGAATTTTGGACTCGGCCGGTGACAAAATGTTCGAAACACACCCCATGCACAACTCCACCGGGGAAGGTGCCAGACAGGAGTTCTCTTGGTAGTTTTTACACTACCTTGGTAGGCATCTGAAAGACACCACAAAAGTTGTTCTACCTGCTTTGTGGGCTGAGATGGGGAATCGCTGAATTTTGGACTCGGCCGGTGACAAAATTTTCCAAACACACCCCATGCAAAACTCCACCGGGGAAGGTGCCAGACAGGAGTTCTCCTGGTAGTTTTTACATTGCTCCGGTAGGCATCTGAAAGACACCACAAAAGTTGTTCTACCTGCTTTCTGGGCTGAGATGGGGAATCGCTGAATTTTGGAGTCGGCCGGTGACAAAATGTTCCAAACACACCCCATGCACAACTCCACCGGGGAAGGTGCCAGACAGGAGTTCTCCTGGTAGTTTTTACACTACCTTGGTAGGCATTTGAAAGGCACAAGAAAAGTTGTTCTTCCTGCTTTCTGGGCTGAGATGGGGAACCGCTGAATTTTGGAGTCGGCCGGTGACAAAATGTTCCAAACACACCCCATGCACAACTCCACCGGGGAAGGTGCCAGACAGGAGTTCTCCTGGTAGTTTTTACACTACCTTGGTAGGCAGCTGAAAGACACCACAAAAGTTTTTCTTCCTGCTTTCTGGGCTGAGATGGGGAACCGCTGAATTTTGGAGTCGGCCGGTGACAAACTGTTCCAAACACACCCCATGCACAACTCCACCGGGGAAGGTGCCAGACAGGAGTTCTCCTGGTAGTTTTTACACTACATTGGTAGGCAGCTGAAAGGCACCACAAAAGTTGTTCTACCTGCTTTCTGGGCTGAGATGGGGAACCGCTGAATTTTGGACTCGGCTGGTGACAAAATGTTCCAAACACACCCCATGCACAACTCCACCACGGAAGGTGCCAGACAGGAGTTCTCCTGGTAGTTTTTACACTACCTTGGTAGGCATCTGAAAGACACCACAAAAGTTGTTCTACCTGCTTTCTGGGCTGAGATGGGGAATCGCTGAATTTTGGACTCGGCCGGTGACAAAATGTTCCAAACACACCCCCTGCACAACTCCACCGGGGAAGGTGCCAGACAGGAGTTCTCCTGGTAGTTTTTACACTACCTTGGTAGGCAGCTGAAAGGCACCACAAAAGTTGTTCTTCCTGCTTTCTGGGCTGAGATGGGGAACCGCTGAATTTTGGAGTCGCCCGGTGACAAAATGTTCCAAACACACCCCATGCACAACTCCACCGGGGAAGGTGCCAGACAGGAGTTCTCTTGGTAGTTTTTACACTACCTTGGTAGGCATCTGAAAGACACCACAAAAGTTGTTCTACCTGCTTTCTGGGCTGAGATGGGGAACAGCTGAATTTTGGACTCGGCTTGTGACAAAATGTTCCAAAGACACCCCCTGCACAACTATACCGGGGAAGGTGCCAGACAGGAGTTCTCCTGGTAGTTTTTACATTGCTCCGGTAGGCATCTGAAAGACACCACAAAAGTTGTTCTACCTGCTTTCTGGGCTGAGATGGGGAATCGCTGAATTTTGGAGTAGGCCGGTGACAAAATGTTCCAAACACACCCCATGCACAACTCCACCGGGGAAGGTGCCAGACAGGAGTTCTCCTGGTAGTTTTTACACTACCTTGGTAGGCAGCTGAAAGGCACCACAAAAGTTGTTCTACCTGCTTTCTGGGCTGAGATGGGGAACCGCTGAATTTTGGAGTCGGCCGGTGACAAAATGTTCCAAACACACCCCATGCACAACTCCACCGGGGAAGGTGCCAGACAGGAGTTCTCTTGGTAGTTTTTACACTACCTTGGTAGGCATCTGAAAGACACCACAAAAGTTGTTCTACCTGCTTTGTGGGCTGAGATGGGGAATCGCTGAATTTTGGACTCGGCCGGTGACAAAATGTTCCAAACACACCCCATGCAAAACTCCACCGGGGAAGGTGCCAGACAGGAGTTCTCCTGGTAGTTTTTACATTGCTCCGGTAGGCATCTGAAAGACACCACAAAAGTTGTTCTACCTGCTTTCTGGGCTGAGATGGGGAATCGCTGAATTTTGGAGTCGGCCGGTGACAAAATGTTCCAAGCACACCCCATGCACAACTCCACCGGGGAAGGTGCCAGACAGGAGTTCTCCTGGTAGTTTTTACACTACCTTGGTAGGCATCTGAAAGACACCACAAAAGTTGTTCTACCTGCTTTCTGGGCTGAGATGGGGAACCGCTGAATTTTGGAGTCGGCCGGTGACAAAATGTTCCAAACACACCCCATGCACAACTCCACCGGGGAAGGTGCCAGACAGGAGTTCTCCTGGTAGTTTTTACACTACCTTGGTAGGCAGCTGAAAGGCACCACAAAAGTTGTTCTACCTGCTTTGTGGGCTGAGATGGGGAACCGCTGAATTTTGGACTCGGCTGGTGACAAAATGTTCCAAACACACCCCATGCACAACTCCACCACGGAAGGTGCCAGACAGGAGTTCTCTTGGTAGTTTTTACACTACCTTGGTAGGCATCTGAAAGACACCACAAAAGTTGTTCTACCTGCTTTCTGGGCTGAGATGGGGAATCGCTGAATTTTGGACTCGGCCGGTGACAAAATGTTCCAAACACACCCCATGCACAACTCCACCGGGGAAGGTGCCAGACAGGAGTTCTCCTGGTAGTTTTTACACTACCTTGGTAGGCATCTGAAAGACATCACAAAAGTTGTTCTACCTGCTTTCTGGGCTGAGATGGGGAATCGCTGAATTTTGGAGTCGGCCGGTGACAAAATGTTCCAAACACACCCCATGCACAACTCCACCGGGGAAGGTGCCAGACAGGAGTTCTCCTGGTAGTTTTTACACTACCTTGGTAGGCAGCTGAAAGGCACCACAAAAGTTGTTCTACCTGCTTTCTGGGCTGAGATGGGGAACGGCTGAATATTGGAGTCGGCCGGTGACAAAATGTTCCAAACACACCCCATGCACAACTCCACCGGGGAAGGTGCCAGACAGGAGTTCTCTTGGTAGTTTTTACACTACCTTGGTAGGCAGCTGAAAGGCACCACAAAAGTTGTTCTACCTGCTTTCTGGGCTGAGATGGGGAAACGCTGAATTTTGGACTCGGCCGGTGACAAAATGTTCGAAACACACCCCAAGCACAACTCCACCGGGGAAAGTGCCAGACAGGAGTTCTCTTGGTAGTTTTTACACTACCTTGGTAGGCATCTGAAAGACACCACAAAAGTTGTTCTACCTGCTTTCTGGGCTGAGATGGGGAAACGCTGAATTTTGGACTCGGCCGGTGACAAAATGTTCCAAACACACCCCATGCACAACTCCACCGGGGAAGGTGCCAGACAGGAGTTCTCCTGGTAGTTTTTACATTGCTCCGGTAGGCATCTGAAAGACACCACAAAAGTTGTTCTACCTGCTTTCTGGGCTGAGATGGGGAATCGCTGAATTTTGGAGTCGGCCGGTGACAAAATGTTCCAAACACACCCCATGCACAACTCCACCGGGGAAGGTGCCAGACAGGAGTTCTCCTGGTAGTTTTTACACTACCTTGGTAGGCATTTGAAAGGCACCACAAAAGTTGTTCTTCCTGCTTTCTGGGCTGAGATGGGGAACCGCTGAATTTTGGAGTCGGCCGGTGACAAAATGTTCCAAACACACCCCATGCACAACTCCACCGGGGAAGGTGCCAGACAGGAGTTCTCCTGGTAGTTTTTACACTACCTTGGTAGGCAGCTGAAAGGCACCACAAAAGTTGTTCTACCTGCTTTCTGGGCTGAGATGGGGAAACGCTGAATTTTGGACTCGGCCGGTGACAAAATGTTCGAAACACACCCCATGCACAACTCCACCGGGGAAGGTGCCAGACAGGAGTTCTCTTGGTAGTTTTTACACTACCTTGGTAGGCATCTGAAAGACACCACAAAAGTTGTTCTACCTGCTTTGTGGGCTGAGATGGGGAATCGCTGAATTTTGGACTCGGCCGGTGACAAAATTTTCCAAACACACCCCATGCAAAACTCCACCGGGGAAGGTGCCAGACAGGAGTTCTCCTGGTAGTTTTTACATTGCTCCGGTAGGCATCTGAAAGACACCACAAAAGTTGTTCTACCTGCTTTCTGGGCTGAGATGGGGAATCGCTGAATTTTGGAGTCGGCCGGTGACAAAATGTTCCAAACACACCCCATGCACAACTCCACCGGGGAAGGTGCCAGACAGGAGTTCTCCTGGTAGTTTTTACACTACCTTGGTAGGCATTTGAAAGGCACAAGAAAAGTTGTTCTTCCTGCTTTCTGGGCTGAGATGGGGAACCGCTGAATTTTGGAGTCGGCCGGTGACAAAATGTTCCAAACACACCCCATGCACAACTCCACCGGGGAAGGTGCCAGACAGGAGTTCTCTTGGTAGTTTTTACACTACCTTGGTAGGCATCTGAAAGGCACCACAAAAGTTGTTCTTCCTGCTTTCTGGGCTGAGATGGGGAACCGCTGAATTTTGGAGTCGGCCGGTGACAAAATGTTGCAAACACACCCCATGCACAACTCCACCGGGGAAGGTGCCAGACAGGAGTTCTCTTGGTAGTTTTTACACTACCTTGGTAGGCAGCTGAAAGACACCACAAAAGTTGTTCTACCTGCTTTCTGGGCTGAGATGGGGAACCGCTGAATTTTGGAGTCGGCCGGTGACAAAATGTTCCAAACACACCCCATGCACAACTCCACCGGGGAAGGTGCCAGACAGGAGTTCTCTTGGTAGTTTTTACACTACCTTGGTAGGCAGCTGAAAGGCACCACAAAAGTTGTTCTACCTGCTTTCTGGGCTGAGATGGGGAACCGCTGAATTTTGGAGTCGGCTGGTGGCAAAATGTTCCAAACACACCCCATGCACAACTCCACCACGGAAGGTGCCAGACAGGAGTTCTCCTGGTAGTTTTTACACTACCTTGGTAGGCATCTGAAAGACACCACAAAAGTTGTTCTACCTGCTTTCTGGGCTGAGATGGGGAATCGCTGAATTTTGGAGTCGGCCGGTGACAAAATGTTCCAAACACACCCCCTGCACAACTCCACCGGGGAAGGTGCCAGACAGGAGTTCTCCTGGTAGTTTTTACACTACCTTGGTAGGCAGCTGAAAGGCACCACAAAAGTTGTTCTACCTGCTTTCTGGGCTGAGATGGGGAACCGCTGAATTTTGGAGTCGGCCGGTGACAAAATGTTCCAAACACACCCCATGCACAACTCCACCGGGGAAGGTGCCAGACAGGAGTTCTCTTGGTAGTTTTTACACTACCTTGGTAGGCAGCTGAAAGGCACCACAAAAGTTGTTCTACCTGCTTTCTGGGCTGAGATGGGGAAACGCTGAATTTTGGACTCGGCCGGTGACAAAATGTTCCAAACACACCCCATGCACAACTCCACCGGGGAAGGTGCCAGACAGGAGTTCTCCTGGTAGTTTTTACACTACCTTGGTAGGCAGCTGAAAGGCACCACAAAAGTTGTTCTTCCTGCTTTCTGGGCTGAGATGGGGAACCGCTGAATTTTGGAGTCGCCCGGTGACAAAATGTTCCAAACACACCCCATGCACAACTCCACCGGGGAAGGTGCCAGACAGGAGTTCTCTTGGTAGTTTTTACACTACCTTGGTAGGCATCTGAAAGACACCACAAAAGTTGTTCTACCTGCTTTCTGGGCTGAGATGGGGAATCGCTGAATTTTGGAGTCGGCTGGTGGCAAAATGTTCCAAACACACCCCATGCAAAACTCCACCGGGGAAGGTGCCAGACAGGAGTTCTCCTGGTAGTTTTTACATTGCTCCGGTAGGCATCTGAAAGACACCACAAAAGTTGTTCTACCTGCTTTCTGGGCTGAGATGGGGAATCGCTGAATTTTGGAGTCGGCCGGTGACAAAATGTTCCAAACACACCCCATGCACAACTCCACCGGGGAAGGTGCCAGACAGGAGTTCTCCTGGTAGTTTTTACACTACCTTGGTAGGCAGCTGAAAGGCACCACAAAAGTTGTTCTACCTGCTTTCTGGGCTGAGATGGGGAACGGCTGAATTTTGGAGTCGGCCGGTGACAAAATGTTCCAAACACACCCCATGCACAACTCCACCGGGGAAGGTGCCAGACAGGAGTTCTCTTGGTAGTTTTTACACTACCTTGGTAGGCAGCTGAAAGGCACCACAAAAGTTGTTCTACCTGCTTTCTGGGCTGAGATGGGGAAACGCTGAATTTTGGACTCGGCCGGTGACAAAATGTTCGAAACACACCCCAAGCACAACTCCACCGGGGAAGGTGCCAGACAGGAGTTCTCTTGGTAGTTTTTACACTACCTTGGTAGGCATCTGAAAGACACCACAAAAGTTGTTCTACCTGCTTTCTGGGCTGAGATGGGGAAACGCTGAATTTTGGACTCGGCCGGTGACAAAATGTTCCAAACACACCCCATGCACAACTCCACCGGGGAAGGTGCCAGACAGGAGTTCTCCTGGTAGTTTTTACATTGCTCCGGTAGGCATCTGAAAGACACCACAAAAGTTGTTCTACCTGCTTTCTGGGCTGAGATGGGGAATCGCTGAATTTTGGAGTCGGCCGGTGACAAAATGTTCCAAACACACCCCATGCACAACTCCACCGGGGAAGGTGCCAGACAGGAGTTCTCCTGGTAGTTTTTACACTACCTTGGTAGGCATTTGAAAGGCACCACAAAAGTTGTTCTTCCTGCTTTCTGGGCTGAGATGGGGAACCGCTGAATTTTGGAGTCGGCCGGTGACAAAATGTTCCAAACACACCCCATGCACAACTCCACCGGGGAAGGTGCCAGACAGGAGTTCTCTTGGTAGTTTTTACACTACCTTGGTAGGCAGCTGAAAGGCACCACAAAAGTTGTTCTACCTGCTTTCTGGGCTGAGATGGGGAAACGCTGAATTTTGGACTCGGCCGGTGACAAAATGTTCGAAACACACCCCATGCACAACTCCACCGGGGAAGGTGCCAGACAGGAGTTCTCTTGGTAGTTTTTACACTACCTTGGTAGGCATCTGAAAGACACCACAAAAGTTGTTCTACCTGCTTTGTGGGCTGAGATGGGGAATCGCTGAATTTTGGAGTCGGCCGGTGACAAAATTTTCCAAACACACCCCATGCAAAACTCCACCGGGGAAGGTGCCAGACAGGAGTTCTCCTGGTAGTTTTTACATTGCTCCGGTAGGCATCTGAAAGACACCACAAAAGTTGTTCTACCTGCTTTCTGGGCTGAGATGGGGAATCGCTGAATTTTGGAGTCGGCCGGTGACAAAATGTTCCAAACACACCCCATGCACAACTCCACCGGGGAAGGTGCCAGACAGGAGTTCTCCTGGTAGTTTTTACACTACCTTGGTAGGCATTTGAAAGGCACCACAAAAGTTGTTCTTCCTGCTTTCTGGGCTGAGATGGGGAACCACTGAATTTTGGAGTCGGCCGGTGACAAAATGTTCCAAACACACCCCATGCACAACTCCACCGGGGAAGGTGCCAGACAGGAGTTCTCTTGGTAGTTTTTACACTACCTTGGTAGGCATCTGAAAGGCACCACAAAAGTTGTTCTTCCTGCTTTCTGGGCTGAGATGGGGAACCGCTGAATTTTGGAGTCGGCCGGTGACAAAATGTTGCAAACACACCCCATGCACAACTCCACCGGGGAAGGTGCCAGACAGGAGTTCTCTTGGTAGTTTTTACACTACCTTGGTAGGCACCTGAAAGGCACCACAAAAGTTGTTCTACCTGCTTTCTGGGCTGAGATGGGGAACCGCTGAATTTTGGAGTCGGCCGGTGACAAAATGTTCCAAACACACCCCATGCACAACTCCACCGGGGAAGGTGCCAGACAGGAGTTCTCTTGGTAGTTTTTACACTACCTTGGTAGGCAGCTGAAAGGCACCACAAAAGTTGTTCTACCTGCTTTCTGGGCTGAGATGGGGAACCGCTGAATTTTGGAGTCGGCTGGTGGCAAAATGTTCCAAACACACCCCATGCACAACTCCACCACGGAAGGTGCCAGACAGGAGTTCTCCTGGTAGTTTTTACACTACCTTGGTAGGCATCTGAAAGACACCACAAAAGTTGTTCTACCTGCTTTCTGGGCTGAGATGGGGAATCGCTGAATTTTGGACTCGGCCGGTGACAAAATGTTCCAAACACACCCCATGCACAACTCCACCGGGGAAGGTGCCAGACAGGAGTTCTCCTGGTAGTTTTTACACTACCTTGGTAGGCATCTGAAAGACACCACAAAAGTTGTTCTACCTGCTTTCTGGGCTGAGATGGGGAATCGCTGAATTTTGGACTCGGCTGGTGACAAAATGTTCCAAACACACCCCCTGCACAACTCCACCACGGAAGGTGCCAGACAGGAGTTCTCCTGGTAGTTTTTACACTACCTTGGTAGGCAGCTGAAAGGCACCACAAAAGTTGTTCTTCCTGCTTTCTGGGCTGAGATGGGGAACCGCTGAATTTTGGAGTCGGCCGGTGACAAAATGTTCCAAACACACCCCATGCACAACTCCACCGGGGAAGGTGCCAGACAGGAGTTCTCTTGGTAGTTTTTACACTACCTTGGTAGGCATCTAAAAGACACCACAAAAGTTGTTCTACCTGCTTTCTGGGCTGAGATGGGGAACAGCTGAATTTTGGACTCGGCTTGTGACAAAATGTTCCAAAGACACCCCCTGCACAACTATACCCGGGAAGGTGCCAGACAGGAGTTCTCCTGGTAGTTTTGACATTGCTCCGGTAGGCATCTGAAAGACACCACAAAAGTTGTTCTACCTGCTTTCTGGGCTGAGATGGGGAATCGCTGAATTTTGGAGTAGGCCGGTGACAAAATGTTCCAAACACACCCCATGCACAACTCCACCGGGGAAGGTGCCAGACAGGAGTTCTCCTGGTAGTTTTTACACTACCTTGGTAGGCAGCTGAAAGGCACCACAAAAGTTGTTCTACCTGCTTTCTGGGCTGAGATGGGGAACCGCTGAATTTTGGAGTCGGCCGGTGACAAAATGTTCCAAACACACCCCATGCACAACTCCACCGGGGAAGGTGCCAGACAGGAGTTCTCTTGGTAGTTTTTACACTACCTTGGTAGGCATCTGAAAGACACCACAAAAGTTGTTCTACCTGCTTTGTGGGCTGAGATGGGGAATCGCTGAATTTTGGACTCGGCCGGTGACAAAATGTTCCAAACACACCCCATGCAAAACTCCACCGGGGAAGGTGCCAGACAGGAGTTCTCCTGGTAGTTTTTACATTGCTCCGGTAGGCATCTGAAAGACACCACAAAAGTTGTTCTACCTGCTTTCTGGGCTGAGATGGGGAATCGCTGAATTTTGGAGTCGGCCGGTGACAAAATGTTCCAAACACACCCCATGCACAACTCCACCGGGGAAGGTGCCAGACAGGAGTTCTCCTGGTAGTTTTTACACTACCTTGGTAGGCATTTGAAAGGCACCACAAAAGTTGTTCTTCCTGCTTTCTGGGCTGAGATGGGGAACCGCTGAATTTTGGACTCGGCCGGTGACAAAATGTTCCAAACACACCCCATGCACAACTCCACCGGGGAAGGTGCCAGACAGGAGTTCTCCTGGTAGTTTTTACACTACCTTGGTAGGCAGCTGAAAGACACCACAAAAGTTGTTCTACCTGCTTTGTGGGCTGAGATGGGGAATCGCTGAATTTTGGAGTCGGCCGGTGACAAACTGTTCCAAACACACCCCATGCACAACTCCACCGGGGAAGGTGCCAGACAGGAGTTCTCCTGGTAGTTTTTACACTACCTTGGTAGGCATCTGAAAGACACCACAAAAGTTGTTCTACCTGCTTTCTGGGCTGAGATGGGGAATCGCTGAATTTTGGACTCGGCCGGTGACAAAATGTTCCAAACACACCCCCTGCACAACTCCACCACGGAAGGTGCCAGACAGGAGTTCTCCTGGTAGTTTTTACACTACCTTGGTAGGCATCTGAAAGACATCACAAAAGTTGTTCTACCTGCTTTCTGGGCTGAGATGGGGAACCGCTGAATTTTGGAGTCGCCCGGTGACAAAATGTTCCAAACACACCCCATGCAAAACTCCACCGGGGAAGGTGCCAGACAGGAGTTCTCCTGGTAGTTTTTACATTGCTCCGGTAGGCATCTGAAAGACGCCACAAAAGTTGTTCTACCTGCTTTCTGGGCTGAGATGGGGAATCGCTGAATTTTGGACTCGGCCGGTGACAAAATGTTCCAAACACACCCCCTGCACAACTCCACCGGGGAAGGTGCCAGACAGGAGTTCTCCTGGTAGTTTTTACACTACCTTGGTAGGCAGCTGAAAGGCACCACAAAAGTTGTTCTACCTGCTTTCTGGGCTGAGATGGGGAACCGCTGAATTTTGGAGTCGGCCGGTGACAAAATGTTCCAAACACACCCCATGCACAACTCCACCGGGGAAGGTGCCAGACAGGAGTTCTCTTGGTAGTTTTTACACTACCTTGGTAGGCAGCTGAAAGGCACCACAAAAGTTGTTCTACCTGCTTTCTGGGCTGAGATGGGGAAACGCTGAATTTTGGACTCGGCCGGTGACAAAATGTTCCAAACACACCCCATGCACAACTCCACCGGGGAAGGTGCCAGACAGGAGTTCTCTTGGTAGTTTTTACACTACCTTGGTAGGCATCTGAAAGACACCACAAAAGTTGTTCTACCTGCTTTGTGGGCTGAGATGGGGAATTGCTGAATTTTGGACTCGGCCGGTGACAAAATGTTCCAAACACACCCCATGCAAAACTCCACCGGGGAAGGTGCCAGACAGGAGTTCTCCTGGTAGTTTTTACATTGCTCCGGTAGGCATCTGAAAGACACCACAAAAGTTGTTCTACCTGCTTTCTGGGCTGAGATGGGGAATCGCTGAATTTTGGAGTCGGCCGGTGACAAAATGTTCCAAACACACCCCATGCACAACTCCACCGGGGAAGGTGCCAGACAGGAGTTCTCCTGGTAGTTTTTACACTACCTTGGTAGGCATTTGAAAGGCACCACAAAAGTTGTTCTTCCTGCTTTCTGGGCTGAGATGGGGAACCGCTGAATTTTGGAGTCGGCCGGTGACAAAATGTTCCAAACACACCCCATGCACAACTCCACCGGGGAAGGTGCCAGACAGGAGTTCTCTTGGTAGTTTTTACACTACCTTGGTAGGCAGCTGAAAGGCACCACAAAAGTTGTTCTACCTGCTTTCTGGGCTGAGATGGGGAACCGCTGAATTTTGGAGTCGGCCGGTGACAAAATGTTCCAAACACACCCCATGCACAACTCCACCGGGGAAGGTGCCAGACAGGAGTTCTCCTGGTAGTTTTTACACTACCTTGGTAGGCATCTGAAAGACACGACAAAAGTTGTTCTACCTGCTTTCTGGGCTGAGATGGGGAACCGCTGAATTTTGGACTCGGCCGGTGACAAAATGTTCCAAACACACCCCATGCACAACTCCACCGGGGAAGGTGCCAGACAGGAGTTCTCCTGGTAGTTTTTACACTACCTTGGTAGGCATCTGAAAGACACCACAAAAGTTGTTCTACCTGCTTTCTGGGCTGAGATGGGGAATCGCTGAATTTTGGAGTCGGCCGGTGACAAAATGTTCCAAACACACCCCATGCACAACTCCACCGGGGAAGGTGCCAGACAGGAGTTCTCCTGGTAGTTTTTACACTACCTTGGTAGGCATCTGAAAGACACCACAAAAGTTGTTCTACCTGCTTTCTGGGCTGAGATGGGGAACCGCTGAATTTTGGAGTCGGCCGGTGACAAAATGTTCCAAACACACCCCATGCACAACTCCACCGGGGAAGGTGCCAGACAGGAGTTCTCTTGGTAGTTTTTACACTACCTTGGTAGGCAGCTGAAAGGCACCACAAAAGTTGTTCTACCTGCTTTCTGGGCTGAGATGGGGAACCGCTGAATTTTGGACTCGGCCGGTGACAAAATGTTCCAAACACACCCCATGCACAACTCCACCGGGGAAGGTGCCAGACAGGAGTTCTCCTGGTAGTTTTTACACTACCTTGGTAGGCAGCTGAAAGGCACCACAAAAGTTGTTCTTCCTGCTTTCTGGGCTGAGATGGGGAACCGCTGAATTTTGGAGTCGGCCGTTGACAAAATGTTCCAAACACACCCCATGCACAACTCCACCGGGGAAGGTGCCAGACAGGAGTTCTCCTGGTAGTTTTTACACTACCTTGGTAGGCATCTGAAAGACACCACAAAAGTTGTTCTACCTGCTTTCTGGGCTGAGATGGGGAATCGCTGAATTTTGGACTCGGCCGGTGACAAAATGTTCCAAACACACCCCATGCACAACTCCACCGGGGAAGGTGCCAGACAGGAGTTCTCCTGGTAGTTTTTACACTACCTTGGTAGGCATCTGAAAGACACCACAAAAGTTGTTCTACCTGCTTTCTGGGCTGAGATGGGGAACCGCTGAATTTTGGACTCGGCCGGTGACAAAATGTTCCAAACACACCCCATGCACAACTCCACCGGGGAAGGTGCCAGACAGGAGTTCTCCTGGTAGTTTTTACACTACCTTGGTAGGCATCTGAAAGACATCACAAAAGTTGTTCTACCTGCTTTCTGGGCTGAGATGGGGAACCGCTGAATTTTGGAGTCGGCCGGTGACAAAATGTTCCAAACACACCCCATGCACAACTCCACCGGGGAAGGTGCCAGACAGGAGTTCTCTTGGTAGTTTTTACACTACCTTGGTAGGCATCTGAAAGACACCACAAAAGTTGTTCTACCTGCTTTGTGGGCTGAGATGGGGAACAGCTGAATTTTGGAGTCGGCCGGTGACAAAATGTTCCAAACACACCCCATGCACAACTCCACCGGGGAAGGTGCCAGACAGGAGTTCTCCTGGTAGTTTTTACACTACCTTGGTAGGCAGCTGAAAGGCACCACAAAAGTTGTTCTTCCTGCTTTCTGGGCTGAGATGGGGAACCGCTGAATTTTGGACTCGCCCGGTGACAAAATGTTCCAAACACACCCCATGCACAACTCCACCGGGGAAGGTGCCAGACAGGAGTTCTCTTGGTAGTTTTTACACTACCTTGGTAGGCATCTGAAAGACACCACAAAAGTTGTTCTACCTGCTTTGTGGGCTGAGATGGGGAATCGCTGAATTTTGGAGTCGGCCGGTGACAAAATGTTCCAAACACACCCCATGCACAACTCCACCGGGGAAGGTGCCAGACAGGAGTTCTCCTGGTAGTTTTTACACTACCTTGGTAGGCAGCTGAAAGGCACCACAAAAGTTGTTCTACCTGCTTTCTGGGCTGAGATGGGGAACCGCTGAATTTTGGAGTCGGCCGGTGACAAAATGTTCCAAACACACCCCATGCACAACTCCACCGGGGAAGGTGCCAGACAGGAGTTCTCTTGGTAGTTTTTACACTACCTTGGTAGGCAGCTGAAAGGCACCACAAAAGTTGTTCTACCTGCTTTCTGGGCTGAGATGGGGAACCGCTGAATTTTGGACTCGGCCGGTGACAAAATGTTCGAAACACACCCCATGCACAACTCCACCGGGGAAGGTGCCAGACAGGAGTTCTCCTGGTAGTTTTTACACTACCTTGGTAGGCAGCTGAAAGGCACCACAAAAGTTGTTCTTCCTGCTTTCTGGGCTGAGATGGGGAACCGCTGAATTTTGGAGTCGCCCGGTGACAAAATGTTCCAAACACACCCCATGCACAACTCCACCGGGGAAGGTGCCAGACAGGAGTTCTCTTGGTAGTTTTTACACTACCTTGGTAGGCATCTGAAAGACACCACAAAAGTTGTTCTACCTGCTTTCTGGGCTGAGATGGGGAATCGCTGAATTTTGGAGTCGGCTGGTGGCAAAATGTTCCAAACACACCCCATGCAAAACTCCACCGGGGAAGGTGCCAGACAGGAGTTCTCCTGGTAGTTTTTACATTGCTCCGGTAGGCATCTGAAAGACACCACAAAAGTTGTTCTACCTGCTTTCTGGGCTGAGATGGGGAATCGCTGAATTTTGGACTCGGCCGGTGACAAAATGTTCCAAACACACCCCATGCACAACTCCACCGGGGAAGGTGCCAGACAGGAGTTCTCCTGGTAGTTTTTACACTACCTTGGTAGGCAGCTGAAAGGCACCACAAAAGTTGTTCTACCTGCTTTCTGGGCTGAGATGGGGAACCGCTGAATTTTGGAGTCGGCCGGTGACAAAATGTTCGAAACACACCCCAAGCACAACTCCACCGGGGAAGGTGCCAGACAGGAGTTCTCTTGGTAGTTTTTACACTACCTTGGTAGGCATCTGAAAGACACCACAAAAGTTGTTCTACCTGCTTTCTGGGCTGAGATGGGGAAACGCTGAATTTTGGACTCGGCCGGTGACAAAATGTTCCAAACACACCCCATGCACAACTCCACCGGGGAAGGTGCCAGACAGGAGTTCTCCTGGTAGTTTTTACACTACCTTGGTAGGCAGCTGAAAGACACCACAAAAGTTGTTCTACCTGCTTTCTGGGCTGAGATGGGGAATCGCTGAATTTTGGAGTCGGCCGGTGACAAACTGTTCCAAACACACCCCATGCACAACTCCACCGGGGAAGGTGCCAGACAGGAGTTCTCTTGGTAGTTTTTACACTACCTTGGTAGGCAGCTGAAAGGCACCACAAAAGTTGTTCTACCTGCTTTCTGGGCTGAGATGGGGAAACGCTGAATTTTGGACTCGGCCGGTGACAAAATGTTCGAAACACACCCCATGCACAACTCCACCGGGGAAGGTGCCAGACAGGAGTTCTCCTGGTAGTTTTTACACTACCTTGGTAGGCAGCTGAAAGGCACCACAAAAGTTGTTCTTCCTGCTTTCTGGGCTGAGATGGGGAACCGCTGAATTTTGGAGTCGCCCGGTGACAAAATGTTCCAAACACACCCCATGCACAACTCCACCGGGGAAGGTGCCAGACAGGAGTTCTCTTGGTAGTTTTTACACTACCTTGGTAGGCATCTGAAAGACACCACAAAAGTTGTTCTACCTGCTTTCTGGGCTGAGATGGGGAATCGCTGAATTTTGGAGTCGGCTGGTGGCAAAATGTTCCAAACACACCCCATGCAAAACTCCACCGGGGAAGGTGCCAGACAGGAGTTCTCCTGGTAGTTTTTACATTGCTCCGGTAGGCATCTGAAAGACACCACAAAAGTTGTTCTACCTGCTTTCTGGGCTGAGATGGGGAATCGCTGAATTTTGGACTCGGCCGGTGACAAAATGTTCCAAACACACCCCATGCACAACTCCACCGGGGAAGGTGCCAGACAGGAGTTCTCCTGGTAGTTTTTACACTACCTTGGTAGGCAGCTGAAAGGCACCACAAAAGTTGTTCTACCTGCTTTCTGGGCTGAAATGGGGAACCGCTGAATTTTGGAGTCGGCCGGTGACAAAATGTTCGAAACACACCCCAAGCACAACTCCACCGGGGAAGGTGCCAGACAGGAGTTCTCTTGGCAGTTTTTACACTACCTTGGTAGGCATCTGAAAGACACCACAAAAGTTGTTCTACCTGCTTTCTGGGCTGAGATGGGGAAACGCTGAATTTTGGACTCGGCCGGTGACAAAATGTTCCAAACACACCCCATGCACAACTCCACCGGGGAAGGTGCCAGACAGGAGTTCTCCTGGTAGTTTTTACATTGCTCCGGTAGGCATCTGAAAGACACCACAAAAGTTGTTCTACCTGCTTTCTGGGCTGAGATGGGGAATCGCTGAATTTTGGAGTCGGCCGGTGACAAAATGTTCCAAACACACCCCATGCACAACTCCACCGGGGAAGGTGCCAGACAGGAGTTCTCCTGGTAGTTTTTACACTACCTTGGTAGGCATTTGAAAGGCACCACAAAAGTTGTTCTTCCTGCTTTCTGGGCTGAGATGGGGAACCGCTGAATTTTGGAGTCGGCCGGTGACAAAATGTTCCAAACACACCCCATGCACAACTCCACCGGGGAAGGTGCCAGACAGGAGTTCTCTTGGTAGTTTTTACACTACCTTGGTAGGCAGCTGAAAGGCACCACAAAAGTTGTTCTACCTGCTTTCTGGGCTGAGATGGGGAAACGCTGAATTTTGGACTCGGCCGGTGACAAAATGTTCGAAACACACCCCATGCACAACTCCACCGGGGAAGGTGCCAGACAGGAGTTCT
Organism: Falco cherrug; assembly: GCF_023634085.1. Classification (NCBI taxonomy): domain Eukaryota; kingdom Metazoa; phylum Chordata; class Aves; order Falconiformes; family Falconidae; genus Falco; species Falco cherrug. The sequence goes on along the minus strand of NW_026599502.1, from coordinate 181,591 downwards.
CTTGGTAGTTTTTACACTACCTTGGTAGGCATCTGAAAGACACCACAAAAGTTGTTCTACCTGCTTTCTGGGCTGAGATGGGGAAACGCTGAATTTTGGACTCGGCCGGTGACAAAATGTTCCAAACACACCCCATGCACAACTCCACCGGGGAAGGTGCCAGACAGGAGTTCTCCTGGTAGTTTTTACATTGCTCCGGTAGGCATCTGAAAGACACCACAAAAGTTGTTCTACCTGCTTTCTGGGCTGAGATGGGGAATCGCTGAATTTTGGAGTCGGCCGGTGACAAAATGTTCCAAACACACCCCATGCACAACTCCACCGGGGAAGGTGCCAGACAGGAGTTCTCCTGGTAGTTTTTACACTACCTTGGTAGGCATTTGAAAGGCACCACAAAAGTTGTTCTTCCTGCTTTCTGGGCTGAGATGGGGAACCGCTGAATTTTGGAGTCGGCCGGTGACAAAATGTTCCAAACACACCCCATGCACAACTCCACCGGGGAAGGTGCCAGACAGGAGTTCTCTTGGTAGTTTTTACACTACCTTGGTAGGCATCTGAAAGGCACCACAAAAGTTGTTCTTCCTGCTTTCTGGGCTGAGATGGGGAACCGCTGAATTTTGGAGTCGGCCGGTGACAAAATGTTGCAAACACACCCCATGCACAACTCCACCGGGGAAGGTGCCAGACAGGAGTTCTCTTGGTAGTTTTTACACTACCTTGGTAGGCAGCTGAAAGACACCACAAAAGTTGTTCTACCTGCTTTCTGGGCTGAGATGGGGAACCGCTGAATTTTGGAGTCGGCCGGTGACAAAATGTTCCAAACACACCCCATGCACAACTCCACCGGGGAAGGTGCCAGACAGGAGTTCTCCTGGTAGTTTTTACACTACATTGGTAGGCAGCTGAAAGGCACCACAAAAGTTGTTCTACCTGCTTTCTGGGCTGAGATGGGGAACAGCTGAATTTTGGAGTCGGCTGGTGACAAAATGTTCCAAACACACCCCATGCACAACTCCACCACGGAAGGTGCCAGACAGGAGTTCTCCTGGTAGTTTTTACACTACCTTGGTAGGCATCTGAAAGACACCACAAAAGTTGTTCTACCTGCTTTCTGGGCTGAGATGGGGAATCGCTGAATTTTGGAGTAGGCCGGTGACAAAATGTTCCAAACACACCCCCTGCACAACTCCACCACGGAAGGTGCCAGACAGGAGTTCTCCTGGTAGTTTTTACACTACCTTGGTAGGCAGCTGAAAGGCACCACAAAAGTTGTTCTTCCTGCTTTCTGGGCTGAGATGGGGAACCGCTGAATTTTGGAGTCGGCCGGTGACAAAATGTTCCAAACACACCCCATGCACAACTCCACCGGGGAAGGTGCCAGACAGGAGTTCTCTTGGTAGTTTTTACACTACCTTGGTAGGCATCTAAAAGACACCACAAAAGTTGTTCTACCTGCTTTCTGGGCTGAGATGGGGAACAGCTGAATTTTGGACTCGGCTTGTGACAAAATGTTCCAAAGACACCCCCTGCACAACTATACCGGGGAAGGTGCCAGACAGGAGTTCTCCTGGTAGTTTTGACATTGCTCCGGTAGGCATCTGAAAGACACCACAAAAGTTGTTCTACCTGCTTTCTGGGCTGAGATGGGGAATCGCTGAATTTTGGAGTAGGCCGGTGACAAAATGTTCCAAACACACCCCATGCACAACTCCACCGGGGAAGGTGCCAGACAGGAGTTCTCCTGGTAGTTTTTACACTACCTTGGTAGGCAGCTGAAAGGCACCACAAAAGTTGTTCTACCTGCTTTCTGGGCTGAGATGGGGAACCGCTGAATTTTGGAGTCGGCCGGTGACAAAATGTTCCAAACACACCCCATGCACAACTCCACCGGGGAAGGTGCCAGACAGGAGTTCTCTTGGTAGTTTTTACACTACCTTGGTAGGCATCTGAAAGACACCACAAAAGTTGTTCTACCTGCTTTGTGGGCTGAGATGGGGAATCGCTGAATTTTGGACTCGGCCGGTGACAAAATGTTCCAAACACACCCCATGCAAAACTCCACCGGGGAAGGTGCCAGACAGGAGTTCTCCTGGTAGTTTTTACATTGCTCCGGTAGGCATCTGAAAGACACCACAAAAGTTGTTCTACCTGCTTTCTGGGCTGAGATGGGGAAACGCTGAATTTTGGACTCGGCCGGTGACAAAATGTTCCAAACACACCCCATGCACAACTCCACCGGGGAAGGTGCCAGACAGGAGTTCTCCTGGTAGTTTTTACACTACCTTGGTAGGCATTTGAAAGGCACCACAAAAGTTGTTCTTCCTGCTTTCTGGGCTGAGATGGGGAACCGCTGAATTTTGGAGTCGGCCGGTGACAAAATGTTCCAAACACACCCCATGCACAACTCCACCGGGGAAGGTGCCAGACAGGAGTTCTCCTGGTAGTTTTTACACTACCTTGGTAGGCATCTGAAAGACACCACAAAAGTTGTTCTACCTGCTTTCTGGGCTGAGATGGGGAACCGCTGAATTTTGGACTCGGCTGGTGACAAAATGTTCCAAACACACCCCATGCACAACTCCACCGGGGAAGGTGCCAGACAGGAGTTCTCCTGGTAGTTTTTACACTACCTTGGTAGGCATCTGAAAGACACGACAAAAGTTGTTCTACCTGCTTTCTGGGCTGAGATGGGGAACCGCTGAATTTTGGACTCGGCCGGTGACAAAATGTTCCAAACACACCCCATGCACAACTCCACCGGGGAAGGTGCCAGACAGGAGTTCTCCTGGTAGTTTTTACACTACCTTGGTAGGCAGCTGAAAGACACCACAAAAGTTGTTCTACCTGCTTTGTGGGCTGAGATGGGGAATCGCTGAATTTTGGAGTCGGCCGGTGACAAAATGTTCCAAACACACCCCATGCACAACTCCACCGGGGAAGGTGCCAGACAGGAGTTCTCCTGGTAGTTTTTACACTACCTTGGTAGGCATCTGAAAGACACCACAAAAGTTGTTCTACCTGCTTTCTGGGCTGAGATGGGGAACCGCTGAATTTTGGAGTCGGCCGGTGACAAAATGTTCCAAACACACCCCATGCACAACTCCACCGGGGAAGGTGCCAGACAGGAGTTCTCTTGGTAGTTTTTACACTACCTTGGTAGGCAGCTGAAAGGCACCACAAAAGTTGTTCTACCTGCTTTCTGGGCTGAGATGGGGAACCGCTGAATTTTGGACTCGGCTGGTGACAAAATGTTCCAAACACACCCCATGCACAACTCCACCACGGAAGGTGCCAGACAGGAGTTCTCCTGGTAGTTTTTACACTACCTTGGTAGGCATCTGAAAGACACCACAAAAGTTGTTCTACCTGCTTTCTGGGCTGAGATGGGGAATCGCTGAATTTTGGAGTCGGCCGGTGACAAAATGTTACAAACACACCCCATGCACAACTCCACCGGGGAAGGTGCCAGACAGGAGTTCTCCTGGTAGTTTTTACACTACCTTGGTAGGCATCTGAAAGACATCACAAAAGTTGTTCTACCTGCTTTCTGGGCTGAGATGGGGAAACGCTGAATTTTGGAGTCGGCTGGTGACAAAATGTTCCAAACACACCCCATGCACAACTCCACCGGGGAAGGTGCCAGACAGGAGTTCTCCTGGTAGTTTTTACACTACCTTGGTAGGCAGCTGAAAGGCACCACAAAAGTTGTTCTTCCTGCTTTCTGGGCTGAGATGGGGAACCGCTGAATTTTGGAGTCGGCCGGTGACAAACTGTTCCAAACACACCCCATGCACAACTCCACCGGGGAAGGTGCCAGACAGGAGTTCTCTTGGTAGTTTTTACACTACCTTGGTAGGCATCTGAAAGACACCACAAAAGTTGTTCTACCTGCTTTGTGGGCTGAGATGGGGAATCGCTGAATTTTGGACTCGGCCGGTGACAAAATGTTCCAAACACACCCCATGCACAACTCCACCGGGGAAGGTGCCAGACAGGAGTTCTCTTGGTAGTTTTTACACTACCTTGGTAGGCACCTGAAAGACACCACAAAAGTTGTTCTACCTGCTTTCTGGGCTGAGATGGGGAACCGCTGAAGTTTGGAGTCGGCCGTTGACAAAATGTTCCAAACACACCCCATGCACAACTCCACCGGGGAAGGTGCCAGACAGGAGTTCTCTTGGTAGTTTTTACACTACCTTGGTAGGCAGCTGAAAGGCACCACAAAAGTTGTTCTACCTGCTTTCTGGGCTGAGATGGGGAACCGCTGAATTTTGGACTCGGCTGGTGACAAAATGTTCCAAACACACCCCATGCACAACTCCACCACGGAAGGTGCCAGACAGGAGTTCTCCTGGTAGTTTTTACACTACCTTGGTAGGCATCTGAAAGACACCACAAAAGTTGTTCTACCTGCTTTCTGGGTTGAGATGGGGAATCGCTGAATTTTGGACTCGGCCGGTGACAAAATGTTCCAAACACACCCCCTGCACAACTCCACCACGGAAGGTGCCAGACAGGAGTTCTCCTGGTAGTTTTTACACTACCTTGGTAGGCATCTGAAAGACATCACAAAAGTTGTTCTACCTGCTTTCTGGGCTGAGATGGGGAACCGCTGAATTTTGGAGTCGCCCGGTGACAAAATGTTCCAAACACACCCCATGCAAAACTCCACCGGGGAAGGTGCCAGACAGGAGTTCTCCTGGTAGTTTTTACATTGCTCCGGTAGGCATCTGAAAGACACCACAAAAGTTGTTCTACCTGCTTTCTGGGCTGAGATGGGGAATCGCTGAATTTTGGACTCGGCCGGTGACAAAATGTTCCAAACACACCCCCTGCACAACTCCACCGGGGAAGGTGCCAGACAGGAGTTCTCCTGGTAGTTTTTACACTACCTTGGTAGGCAGCTGAAAGACATCACAAAAGTTGTTCTACCTGCTTTCTGGGCTGAGATGGGGAACCGCTGAATTTTGGAGTCGGCCGGTGACAAAATGTTCCAAACACACCCCATGCACAACTCCACCGGGGAAGGTGCCAGACAGGAGTTCTCTTGGTAGTTTTTACACTACCTTGGTAGGCAGCTGAAAGGCACCACAAAAGTTGTTCTACCTGCTTTCTGGGCTGAGATGGGGAAACGCTGAATTTTGGACTCGGCCGGTGACAAAATGTTCCAAACACACCCCATGCACAACTCCACCGGGGAAGGTGCCAGACAGGAGTTCTCTTGGTAGTTTTTACACTACCTTGGTAGGCATCTGAAAGACACCACAAAAGTTGTTCTACCTGCTTTGTGGGCTGAGATGGGGAATCGCTGAATTTTGGACTCGGCCGGTGACAAAATGTTCCAAACACACCCCATGCAAAACTCCACCGGGGAAGGTGCCAGACAGGAGTTCTCCTGGTAGTTTTTACATTGCTCCGGTAGGCATCTGAAAGACACCACAAAAGTTGTTCTACCTGCTTTCTGGGCTGAGATGGGGAATCGCTGAATTTTGGAGTCGGCTGGTGACAAAATGTTCCAAACACACCCCATGCACAACTCCACCGGGGAAGGTGCCAGACAGGAGTTCTCCTGGTAGTTTTTACACTACCTTGGTAGGCATTTGAAAGGCACCACAAAAGTTGTTCTTCCTGCTTTCTGGGCTGAGATGGGGAACCGCTGAATTTTGGAGTCGGCCGGTGACAAAATGTTCCAAACACACCCCATGCACAACTCCACCGGGGAAGGTGCCAGACAGGAGTTCTCTTGGTAGTTTTTACACTACCTTGGTAGGCAGCTGAAAGGCACCACAAAAGTTGTTCTACCTGCTTTCTGGGCTGAGATGGGGAACCGCTGAATTTTGGACTCGGCTGGTGACAAAATGTTCCAAACACACCCCATGCACAACTCCACCGGGGAAGGTGCCAGACAGGAGTTCTCCTGGTAGTTTTTACACTACCTTGGTAGGCATCTGAAAGACACGACAAAAGTTGTTCTACCTGCTTTCTGGGCTGAGATGGGGAACCGCTGAATTTTGGACTCGGCCGGTGACAAAATGTTCCAAACACACCCCATGCACAACTCCACCGGGGAAGGTGCCAGACAGGAGTTCTCCTGGTAGTTTTTACACTACCTTGGTAGGCATCTGAAAGACACCACAAAAGTTGTTCTTCCTGCTTTCTGGGCTGAGATGGGGAACCGCTGAATTTTGGAGTCGGCCGGTGACAAAATGTTCCAAACACACCCCATGCACAACTCCACCGGGGAAGGTGCCAGACAGGAGTTCTCCTGGTAGTTTTTACACTACCTTGGTAGGCATCTGAAAGACACCACAAAAGTTGTTCTACCTGCTTTCTGGGCTGAGATGGGGAACCGCTGAATTTTGGAGTCGGCCGGTGACAAAATGTTCCAAACACACCCCATGCACAACTCCACCGGGGAAGGTGCCAGACAGGAGTTCTCTTGGTAGTTTTTACACTACCTTGGTAGGCAGCTGAAAGGCACCACAAAAGTTGTTCTACCTGCTTTCTGGGCTGAGATGGGGAATCGCTGAATTTTGGACTCGGCCGGTGACAAAATGTTCCAAACACACCCCATGCACAACTCCACCGGGGAAGGTGCCAGACAGGAGTTCTCCTGGTAGTTTTTACACTACCTTGGTAGGCATCTGAAAGACACCACAAAAGTTGTTCTACCTGCTTTCTGGGCTGAGATGGGGAATCGCTGAATTTTGGACTCGGCCGGTGACAAAATGTTCCAAACACACCCCATGCACAACTCCACCGGGGAAGGTGCCAGACAGGAGTTCTCCTGGTAGTTTTTACACTACCTTGGTAGGCATCTGAAAGACATCACAAAAGTTGTTCTACCTGCTTTCTGGGCTGAGATGGGGAACCGCTGAATTTTGGAGTCGGCCGGTGACAAAATGTTCCAAACACACCCCATGCACAACTCCACCGGGGAAGGTGCCAGACAGGAGTTCTCTTGGTAGTTTTTACACTACCTTGGTAGGCATCTGAAAGACACCACAAAAGTTGTTCTACCTGCTTTGTGGGCTGAGATGGGGAACAGCTGAATTTTGGAGTCGGCCGGTGACAAAATGTTCCAAACACACCCCATGCACAACTCCACCGGGGAAGGTGCCATACAGGAGTTCTCCTGGTAGTTTTTACACTACCTTGGTAGGCAGCTGAAAGGCACCACAAAAGTTGTTCTTCCTGCTTTCTGGGCTGAGATGGGGAACCGCTGAATTTTGGAGTCGGCCGGTGACAAAATGTTCCAAACACACCCCATGCACAACTCCACCGGGGAAGGTGCCAGACAGGAGTTCTCTTGGTAGTTTTTACACTACCTTGGTAGGCATCTGAAAGACACCACAAAAGTTGTTCTACCTGCTTTGTGGGCTGAGATGGGGAATCGCTGAATTTTGGAGTCGGCCGGTGACAAAATGTTCCAAACACACCCCATGCACAACTCCACCGGGGAAGGTGCCAGACAGGAGTTCTCCTGGTAGTTTTTACACTACCTTGGTAGGAATCTGAAAGACACCACAAAAGTTGTTCTACCTGCTTTCTGGGCTGAGATGGGGAACCGCTGAATTTTGGAGTCGGCCGGTGACAAAATGTTCCAAACACACCCCATGCACAACTCCACCGGGGAAGGTGCCAGACAGGAGTTCTCTTGGTAGTTTTTACACTACCTTGGTAGGCATTTGAAAGGCACCACAAAAGTTGTTCTACCTGCTTTCTGGGCTGAGATGGGGAACCGCTGAATTTTGGACTCGGCTGGTGACAAAATGTTCCAAACACACCCCATGCACAACTCCACCACGGAAGGTGCCAGACAGGAGTTCTCCTGGTAGTTTTTACACTACCTTGGTAGGCAGCTGAAAGGCACCACAAAAGTTGTTCTTCCTGCTTTCTGGGCTGAGATGGGGAACCGCTGAATTTTGGAGTCGGCCGGTGACAAACTGTTCCAAACACACCCCATGCACAACTCCACCGGGGAAGGTGCCAGACAGGAGTTCTCTTGGTAGTTTTTACACTACCTTGGTAGGCATCTGAAAGACACCACAAAAGTTGTTCTACCTGCTTTGTGGGCTGAGATGGGGAATCGCTGAATTTTGGACTCGGCCGGTGACAAAATGTTCCAAACACACCCCATGCACAACTCCACCGGGGAAGGTGCCAGACAGGGGTTCTCTTGGTAGTTTTTACACTACCTTGGTAGGCATCTGAAAGACACCACAAAAGTTGTTCTACCTGCTTTCTGGGCTGAGATGGGGAACCGCTGAAGTTTGGAGTCGGCCGTTGACAAAATGTTCCAAACACACCCCATGCACAACTCCACCGGGGAAGGTGCCAGACAGGAGTTCTCCTGGTAGTTTTTACATTGCTCCGGTAGGCATCTGAAAGACACCACAAAAGTTGTTCTACCTGCTTTCTGGGCTGAGATGGGGAACCGCTGAATTTTGGAGTCGGCCGGTGACAAAATGTTCCAAACACACCCCATGCACAACTCCACCGGGGAAGGTGCCAGACAGGAGTTCTCCTGGTAGTTTTTACACTACCTTGGTAGGCATCTGAAAGACATCACAAAAGTTGTTCTACCTGCTTTCTGGGCTGAGATGGGGAAACGCTGAATTTTGGAGTCGGCTGGTGACAAAATGTTCCAAACACACCCCATGCACAACTCCACCGGGGAAGGTGCCAGACAGGAGTTCTCCTGGTAGTTTTTACACTACCTTGGTAGGCAGCTGAAAGGCACCACAAAAGTTGTTCTTCCTGCTTTCTGGGCTGAGATGGGGAACCGCTGAATTTTGGAGTCGGCCGGTGACAAAATGTTCCAAACACACCCCATGCACAACTCCACCGGGGAAGGTGCCAGACAGGAGTTCTCTTGGTAGTTTTTACACTACCTTGGTAGGCATCTGAAAGACACCACAAAAGTTGTTCTACCTGCTTTGTGGGCTGAGATGGGGAATCGCTGAATTTTGGACTCGGCCGGTGACAAAATGTTCCAAACACACCCCATGCACAACTCCACCGGGGAAGGTGCCAGACAGGAGTTGTCTTGGTAGTTTTTACACTACCTTGGTAGGCACCTGAAAGACACCACAAAAGTTGTTCTACCTGCTTTCTGGGCTGAGATGGGGAACCGCTGAAGTTTGGAGTCGGCCGTTGACAAAATGTTCCAAACACACCCCATGCACAACTGCACCGGGGAAGGTGCCAGACAGGAGTTCTCTTGGTAGTTTTTACACTACCTTGGTAGGCATTTGAAAGGCACCACAAAAGTTGTTCTACCTGCTTTCTGGGCTGAGATGGGGAATCGCTGAATTTTGGACTCGGCCGGTGACAAAATGTTCCAAACACACCCCATGCACAACTCCACCGGGGAAGGTGCCAGACAGGAGTTCTCCTGGTAGTTTTTACACTACCTTGTTAGGCATCTGAAAGACACCACAAAAGTTGTTCTACCTGCTTTCTGGGCTGAGATGGGGAATCGCTGAATTTTGGACTCGGCCGGTGACAAAATGTTCCAAACACACCCCATGCACAACTCCACCGGGGAAGGTGCCAGACAGGAGTTCTCCTGGTAGTTTTTACACTACCTTGGTAGGCATCTGAAAGACATCACAAAAGTTGTTCTACCTGCTTTCTGGGCTGAGATGGGGAACCGCTGAATTTTGGAGTCGGCCGGTGACAAAATGTTCCAAACACACCCCATGCACAACTCCACCGGGGAAGGTGCCAGACAGGAGTTCTCTTGGTAGTTTTTACACTACCTTGGTAGGCATCTGAAAGACACCACAAAAGTTGTTCTACCTGCTTTGTGGGCTGAGATGGGGAACAGCTGAATTTTGGAGTCGGCCGGTGACAAAATGTTCCAAACACACCCCATGCACAACTCCACCGGGGAAGGTGCCAGACAGGAGTTCTCCTGGTAGTTTTTACACTACCTTGGTAGGCAGCTGAAAGGCACCACAAAAGTTGTTCTTCCTGCTTTCTGGGCTGAGATGGGGAACCGCTGAATTTTGGAGTCGGCCGGTGACAAAATGTTCCAAACACACCCCATGCACAACTCCACCGGGGAAGGTGCCAGACAGGAGTTCTCTTGGTAGTTTTTACACTACCTTGGTAGGCATCTGAAAGACACCACAAAAGTTGTTCTACCTGCTTTGTGGGCTGAGATGGGGAATCGCTGAATTTTGGAGTCGGCCGGTGACAAAATGTTCCAAACACACCCCATGCACAACTCCACCGGGGAAGGTGCCAGACAGGAGTTCTCTTGGTAGTTTTTACACTACCTTGGTAGGCATCTGAAAGACACCACAAAAGTTGTTCTACCTGCTTTGTGGGCTGAGATGGGGAATCGCTGAATTTTGGACTCGGCCGGTGACAAAATGTTCCAAACACACCCCATGCACAACTCCACCGGGGAAGGTGCCAGACAGGAGTTGTCTTGGTAGTTTTTACACTACCTTGGTAGGCACCTGAAAGACACCACAAAAGTTGTTCTACCTGCTTTCTGGGCTGAGATGGGGAACCGCTGAAGTTTGGAGTCGGCCGTTGACAAAATGTTCCAAACACACCCCATGCACAACTGCACCGGGGAAGGTGCCAGACAGGAGTTCTCTTGGTAGTTTTTACACTACCTTGGTAGGCAGCTGAAAGGCACCACAAAAGTTGTTCTACCTGCTTTCTGGGCTGAGATGGGGAATCGCTGAATTTTGGACTCGGCCGGTGACAAAATGTTCCAAACACACCCCATGCACAACTCCACCGGGGAAGGTGCCAGACAGGAGTTCTCCTGGTAGTTTTTACACTACCTTGGTAGGCATCTGAAAGACATCACAAAAGTTGTTCTACCTGCTTTCTGGGCTGAGATGGGGAACCGCTGAATTTTGGAGTCGGCCGGTGACAAAATGTTCCAAACACACCCCATGCACAACTCCACCGGGGAAGGTGCCAGACAGGAGTTCTCTTGGTAGTTTTTACACTACCTTGGTAGGCATCTGAAAGACACCACAAAAGTTGTTCTACCTGCTTTGTGGGCTGAGATGGGGAACAGCTGAATTTTGGAGTCGGCCGGTGACAAAATGTTCCAAACACACCCCATGCACAACTCCACCGGGGAAGGTGCCAGACAGGAGTTCTCCTGGTAGTTTTTACACTACCTTGGTAGGCAGCTGAAAGGCACCACAAAAGTTGTTCTTCCTGCTTTCTGGGCTGAGATGGGGAACCGCTGAATTTTGGAGTCGGCCGGTGACAAAATGTTCCAAACACACCCCATGCACAACTCCACCGGGGAAGGTGCCAGACAGGAGTTCTCTTGGTAGTTTTTACACTACCTTGGTAGGCATCTGAAAGACACCACAAAAGTTGTTCTACCTGCTTTGTGGGCTGAGATGGGGAATCGCTGAATTTTGGAGTCGGCCGGTGACAAAATGTTCCAAACACACCCCATGCACAACTCCACCGGGGAAGGTGCCAGACAGGAGTTCTCCTGGTAGTTTTTACACTACCTTGGTAGGAATCTGAAAGACACCACAAAAGTTGTTCTACCTGCTTTCTGGGCTGAGATGGGGAACCGCTGAATTTTGGAGTCGGCCGGTGACAAAATGTTCCAAACACACCCCATGCACAACTCCACCGGGGAAGGTGCCAGACAGGAGTTCTCTTGGTAGTTTTTACACTACCTTGGTAGGCATTTGAAAGGCACCACAAAAGTTGTTCTACCTGCTTTCTGGGCTGAGATGGGGAACCGCTGAATTTTGGACTCGGCTGGTGACAAAATGTTCCAAACACACCCCATGCACAACTCCACCACGGAAGGTGCCAGACAGGAGTTCTCCTGGTAGTTTTTACACTACCTTGGTAGGCAGCTGAAAGGCACCACAAAAGTTGTTCTTCCTGCTTTCTGGGCTGAGATGGGGAACCGCTGAATTTTGGAGTCGGCCGGTGACAAACTGTTCCAAACACACCCCATGCACAACTCCACCGGGGAAGGTGCCAGACAGGAGTTCTCTTGGTAGTTTTTACACTACCTTGGTAGGCATCTGAAAGACACCACAAAAGTTGTTCTACCTGCTTTGTGGGCTGAGATGGGGAATCGCTGAATTTTGGACTCGGCCGGTGACAAAATGTTCCAAACACACCCCATGCACAACTCCACCGGGGAAGGTGCCAGACAGGGGTTCTCTTGGTAGTTTTTACACTACCTTGGTAGGCATCTGAAAGACACCACAAAAGTTGTTCTACCTGCTTTCTGGGCTGAGATGGGGAACCGCTGAAGTTTGGAGTCGGCCGTTGACAAAATGTTCCAAACACACCCCATGCACAACTCCACCGGGGAAGGTGCCAGACAGGAGTTCTCCTGGTAGTTTTTACATTGCTCCGGTAGGCATCTGAAAGACACCACAAAAGTTGTTCTACCTGCTTTCTGGGCTGAGATGGGGAACCGCTGAATTTTGGACTCGGCCGGTGACAAAATGTTCCAAACACACCCCATGCACAACTCCACCGGGGAAGGTGCCAGACAGGAGTTCTCCTGGTAGTTTTTACACTACCTTGGTAGGCATCTGAAAGACATCACAAAAGTTGTTCTACCTGCTTTCTGGGCTGAGATGGGGAAACGCTGAATTTTGGAGTCGGCTGGTGACAAAATGTTCCAAACACACCCCATGCACAACTCCACCGGGGAAGGTGCCAGACAGGAGTTCTCCTGGTAGTTTTTACACTACCTTGGTAGGCAGCTGAAAGGCACCACAAAAGTTGTTCTTCCTGCTTTCTGGGCTGAGATGGGGAACCGCTGAATTTTGGAGTCGGCCGGTGACAAAATGTTCCAAACACACCCCATGCACAACTCCACCGGGGAAGGTGCCAGACAGGAGTTCTCTTGGTAGTTTTTACACTACCTTGGTAGGCATCTGAAAGACACCACAAAAGTTGTTCTACCTGCTTTGTGGGCTGAGATGGGGAATCGCTGAATTTTGGACTCGGCCGGTGACAAAATGTTCCAAACACACCCCATGCACAACTCCACCGGGGAAGGTGCCAGACAGGAGTTGTCTTGGTAGTTTTTACACTACCTTGGTAGGCACCTGAAAGACACCACAAAAGTTGTTCTACCTGCTTTCTGGGCTGAGATGGGGAACCGCTGAAGTTTGGAGTCGGCCGTTGACAAAATGTTCCAAACACACCCCATGCACAACTGCACCGGGGAAGGTGCCAGACAGGAGTTGTCTTGGTAGTTTTTACACTACCTTGGTAGGCAGCTGAAAGACACCACAAAAGTTGTTCTACCTGCTTTCTGGGCTGAGATGGGGAACGGCTGAATTTTGGACTCGGCCGGTGACAAAATGTTCCAAACACACCCCCTGCACAACTCCACCACGGAAGGTGCCAGACAGGAGTTCTCCTGGTAGTTTTTACACTACCTTGGTAGGCATCTGAAAGACATCACAAAAGTTGTTCTACCTGCTTTCTGGGCTGAGATGGGGAAACGCTGAATTTTGGAGTCGGCTGGTGACAAAATGTTCCAAACACACCCCATGCACAACTCCACCGGGGAAGGTGCCAGACAGGAGTTCTCTTGGTAGATTTTACACTACCTTGGTAGGCAGCTGAAAGGCACCACAAAAGTTGTTCTTCCTGCTTTATGGGCTGAGATGGGGAACCGCTGAATTTTGGAGTCGCCCGGTGACAAAATGTTCCAAACACACCCCATGCACAACTCCACCGGGGAAGGTGCCAGACAGGAGTTCTCTTGGTAGTTTTTACACTACCTTGGTAGGCATCTGAAAGACACCACAAAAGTTGTTCTACCTGCTTTGTGGGCTGAGATGGGGAATCGCTGAATTTTGGACTCGGCTGGTGACAAAATGTTCCAAACACACCCCATGCACAACTCCACCGGGGAAGGTGCCAGGCAGGAGTTCTCCTGGTAGTTTTTACATTGCTCCGGTAGGCATCTGAAAGACACCACAAAAGTTGTTCTACCTGCTTTCTGGGCTGAGATGGGGAATCGCTGAATTTTGGAGTCGGCCGGTGACAAAATGTTCCAAACACACCCCATGCACAACTCCACCGGGGAAGGTGCCAGACAGGAGTTCTCCTGGTAGTTTTTACACTACCTTGGTAGGCAGCTGAAAGGCACCACAAAAGTTGTTCTACCTGCTTTCTGGGCTGAGATGGGGAACCGCTGAATTTTGGAGTCGGCCGGTGACAAAATGTTCCAAACACACCCCATGCACAACTCCACCGGGGAAGGTGCCAGACAGGAGTTCTCTTGGTAGTTTTTACACTACCTTGGTAGGCAGCTGAAAGGCACCACAAAAGTTGTTCTACCTGCTTTCTGGGCTGAGATGGGGAAACGCTGAATTTTGGACTCGCCCGGTGACAAAATGTTCCAAACACACCCCATGCACAACTCCACCGGGGAAGGTGCCAGACAGGAGTTCTCTTGGTAGTTTTTACACTACCTTGGTAGGCATCTGAAAGACACCACAAAAGTTGTTCTACCTGCTTTGTGGGCTGAGATGGGGAATCGCTGAATTTTGGAGTCGGCCGGTGACAAAATGTTCCAAACACACCCCATGCAAAACTCCACCGGGGAAGGTGCCAGACAGGAGTTCTCCTGGTAGTTTTTACATTGCTCCGGTAGGCATCTGAAAGACACCACAAAAGTTGTTCTACCTGCTTTCTGGGCTGAGATGGGGAACCGCTGAATTTTGGAGTCGGCCGGTGACAAAATGTTCCAAACACACCCCATGCACAACTCCACCGGGGAAGGTGCCAGACAGGAGTTCTCTTGGTAGTTTTTACACTACCTTGGTAGGCAGCTGAAAGACACGACAAAAGTTGTTCTACCTGCTTTCTGGGCTGAGATGGGGAACCGCTGAATTTTGGACTCGGCCGGTGACAAAATGTTCCAAACACACCCCATGCACAACTCCACCGGGGAAGGTGCCAGACAGGAGTTCTCCTGGTAGTTTTTACACTACCTTGGTAGGCAGCTGAAAGACACAACAAAAGTTGTTCTACCTGCTTTCTGGGGTGAGATGGGGAATCGCTGAATTTTGGAGTCGGCCGGTGACAAAATGTTCCAAACACACCCCATGCACAACTCCACCGGGGAAGGTGCCAGACAGGAGTTCTCCTGGTAGTTTTTACACTACCTTGGTAGGAATCTGAAAGACACCACAAAAGTTGTTCTACCTGCTTTCTGGGCTGAGATGGGGAACCGCTGAATTTTGGAGTCGGCCGGTGACAAAATGTTCCAAACACACCCCATGCACAACTCCACCGGGGAAGGTGCCAGACAGGAGTTCTCTTGGTAGTTTTTACACTACCTTGGTAGGCATTTGAAAGGCACCACAAAAGTTGTTCTACCTGCTTTCTGGGCTGAGATGGGGAACCGCTGAATTTTGGACTCGGCTGGTGACAAAATGTTCCAAACACACCCCATGCACAACTCCACCACGGAAGGTGCCAGACAGGAGTTCTCCTGGTAGTTTTTACACTACCTTGGTAGGCAGCTGAAAGGCACCACAAAAGTTGTTCTTCCTGCTTTCTGGGCTGAGATGGGGAACCGCTGAATTTTGGAGTCGGCCGGTGACAAACTGTTCCAAACACACCCCATGCACAACTCCACCGGGGAAGGTGCCAGACAGGAGTTCTCTTGGTAGTTTTTACACTACCTTGGTAGGCATCTGAAAGACACCACAAAAGTTGTTCTACCTGCTTTGTGGGCTGAGATGGGGAATCGCTGAATTTTGGACTCGGCCGGTGACAAAATGTTCCAAACACACCCCATGCACAACTCCACCGGGGAAGGTGCCAGACAGGGGTTCTCTTGGTAGTTTTTACACTACCTTGGTAGGCATCTGAAAGACACCACAAAAGTTGTTCTACCTGCTTTCTGGGCTGAGATGGGGAACCGCTGAAGTTTGGAGTCGGCCGTTGACAAAATGTTCCAAACACACCCCATGCACAACTCCACCGGGGAAGGTGCCAGACAGGAGTTCTCCTGGTAGTTTTTACATTGCTCCGGTAGGCATCTGAAAGACACCACAAAAGTTGTTCTACCTGCTTTCTGGGCTGAGATGGGGAACCGCTGAATTTTGGACTCGGCCGGTGACAAAATGTTCCAAACACACCCCATGCACAACTCCACCGGGGAAGGTGCCAGACAGGAGTTCTCCTGGTAGTTTTTACACTACCTTGGTAGGCATCTGAAAGACATCACAAAAGTTGTTCTACCTGCTTTCTGGGCTGAGATGGGGAAACGCTGAATTTTGGAGTCGGCTGGTGACAAAATGTTCCAAACACACCCCATGCACAACTCCACCGGGGAAGGTGCCAGACAGGAGTTCTCCTGGTAGTTTTTACACTACCTTGGTAGGCAGCTGAAAGGCACCACAAAAGTTGTTCTTCCTGCTTTCTGGGCTGAGATGGGGAACCGCTGAATTTTGGAGTCGGCCGGTGACAAAATGTTCCAAACACACCCCATGCACAACTCCACCGGGGAAGGTGCCAGACAGGAGTTCTCTTGGTAGTTTTTACACTACCTTGGTAGGCATCTGAAAGACACCACAAAAGTTGTTCTACCTGCTTTGTGGGCTGAGATGGGGAATCGCTGAATTTTGGACTCGGCCGGTGACAAAATGTTCCAAACACACCCCATGCACAACTCCACCGGGGAAGGTGCCAGACAGGAGTTGTCTTGGTAGTTTTTACACTACCTTGGTAGGCACCTGAAAGACACCACAAAAGTTGTTCTACCTGCTTTCTGGGCTGAGATGGGGAACCGCTGAAGTTTGGAGTCGGCCGTTGACAAAATGTTCCAAACACACCCCATGCACAACTGCACCGGGGAAGGTGCCAGACAGGAGTTGTCTTGGTAGTTTTTACACTACCTTGGTAGGCAGCTGAAAGACACCACAAAAGTTGTTCTACCTGCTTTCTGGGCTGAGATGGGGAACGGCTGAATTTTGGACTCGGCCGGTGACAAAATGTTCCAAACACACCCCCTGCACAACTCCACCACGGAAGGTGCCAGACAGGAGTTCTCCTGGTAGTTTTTACACTACCTTGGTAGGCATCTGAAAGACATCACAAAAGTTGTTCTACCTGCTTTCTGGGCTGAGATGGGGAAACGCTGAATTTTGGAGTCGGCTGGTGACAAAATGTTCCAAACACACCCCATGCACAACTCCACCGGGGAAGGTGCCAGACAGGAGTTCTCTTGGTAGATTTTACACTACCTTGGTAGGCAGCTGAAAGGCACCACAAAAGTTGTTCTTCCTGCTTTCTGGGCTGAGATGGGGAACCGCTGAATTTTGGAGTCGCCCGGTGACAAAATGTTCCAAACACACCCCATGCACAACTCCACCGGGGAAGGTGCCAGACAGGAGTTCTCTTGGTAGTTTTTACACTACCTTGGTAGGCATCTGAAAGACACCACAAAAGTTGTTCTACCTGCTTTGTGGGCTGAGATGGGGAATCGCTGAATTTTGGACTCGGCTGGTGACAAAATGTTCCAAACACACCCCATGCAAAACTCCACCGGGGAAGGTGCCAGACAGGAGTTCTCCTGGTAGTTTTTACATTGCTCCGGTAGGCATCTGAAAGACACCACAAAAGTTGTTCTACCTGCTTTCTGGGCTGAGATGGGGAATCGCTGAATTTTGGAGTCGGCCGGTGACAAAATGTTCCAAACACACCCCATGCACAACTCCACCGGGGAAGGTGCCAGACAGGAGTTCTCCTGGTAGTTTTTACACTACCTTGGTAGGCAGCTGAAAGGCACCACAAAAGTTGTTCTACCTGCTTTCTGGGCTGAGATGGGGAACCGCTGAATTTTGGAGTCGGCCGGTGACAAAATGTTCCAAACACACCCCATGCACAACTCCACCGGGGAAGGTGCCAGACAGGAGTTCTCTTGGTAGTTTTTACACTACCTTGGTAGGCAGCTGAAAGGCACCACAAAAGTTGTTCTACCTGCTTTCTGGGCTGAGATGGGGAAACGCTGAATTTTGGACTCGCCCGGTGACAAAATGTTCCAAACACACCCCATGCACAACTCCACCGGGGAAGGTGCCAGACAGGAGTTCTCTTGGTAGTTTTTACACTACCTTGGTAGGCATCTGAAAGACACCACAAAAGTTGTTCTACCTGCTTTGTGGGCTGAGATGGGGAATCGCTGAATTTTGGAGTCGGCCGGTGACAAAATGTTCCAAACACACCCCATGCAAAACTCCACCGGGGAAGGTGCCAGACAGGAGTTCTCCTGGTAGTTTTTACATTGCTCCGGTAGGCATCTGAAAGACACCACAAAAGTTGTTCTACCTGCTTTCTGGGCTGAGATGGGGAACCGCTGAATTTTGGAGTCGGCCGGTGACAAAATGTTCCAAACACACCCCATGCACAACTCCACCGGGGAAGGTGCCAGACAGGAGTTCTCTTGGTAGTTTTTACACTACCTTGGTAGGCAGCTGAAAGACACGACAAAAGTTGTTCTACCTGCTTTCTGGGCTGAGATGGGGAACCGCTGAATTTTGGACTCGGCCGGTGACAAAATGTTCCAAACACACCCCATGCACAACTCCACCGGGGAAGGTGCCAGACAGGAGTTCTCCTGGTAGTTTTTACACTACCTTGGTAGGCAGCTGAAAGACACAACAAAAGTTGTTCTACCTGCTTTCTGGGGTGAGATGGGGAATCGCTGAATTTTGGAGTCGGCCGGTGACAAAATGTTCCAAACACACCCCATGCACAACTCCACCGGGGAAGGTGCCAGACAGGAGTTCTCCTGGTAGTTTTTACACTACCTTGGTAGGCATCTGAAAGACACGACAAAAGTTGTTCTACCTGCTTTCTGGGCTGAGATGGGGAACCGCTGAATTTTGGAGTCGGCCGGTGACAAAATGTTCCAAACACACCCCATGCACAACTCCACCGGGGAAGGTGCCAGACAGGAGTTCTCTTGGTAGTTTTTACACTACCTTGGTAGGCAGCTGAAAGGCACCACAAAAGTTGTTCTACCTGCTTTCTGGGCTGAGATGGGGAAACGCTGAATTTTGGACTCGGCTGGTGACAAAATGTTCCAAACACACCCCATGCACAACTCCACCGGGGAAGGTGCCAGACAGGAGTTCTCCTGGTAGTTTTTACACTACCTTGGTAGGCATCTGAAAGACATCACAAAAGTTGTTCTACCTGCTTTCTGGGCTGAGATGGGGAAACGCTGAATTTTGGACTCGGCTGGTGACAAAATGTTCCAAACACACCCCATGCACAACTCCACCGGGGAAGGTGCCAGACAGGAGTTCTCCTGGTAGTTTTTACACTACCTTGGTAGGCAGCTGAAAGGCACCACAAAAGTTGTTCTTCCTGCTTTCTGGGCTGAGATGGGGAACCGCTGAATTTTGGAGTCGCCCGGTGACAAAATGTTCCAAACACACCCCATGCACAACTCCACCGGGGAAGGTGCCAGACAGGAGTTCTCTTGGTAGTTTTTACACTACCTTGGTAGGCATCTGAAAGACACCACAAAAGTTGTTCTACCTGCTTTGTGGGCTGAGATGGGGAATCGCTGAATTTTGGACTCGGCTGGTGACAAAATGTTCCAAACACACCCCATGCAAAACTCCACCGGGGAAGGTGCCAGACAGGAGTTCTCCTGGTAGTTTTTACATTGCTCCGGTAGGCATCTGAAAGACACCACAAAAGTTGTTCTACCTGCTTTCTGGGCTGAGATGGGGAATCGCTGAATTTTGGAGTCGGCCGGTGACAAAATGTTCCAAACACACCCCATGCACAACTCCACCGGGGAAGGTGCCAGACAGGAGTTCTCCTGGTAGTTTTTACACTACCTTGGTAGGCAGCTGAAAGGCACCACAAAAGTTGTTCTACCTGCTTTCTGGGCTGAGATGGGGAATCGCTGAATTTTGGAGTCGGCCGGTGACAAAATGTTCCAAACACACCCCATGCACAACTCCACCGGGGAAGGTGCCAGACAGGAGTTCTCTTGGTAGTTTTTACACTACCTTGGTAGGCAGCTGAAAGGCACCACAAAAGTTGTTCTACCTGCTTTCTGGGCTGAGATGGGGAAACGCTGAATTTTGGACTCGGCCGGTGACAAAATGTTCCAAACACACCCCATGCACAACTCCACCGGGGAAGGTGCCAGACAGGAGTTCTCTTGGTAGTTTTTACACTACCTTGGTAGGCATCTGAAAGACACCACAAAAGTTGTTCTACCTGCTTTGTGGGCTGAGATGGGGAATCGCTGAATTTTGGACTCGGCCGGTGACAAAATGTTCCAAACACACCCCATGCAAAACTCCACCGGGGAAGGTGCCAGACAGGAGTTCTCCTGGTAGTTTTTACATTGCTCCGGTAGGCATCTGAAAGACACCACAAAAGTTGTTCTACCTGCTTTCTGGGCTGAGATGGGGAACCGCTGAATTTTGGAGTCGGCCGGTGACAAAATGTTCCAAACACACCCCATGCACAACTCCACCGGGGAAGGTGCCAGACAGGAGTTCTCTTGGTAGTTTTTACACTACCTTGGTAGGCAGCTGAAAGACACGACAAAAGTTGTTCTACCTGCTTTCTGGGCTGAGATGGGGAACCGCTGAATTTCGGACTCGGCCGGTGACAAAATGTTCCAAACACACCCCCTGCACAACTCCACCGGGGAAGGTGCCAGACAGGAGTTCTCCTGGTAGTTTTTACACTACCTTGGTAGGCAGCTGAAAGACACAACAAAAGTTGTTCTACCTGCTTTCTGGGCTGAGATGGGGAATCGCTGAATTTTGGAGTCGGCCGGTGACAAAATGTTCCAAACACACCCCATGCACAACTCCACCGGGGAAGGTGCCAGACAGGAGTTCTCCTGGTAGTTTTTACACTACCTTGGTAGGCATCTGAAAGACACGACAAAAGTTGTTCTACCTGCTTTCTGGGCTGAGATGGGGAACCGCTGAATTTTGGAGTCGGCCGGTGACAAAATGTTCCAAACACACCCCATGCACAACTCCACCGGGGAAGGTGCCAGACAGGAGTTCTCTTGGTAGTTTTTACACTACCTTGGTAGGCAGCTGAAAGGCACCACAAAAGTTGTTCTACCTGCTTTCTGGGCTGAGATGGGGAAACGCTGAATTTTGGACTCGGCTGGTGACAAAATGTTCCAAACACACCCCATGCACAACTCCACCGGGGAAGGTGCCAGACAGGAGTTCTCTTGGTAGTTTTTACACTACCTTGGTAGGCATCTGAAAGACACCACAAAAGTTGTTCTACCTGCTTTCTGGGCTGAGATGGGGAACCGCTGAATTTTGGAGTCGGCCGTTGACAAAATGTTCCAAACACACCCCATGCACAACTCCACCGGGGAAGGTGCCAGACAGGAGTTCTCTTGATAGTTTTTACACTACCTTGGTAGGCATCTGAAAGACACCACAAAAGTTGTTCTACCTGCTTTCTGGGCTGAGATGGGGAACCGCTGAATTTTGGACTCGGCCGGTGACAAAATGTTCCAAACACACCCCATGCACAACTCCACCGGGGAAGGTGCCAGACAGGAGTTCTCTTGGTAGTTTTTACACTACCTTGGTAGGCATCTGAAAGACACCACAAAAGTTGTTCTACCTGCTTTCTGGGCTGAGATGGGGAATCGCTGAATTTTGGACTCGGCCGGTGACAAAATGTTCCAAACACACCCCATGCACAACTCCACCGGGGAAGGTGCCAGACAGGAGTTCTCTTGGTAGTTTTTACACTACCTTGGTAGGCAGCTGAAAGGCACCACAAAAGTTGTTCTACCTGCTTTCTGGGCTGAGATGGGGAACCGCTGAATTTTGGACTCGGCCGGTGACAAAATGTTCCAAACACACCCCATGCACAACTCCACCGGGGAAGGTGCCAGACAGGAGTTCTCCTGGTAGTTTTTACACTACCTTGGTAGGCAGCTGAAAGGAACCACAAAAGTTGTTCTACCTGCTTTCTGGGCTGAGATGGGGAACCGCTGAATTTTGGAGTCGGCCGGTGACAAAATGTTCCAAACACACCCCATGCACAACTCCACCGGGGAAGGTGCCAGACAGGAGTTCTCTTGGTAGTTTTTACACTACCTTGGTAGGCAGCTGAAAGGCACCACAAAAGTTGTTCTACCTGCTTTCTGGGCTGAGATGGGGAAACGCTGAATTTTGGACTCGCCCGGTGACAAAATGTTCCAAACACACCCCATGCACAACTCCACCGGGGAAGGTGCCAGACAGGAGTTCTCTTGGTAGTTTTTACACTACCTTGGTAGGCATCTGAAAGACACCACAAAAGTTGTTCTACCTGCTTTGTGGGCTGAGATGGGGAATCGCTGAATTTTGGAGTCGGCCGGTGACAAAATGTTCCAAACACACCCCATGCAAAACTCCACCGGGGAAGGTGCCAGACAGGAGTTCTCCTGGTAGTTTTTACATTGCTCCGGTAGGCATCTGAAAGACACCACAAAAGTTGTTCTACCTGCTTTCTGGGCTGAGATGGGGAACCGCTGAATTTTGGAGTCGGCCGGTGACAAAATGTTCCAAACACACCCCATGCACAACTCCACCGGGGAAGGTGCCAGACAGGAGTTCTCTTGGTAGTTTTTACACTACCTTGGTAGGCAGCTGAAAGACACGACAAAAGTTGTTCTACCTGCTTTCTGGGCTGAGATGGGGAACCGCTGAATTTTGGACTCGGCCGGTGACAAAATGTTCCAAACACACCCCATGCACAACTCCACCGGGGAAGGTGCCAGACAGGAGTTCTCCTGGTAGTTTTTACACTACCTTGGTAGGCAGCTGAAAGACACAACAAAAGTTGTTCTACCTGCTTTCTGGGGTGAGATGGGGAATCGCTGAATTTTGGAGTCGGCCGGTGACAAAATGTTCCAAACACACCCCATGCACAACTCCACCGGGGAAGGTGCCAGACAGGAGTTCTCCTGGTAGTTTTTACACTACCTTGGTAGGCATCTGAAAGACACGACAAAAGTTGTTCTACCTGCTTTCTGGGCTGAGATGGGGAACCGCTGAATTTTGGAGTCGGCCGGTGACAAAATGTTCCAAACACACCCCATGCACAACTCCACCGGGGAAGGTGCCAGACAGGAGTTCTCTTGGTAGTTTTTACACTACCTTGGTAGGCAGCTGAAAGGCACCACAAAAGTTGTTCTACCTGCTTTCTGGGCTGAGATGGGGAAACGCTGAATTTTGGACTCGGCTGGTGACAAAATGTTCCAAACACACCCCATGCACAACTCCACCGGGGAAGGTGCCAGACAGGAGTTCTCCTGGTAGTTTTTACACTACCTTGGTAGGCATCTGAAAGACATCACAAAAGTTGTTCTACCTGCTTTCTGGGCTGAGATGGGGAAACGCTGAATTTTGGACTCGGCTGGTGACAAAATGTTCCAAACACACCCCATGCACAACTCCACCGGGGAAGGTGCCAGACAGGAGTTCTCCTGGTAGTTTTTACACTACCTTGGTAGGCAGCTGAAAGGCACCACAAAAGTTGTTCTTCCTGCTTTCTGGGCTGAGATGGGGAACCGCTGAATTTTGGAGTCGCCCGGTGACAAAATGTTCCAAACACACCCCATGCACAACTCCACCGGGGAAGGTGCCAGACAGGAGTTCTCTTGGTAGTTTTTACACTACCTTGGTAGGCATCTGAAAGACACCACAAAAGTTGTTCTACCTGCTTTGTGGGCTGAGATGGGGAATCGCTGAATTTTGGACTCGGCTGGTGACAAAATGTTCCAAACACACCCCATGCAAAACTCCACCGGGGAAGGTGCCAGACAGGAGTTCTCCTGGTAGTTTTTACATTGCTCCGGTAGGCATCTGAAAGACACCACAAAAGTTGTTCTACCTGCTTTCTGGGCTGAGATGGGGAATCGCTGAATTTTGGAGTCGGCCGGTGACAAAATGTTCCAAACACACCCCATGCACAACTCCACCGGGGAAGGTGCCAGGCAGGAGTTCTCCTGGTAGTTTTTACACTACCTTGGTAGGCAGCTGAAAGGCACCACAAAAGTTGTTCTACCTGCTTTCTGGGCTGAGATGGGGAACCGCTGAATTTTGGAGTCGGCCGGTGACAAAATGTTCCAAACACACCCCATGCACAACTCCACCGGGGAAGGTGCCAGACAGGAGTTCTCTTGGTAGTTTTTACACTACCTTGGTAGGCAGCTGAAAGGCACCACAAAAGTTGTTCTACCTGCTTTCTGGGCTGAGATGGGGAAACGCTGAATTTTGGACTCGGCCGGTGACAAAATGTTCCAAACACACCCCATGCACAACTCCACCGGGGAAGGTGCCAGACAGGAGTTCTCTTGGTAGTTTTTACACTACCTTGGTAGGCATCTGAAAGACACCACAAAAGTTGTTCTACCTGCTTTGTGGGCTGAGATGGGGAATCGCTGAATTTTGGACTCGGCCGGTGACAAAATGTTCCAAACACACCCCATGCAAAACTCCACCGGGGAAGGTGCCAGACAGGAGTTCTCCTGGTAGTTTTTACATTGCTCCGGTAGGCATCTGAAAGACACCACAAAAGTTGTTCTACCTGCTTTCTGGGCTGAGATGGGGAACCGCTGAATTTTGGAGTCGGCCGGTGACAAAATGTTCCAAACACACCCCATGCACAACTCCACCGGGGAAGGTGCCAGACAGGAGTTCTCTTGGTAGTTTTTACACTACCTTGGTAGGCAGCTGAAAGACACGACAAAAGTTGTTCTACCTGCTTTCTGGGCTGAGATGGGGAACCGCTGAATTTCGGACTCGGCCGGTGACAAAATGTTCCAAACACACCCCATGCACAACTCCACCGGGGAAGGTGCCAGACAGGAGTTCTCCTGGTAGTTTTTACACTACCTTGGTAGGCAGCTGAAAGACACAACAAAAGTTGTTCTACCTGCTTTCTGGGCTGAGATGGGGAATCGCTGAATTTTGGAGTCGGCCGGTGACAAAATGTTCCAAACACACCCCATGCACAACTCCACCGGGGAAGGTGCCAGACAGGAGTTCTCCTGGTAGTTTTTACACTACCTTGGTAGGCATCTGAAAGACACGACAAAAGTTGTTCTACCTGCTTTCTGGGCTGAGATGGGGAACCGCTGAATTTTGGAGTCGGCCGGTGACAAAATGTTCCAAACACACCCCATGCACAACTCCACCGGGGAAGGTGCCAGACAGGAGTTCTCTTGGTAGTTTTTACACTACCTTGGTAGGCAGCTGAAAGGCACCACAAAAGTTGTTCTACCTGCTTTCTGGGCTGAGATGGGGAAACGCTGAATTTTGGACTCGGCTGGTGACAAAATGTTCCAAACACACCCCATGCACAACTCCACCGGGGAAGGTGCCAGACAGGAGTTCTCTTGGTAGTTTTTACACTACCTTGGTAGGCATCTGAAAGACACCACAAAAGTTGTTCTACCTGCTTTCTGGGCTGAGATGGGGAACCGCTGAATTTTGGAGTCGGCCGTTGACAAAATGTTCCAAACACACCCCATGCACAACTCCACCGGGGAAGGTGCCAGACAGGAGTTCTCTTGATAGTTTTTACACTACCTTGGTAGGCATCTGAAAGACACCACAAAAGTTGTTCTACCTGCTTTCTGGGCTGAGATGGGGAACCGCTGAATTTTGGACTCGGCCGGTGACAAAATGTTCCAAACACACCCCATGCACAACTCCACCGGGGAAGGTGCCAGACAGGAGTTCTCTTGGTAGTTTTTACACTACCTTGGTAGGCATCTGAAAGACACCACAAAAGTTGTTCTACCTGCTTTCTGGGCTGAGATGGGGAATCGCTGAATTTTGGACTCGGCCGGTGACAAAATGTTCCAAACACACCCCATGCACAACTCCACCGGGGAAGGTGCCAGACAGGAGTTCTCTTGGTAGTTTTTACACTACCTTGGTAGGCAGCTGAAAGGCACCACAAAAGTTGTTCTACCTGCTTTCTGGGCTGAGATGGGGAACCGCTGAATTTTGGACTCGGCCGGTGACAAAATGTTCCAAACACACCCCATGCACAACTCCACCGGGGAAGGTGCCAGACAGGAGTTCTCTTGGTAGTTTTTACACTACCTTGGTAGGCACCTGAAAGACACCACAAAAGTTGCTCTACCTGCTTTCGGGGCTGAGATGGGGAACCGCTGAAGTTTGGAGTCGGCCGTTGACAAAATGTTCCAAACACACCCCATGCACAACTCCACCGGGGAAGGTGCCAGACAGGAGTTCTCTTGGTAGTTTTTACACTACCTTGGTAGGCATCTGAAAGACACCACAAAAGTTGTTCTACCTGGTTTGTGGGCTGAGATGGGGAATCGCTGAATTTTGGAGTCGGCCGGTGACAAAATGTTCCAAACACACCCCATGCACAACTCCACCGGGGAAGGTGCCAGACAAGAGTTCTCCTGGTAGTTTTTACATTGCTCCGGTAGGCATCTGAAAGACACCACAAAAGTTGTTCTACCTGCTTTCTGGGCTGAGATGGGGAACCGCTGAATTTTGGACTCGGCCGGTGACAAAATGTTCCAAACACACCCCCTGCACAACTCCACCGGGGAAGGTGCCAGACAGGAGTTCTCTTGGTAGTTTTTACACTACCTTGGTAGGCATCTGAAAGACACCACAAAAGTTGTTCTACCTGCTTTCTGGGCTGAGATGGGGAACCGCTAAATTTTGGAGTCGGCTGGTGACAAAATGTTCCAAACACCCCCCCTGCACAACTCCACCACGGAAGGTGCCAGACAGGAGTTCTCCTGGTAGTTTTTACATTGCTCCGGTAGGCATCTGAAAGACACCACAAAGTTGTTCTACCTGCTTTCTGGGCTGAGATGGGGAATCGCTGAATTTTGGAGTCGGCTGCTGACAAAATGTTCCACAGACACCCCATGCACAACTCCACCGGGGAAGGTGCCAGGAACGAATTCTCTTGGTAGTTTTTACACTACCTTGGTAGGCAGCTGAAAGGCACAAGAAAAGAAGTTGTACCTGCTTTCTGGGCTGAGATGGGGAACCGCTGAATTTTGGACTCGGCCGGTGACAAAATGTTCCAAACACACCCCATGCACAACTCCACCACGGAAGGTGCCAGACAGGAGTTCTCTTAGTAGTTTTTACACTACCTTGGTAGACATCTGAAAGACACCACAAAAGTTGTTCTACCTGCTTTCTGGGCTGAGATGGGGAACCGCTGAATTTTGGAGTCGGCTGGTGACAAAATGTTCCAAACACACCCCATGCACAACTCCACCGGGGAAGGTGCCAGACAGGAGTTCTCCTGGTAGTTTTTACATTGCTCCGGTAGGCATCTGAAAGACACCACAAAGTTGTTCTACCTGCTTTCTGGGCTGAGATGGGGAATCGCTGAATTTTGGAGTCGGCCGGTGACAAAATGTTCCACAGACACCCTATGCACAACTCCACCGGGGAAGGTGCCAGGAACGAATTCTGTTGGTAGTTTTTACACTACCTTGGTAGGCAGCTGAAAGGCACCACAAAAGTTGTTCTACCTGCTTTCTGGGCTGAGATGGGGAAACGCTGAATTTTGGACTCGGCTGGTGACAAAATGTTCCAAACACACCCCATGCACAACTCCACCGGGGAAGGTGCCAGACAGGAGTTCTCCTGGTAGTTTTTACACTACCTTGGTAGGCATTTGAAAGGCACCACAAAAGTTGTTCTTCCTGCTTTCTGGGCTGAGATGGGGAAACGCTGAATTTTGGCGTCGGCCGGTGACAAAATGTTCCAAACACACCCCCTGCACAACTCCACCGGGGAAGGTGCCAGACAGGAGTTCTCCTGGTAGTTTTTACACTACCTTGGTAGGCATCTGAAAGACACCACAAAAGTTGTTCTACCTGCTTTCTGGGCTGAGATGGGGAATCGCTGAATTTTGGAGTCGGCCGGTGACAAAATGTTCCAAACACACCCCATGCACAACTCCACCGGGGAAGGTGCCAGACAGGAGTTCTCTTGGTAGTTTTTACACTACCTTGGTAGGCATCTAAAAGACACCACAAAAGTTGTTCTACCTGCTTTCTGGGCTGAGATGGGGAACCGCTGAATTTTGGAGTCGGCTGGTGACAAAATGTTCCAAACACACCCCCTGCACAACTCCACCGGGGAAGGTGCCAGACAGGAGTTCTCCTGGTAGTTTTTACATTGCTCCGGTAGGCAGCTGAAAGATACCACAAAAGATGTTCTACCTGCTTTCTGGGCTGAGATGGGGAACCGCTGAATTTTGGAGTCGGCCGGTGACAAAATGTTCCAAACACACCCCATGCACAACTCCACCGGGGAAGGTGCCAGACAGGAGTTCTCTTGGTAGTTTTTACACTACCTTGGTAGGCAGCTGAAAGGCACAAGAAAAGAAGTTGTACCTGCTTTCTGGGCTGAGATGGGGAACCGCTGAATTTTGGACTCGGCCGGTGACAAAATGTTCCAAACACACCCCATGCACAACTCCACCACGGAAGGTGCCAGACAGGAGTTCTCCTGGTAGTTTTTACACTACCTTGGTAGGCATCTGAAAGACACCACAAAAGTTGTTCTACCTGCTTTCTGGGCTGAGATGGGGAACCGCTGAATTTTGGAGTCGGCCGTTGACAAAATGTTCCAAACACACCCCATGCACAACTCCACCGGGGAAGGTGCCAGACAGGAGTTCTCTTGGTAGTTTTTACATTGCTCCGGTAGGCAGCTGAAAGATACCACAAAAGATGTTCTACCTGCTTTCTGGGCTGAGATGGGGAACCGCTGAATTTTGGAGTCGGCCGGTGACAAAATGTTCCAAACACACCCCATGCACAACTCCACCACGGAAGGTGCCAGACAGGAGTTCTCCTGGTAGTTTTTACACTACCTTGGTAGGCATTTGAAAGGCACCACAAAAGTTGTTCTACCTGCTTTGTGGGCTGAGATGGGGAATCGCTGAATTTTGGACTCGGCCGGTGACAAAATGTTCCAAACACACCCCCTGCACAACTCCACCGGGGAAGGTGCCAGACAGGAGTTCTCTTGGTAGTTTTTACACTACCTTGGTAGGCATCTGAAAGACACCACAAAAGTTGTTCTACCTGCTTTCTGGGCTGAGATGGGGAACCGCTAAATTTTGGAGTCGGCTGGTGACAAAATGTTCCAAACACCCCCCCTGCACAACTCCACCACGGAAGGTGCCAGACAGGAGTTCTCCTGGTAGTTTTTACATTGCTCCGGTAGGCATCTGAAAGACACCACAAAGTTGTTCTACCTGCTTTCTGGGCTGAGATGGGGAATCGCTGAATTTTGGAGTCGGCTGCTGACAAAATGTTCCACAGACACCCCATGCACAACTCCACCGGGGAAGGTGCCAGGAACGAATTCTCTTGGTAGTTTTTACACTACCTTGGTAGGCAGCTGAAAGGCACAAGAAAAGAAGTTGTACCTGCTTTCTGGGCTGAGATGGGGAACCGCTGAATTTTGGACTCGGCCGGTGACAAAATGTTCCAAACACACCCCATGCACAACTCCACCACGGAAGGTGCCAGACAGGAGTTCTCTTAGTAGTTTTTACACTACCTTGGTAGACATCTGAAAGACACCACAAAAGTTGTTCTACCTGCTTTCTGGGCTGAGATGGGGAAACGCTGAATTTTGGAGTCGGCTGGTGACAAAATGTTCCAAACACACCCCATGCACAACTCCACCGGGGAAGGTGCCAGACAGGAGTTCTCCTGGTAGTTTTTACATTGCTCCGGTAGGCATCTGAAAGACACCACAAAGTTGTTCTACCTGCTTTCTGGGCTGAGATGGGGAATCGCTGAATTTTGGAGTCGGCCGGTGACAAAATGTTCCACAGACACCCTATGCACAACTCCACCGGGGAAGGTGCCAGGAACGAATTCTGTTGGTAGTTTTTACACTACCTTGGTAGGCAGCTGAAAGGCACCACAAAAGTTGTTCTACCTGCTTTCTGGGCTGAGATGGGGAAACGCTGAATTTTGGACTCGGCTGGTGACAAAATGTTCCAAACACACCCCATGCACAACTCCACCGGGGAAGGTGCCAGACAGGAGTTCTCCTGGTAGTTTTTACACTACCTTGGTAGGCATTTGAAAGGCACCACAAAAGTTGTTCTTCCTGCTTTCTGGGCTGAGATGGGGAATCGCTGAATTTTGGAGTCGGCCGGTGACAAAATGTTCCAAACACACCCCCTGCACAACTCCACCGGGGAAGGTGCCAGACAGGAGTTCTCCTGGTAGTTTTTACACTACCTTGGTAGGCATCTGAAAGACACCACAAAAGTTGTTCTACCTGCTTTCTGGGCTGAGATGGGGAATCGCTGAATTTTGGAGTCGGCCGGTGACAAAATGTTCCAAACACACCCCATGCACAACTCCACCGGGGAAGGTGCCAGACAGGAGTTCTCTTAGTAGTTTTTACACTACCTTGGTAGGCATCTAAAAGACACCACAAAAGTTGTTCTACCTGCTTTCTGGGCTGAGATGGGGAACCGCTGAATTTTGGAGTCGGCTGGTGACAAAATGTTCCAAACACACCCCCTGCACAACTCCACCGGGGAAGGTGCCAGACAGGAGTTCTCCTGGTAGTTTTTACATTGCTCCGGTAGGCAGCTGAAAGATACCACAAAAGATGTTCTACCTGCTTTCTGGGCTGAGATGGGGAACCGCTGAATTTTGGAGTCGGCCGGTGACAAAATGTTCCAAACACACCCCATGCACAACTCCACCGGGGAAGGTGCCAGACAGGAGTTCTCTTGGTAGTTTTTACACTACCTTGGTAGGCAGCTGAAAGGCACAAGAAAAGAAGTTGTACCTGCTTTCTGGGCTGAGATGGGGAACCGCTGAATTTTGGACTCGGCCGGTGACAAAATGTTCCAAACACACCCCATGCACAACTCCACCGGGGAAGGTGCCAGACAGGAGTTCTCCTGGTAGTTTTTACACTACCTTGGTAGGCATCTGAAAGACACCACAAAAGTTGTTCTACCTGCTTTCTGGGCTGAGATGGGGAACCGCTGAATTTTGGAGTCGGCCGTTGACAAAATGTTCCAAACACACCCCATGCACAACTCCACCGGGGAAGGTGCCAGACAGGAGTTCTCTTGGTAGTTTTTACATTGCTCCGGTAGGCAGCTGAAAGATACCACAAAAGATGTTCTACCTGCTTTCTGGGCTGAGATGGGGAACCGCTGAATTTTGGAGTCGGCCGGTGACAAAATGTTCCAAACACACCCCATGCACAACTCCACCGGGGAAGGTGCCAGACAGGAGTTCTCCTGGTAGTTTTTACACTACCTTGGTAGGCATTTGAAAGGCACCACAAAAGTTGTTCTACCTGCTTTGTGGGCTGAGATGGGGAATCGCTGAATTTTGGACTCGGCCGGTGACAAAATGTTCCAAACACACCCCATGCACAACTCCACCGGGGAAGGTGCCAGACAGGAGTTCTCCTGGTAGTTTTTACACTACCTTGGTAGGCATCTGAAAGACACCACAAAAGTTGTTCTACCTGCTTTCTGGGCTGAGATGGGGAACAGCTGAATTTTGGAGTCGGCTGGTGAAAAAATGTTCCAAACACACCCCATGCACAACTCCACTAGCGAAGGTGCCAGACAGGAGTTCTCCTAGTAGTTTTTACACTACCTTGGTAGGCAGCTGAAAGACACCACAAAAGTTGTTCTACCTGCTTTCTGGGCTGAGATGGGGAACCGCTGAATTTTGGACTCGGCCGGTGACAAAATGTTCCAAACACGCCCCATGCACAACTCCACCGGGGAAGGTGCCAGGAACGAATTCTGTTGGTAGTTTTTACACTACCTTGGTAGGCAGCTGAAAGGCACCACAAAAGTTGTTCTACCTGCTTTGTGGGCTGAGATGGGGAACCTCTGAATTTTGGAGTCGGCTGGTGGCAAAATGTTCCAAACACACCCCATGCACAACTCCACCGGGGAAGGTGCCAGACAGGAGTTCTCCTGGTAGTTTTTACATTGCTCCGGTAGGCATCTGAAAGACACCACAAAAGTTGTTCTACCTGCTTTCTGGGCTGAGATGGGGAACCGCTGAATTTTGGAGTCGGCCGGTGACAAAATGTTCCAAACACACCCCATGCACAACTCCACCGGGGAAGGTGCCAGACAGGAGTTCTCTTGGTAGTTTTTACACTACCTTGGTAGGCATCTGAAAGACACCAAAAAAGTTGTTCTACCTGCTTTCTGGGCTGAGATGGGGAACCGCTAAATATTGGAGTCGGCTGGTGACAAAATGTTCCAAACACCTCCCCCGGCACAACTCCACCACGGAAGGTGCCAGACAGGAGTTCTCCTGGTAGTTTTTACATTGCTCCGGTAGGCATCTGAAAGACACCACAAAAGTTGTTCTACCTGCTTTCTGGGCTGAGATGGGGAATCGCTGAATTTTGGACTCGGCCGGTGACAAAATGTTCCAAACACACCCCATGCACAACTCCACCGGGGAAGGTGCCAGACAGGAGTTCTCTTGGTAGTTTTTACACTACCTTGGTAGGCATCTGAAAGACACCACAAAAGTTGTTCTACCTGCTTTGTGGGCTGAGATGGGGAAACGCTGAATTTTGGAGTCGGCTGGTGACAAAATGTTCCAAACACACCCCATGCACAACTCCACCGGGGAAGGTGCCAGACAGGAGTTCTCCTGGTAGTTTTTACATTGCTCCGGTAGGCATCTGAAAGACACCACAAAGTTGTTCTACCTGCTTTCTGGGCTGAGATGGGGAATCGCTGAATTTTGGAGTCGGCCGGTGACAAAATGTTCCACAGACACCCTATGCACAACTCCACCGGGGAAGGTGCCAGGAACGAATTCTGTTGGTACTTTTTACACTACCTTGGTAGGCAGCTGAAAGGCACAAGAAAAGAAGTTGTACCTGCTTTCTGGGCTGAGATGGGGAACCGCTGAATTTTGGAGTCGGCTGGTGGCAAAATGTTCCAAACACACCCCCTGCACAACTCCACCGGGGAAGGTGCCAGACAGGAGTTCTCCTGGTAGTTTTTACACTACCTTGGTAGGCATCTGAAAGACACCACAAAAGTTGTTCTTCCTGCTTTCTGGGCTGAGATGGGGAAACGCTGAATTTTGGCGTCGGCCGGTGACAAAATGTTCCAAACACACCCCCTGCACAACTCCACCGGGGAAGGTGCCAGACAGGAGTTCTCCTGGTAGTTTTTACACTACCTTGGTAGGCATCTGAAAGACACCACAAAAGTTGTTCTACCTGCTTTCTGGGCTGAGATGGGGAATCGCTGAATTTTGGAGTCGGCCGGTGACAAAATGTTCCAAACACACCCCATGCACAACTCCACCGGGGAAGGTGCCAGACAGGAGTTCTCTTGGTAGTTTTTACACTACCTTGGTAGGCATCTAAAAGACACCACAAAAGTTGTTCTACCTGCTTTCTGGGCTGAGATGGGGAAACGCTGAATTTTGGAGTCGGCTGGTGACAAAATGTTCCAAACACACCCCATGCACAACTCCACCGGGGAAGGTGCCAGACAGGAGTTCTCCTGGTAGTTTTTACACTACCTTGGTAGGCATCTGAAAGACATCACAAAAGTTGTTCTACCTGCTTTGTGGGCTGAGATGGGGAAACGCTGAATTTTGGACTCGGCTGGTGGCAAAATGTTCCAAACACACCCCATGCACAACTCCACCGGGGAAGGTGCCAGACAGGAGTTCTCCTGGTAGTTTTTACATTGCTCCGGTAGGCATCTGAAAGACACCACAAAGTTGTTCTACCTGCTTTCTGGGCTGAGATGGGGAATCGCTGAATTTTGGAGTCGGCCGGTGACAAAATGTTCCAAAGACACCCTATGCACAACTCCACCGGGGAAGGTGCCAGGAACGAATTCTGTTGGTAGTTTTTACACTACCTTGGTAGGCAGCTGAAAGGCACCACAAAAGTTGTTCTACCTGCTTTCTGGGCTGAGATGGGGAACCGCTGAATTTTGGACTCGGGCTGGTGGCAAAATGTTCCAAACACACCCCATGCACAACTCCACCGGGGAAGGTGCCAGACAGGAGTTCTCCTGGTAGTTTTTACATTGCTCCGGTAGGCATCTGAAAGACACCACAAAGTTGTTCTACCTGCTTTCTGGGCTGAGATGGGGAATCGCTGAATTTTGGAGTCGGCCGGTGACAAAATGTTCCACAGACACCCTATGCACAACTCCACCGGGGAAGGTGCCAGGAACGAATTCTGTTGGTAGTTTTTACACTACCTTGGTAGGCATCTGAAAGGCACCACAAAAGTTGTTCTTCCTGCTTTCTGGGCTGAGATGGGGAAACGCTGAATTTTGGCGTCGGCCGGTGACAAAATGTTCCAAACACACCCCCTGCACAACTCCACCGGGGAAGGTGCCAGACAGGAGTTCTCCTGGTAGTTTTTACACTACCTTGGTAGGCATCTGAAAGACACCACAAAAGTTGTTCTACCTGCTTTCTGGGCTGAGATGGGGAATCGCTGAATTTTGGAGTCGGCCGGTGACAAAATGTTCCAAACACACCCCATGCACAACTCCACCGGGGAAGGTGCCAGACAGGAGTTCTCTTGGTAGTTTTTACACTACCTTGGTAGGCATCTGAAAGACACCACAAAAGTTGTTCTACCTGCTTTCTGGGCTGAGATGGGGAAACGCTGAATTTTGGAGTCGGCTGGTGACAAAATGTTCCAAACACACCCCCTGCACAACTCCACCGGGGAAGGTGCCAGACAGGAGTTCTCTTGGTAGTTTTTACACTACCTTGGTAGGCATCTGAAAGACACCACAAAAGTTGTTCTACCTGCTTTGTGGGCTGAGATGGGGAAACGCTGAATTTTGGACTCGGCCGGTGACAAAATGTTCCAAACACACCCCATGCACAACTCCACCGGGGAAGGTGCCAGACAGGAGTTCTCCTGGTAGTTTTTACATTGCTCCGGTAGGCATCTGAAAGACACCACAAAGTTGTTCTACCTGCTTTCTGGGCTGAGATGGGGAACCGCTGAATTTTGGAGTCGGCCGGTGACAAAATGTTCCACAGACACCCTATGCACAACTCCACCGGGGAAGGTGCCAGGAACGAATTCTGTTGGTAGTTTTTACACTACCTTGGTAGGCAGCTGAAAGGCACAAGAAAAGAAGTTGTACCTGCTTTCTGGGCTGAGATGGGGAACCGCTGAATTTTGGAGTCGGCTGGTGGCAAAATGTTCCAAACACACCCCCTGCACAACTCCACCGGGGAAGGTGCCAGACAGGAGTTCTCCTGGTAGTTTTTACATTGCTCCGGTAGGCAGCTGAAAGATACCACAAAAGATGTTCTACCTGCTTTCTGGGCTGAGATGGGGAACCGCTGAATTTTGGAGTCGGCCGGTGACAAAATGTTCCAAACACACCCCCTGCACAACTCCACCGGGGAAGGTGCCAGACAGGAGTTCTCCTGGTAGTTTTTACATTGCTCCGGTAGGCATCAAAAGGACACCACAAAAGTTGTTCTACCTGCTTTCTGGGCTGAGATGGGGAATCGCTGAATTTTGGACTCGGCTGGTGACAAAATGTTCCAAACACACCCCATGCACAACTCCACCAGGGAAGGTGCCAGACAGGAGTTCTCCTGGTAGTTTTTACATTGCTCCGGTAGGCATCTGAAAGACACCACAAAGTTGTTCTACCTGCTTTCTGGGCTGAGATGGGGAATCGCTGAATTTTGGAGTCGGCTGCTGACAAAATGTTCCACAGACACCCCATGCACAACTCCACCGGGGAAGGTGCCAGGAACGAATTCTCTTGGTAGTTTTTACACTACCTTGGTAGGCAGCTGAAAGGCACAAGAAAAGAAGTTGTACCTGCTTTCTGGGCTGAGATGGGGAACCGCTGAATTTTGGACTCGGCCGGTGACAAAATGTTCCAAACACACCCCATGCACAACTCCACCACGGAAGGTGCCAGACAGGAGTTCTCTTAGTAGTTTTTACACTACCTTGGTAGACATCTGAAAGACACCACAAAAGTTGTTCTACCTGCTTTCTGGGCTGAGATGGGGAACAGATGAATTTTGGAGACGGCTGGTGACAAAATGTTCCAAACACACCCCATGCACAACTCCACCGGGGAAGGTGCCAGACAGGAGTTCTCCTGGTAGTTTTTACACTACCTTGGTAGGCATCTGAAAGACACCACAAAAGTTGTTCTACCTGCTTTCTGGGCTGAGATGGGGAACCGCTGAATTTTGGAGTCGGCTGGTGACAAAATGTTCCAAACACACCCCATGCACAACTCCACCACGGAAGGTGCCAGACAGGAGTTCTCCTGGTAGTTTTTACATTGCTCCGGTAGGCATCTGAAAGACACCACAAAAGTTGTTCTACCTGCTTTCTGGGCTGAGATGGGGAATCGCTGAATTTTGGAGTCGGCCGGTGGCAAAATGTTCCAAACACACCCCATGCACAACTCCACCGGGGAAGGTGCCAGACAGGAGTTCTCTTGGTAGTTTTTACATTGCTCCGGTAGGCAGCTGAAAGATACCACAAAAGATGTTCTACCTGCTTTCTGGGCTGAGATGGGGAACCGCTGAATTTTGGAGTCGGCCGGTGACAAAATGTTCCAAACACACCCCATGCACAACTCCACCGGGGAAGGTGCCAGACAGGAGTTCTCCTGGTAGTTTTTACACTACCTTGGTAGGCATTTGAAAGGCACCACAAAAGTTGTTCTACCTGCTTTGTGGGCTGAGATGGGGAATCGCTGAATTTTGGACTCGGCCGGTGACAAAATGTTCCAAACACACCCCATGAACAACTCCACCGGGGAAGGTGCCAGACAGGAGTTCTCTTGGTAGTTTTTACACTACCTTGGTAGGCAGCTGAAAGGCACCACAAAAGTTGTTCTACCTGCTTTCTGGGCTGAGATGGGGAACCGCTGAAGTTTGGAGTCGGCCGTTGACAAAATGTTCCAAACACACCCCATGCACAACTCCACCGGGGAAGGTGCCAGACAGGAGTTCTCTTGGTAGTTTTTACACTACCTTGGTAGGCATCTGAAAGACACCACAAAAGTTGTTCTACCTGCTTTGTGGGCTGAGATGGGGAATCGCTGAATTTTGGACTCGGCCGGTGACAAAATGTTCCAAACACACCCCATGCACAACTCCACCGGGGAAGGTGACAGACAGGAGTTCTCTTGGTAGTTTTTACACTACCTTGGTAGGCAGCTGAAAGGCACCACAAAAGTTGTTCTACCTGCTTTCTGGGCTGAGATGGGGAACCGCTGAATTTTGGACTCGGCTGGTGACAATATGTTCCAAACACACCCCATGCACAACTCCACCACGGAAGGTGCCAGACAGGAGTTCTCTTGGTAGTTTTTACACTACCTTGGTAGGCATCAAAAGGACACCACAAAAGTTGTTCTACCTGCTTTGTGGGCTGAGATGGGGAATCGCTGAATTTTGGACTCGGCCGGTGACAAAATGTTCCAAACACACCCCATGCAAAACTCCACCGGGGAAGGTGCCAGACAGGAGTTCTCCTGGTAGTTTTTACATTGCTCCGGTAGGCATCTGAAAGACACCACAAAAGTTGTTCTACCTGCTTTCTGGGCTGAGATGGGGAATCGCTGAATTTTGGAGTCGGCCGGTGACAAAATGTTCCAAACACACCCCATGCACAACTCCACCGGGGAAGGTGCCAGGCAGGAGTTCTCTTGGTAGTTTTTACACTACCTTGGTAGGCATCTGAAAGACACCACAAAAGTTGTTCTACCTGCTTTCTGGGCTGAGATGGGGAAACGCTGAATTTTGGAGTCGGCTGGTGACAAAATGTTCCAAACACACCCCATGCACAACTCCACCGGGGAAGGTGCCAGACAGGAGTTCTCGTGGTAGTTTTTACATTGCTCCGGTAGGCATCTGAAAGACACCACAAAAGTTGTTCTACCTGCTTTGTGGGCTGAGATGGGGAACCGCTGAATTTTGGAGTCGGCCGTTGACAAAATGTTCCAAACACACCCCCTGCACAACTCCACCGGGGAAGGTGCCAGACAGGAGTTCTCTTGGTAGTTTTTACACTACCTTGGTAGGCAGCTGAAAGACACCACAAAAGTTGTTCTACCTGCTTTGTGGGCTGAGATGGGGAATCGCTGAATTTTGGACTCGGCCGGTGACAAAATGTTCCAAACACACCCCATGCACAACTCCACCACGGAAGGTGCCAGACAGGAGTTCTCCTGGTAGTTTTTACACTACCTTGGTAGGCATCTGAAAGATACCACAAAAGTTGTTCTACCTGCTTTCTGGGCTGAGATGGGGAACAGCTGAATTTTGGAGTCGGCTGGTGAAAAAATGTTCCAAACACACCCCATGCACAACTCCACCGGGGAAGGTGCCAGACAGGAGTTCTCCTAGTAGTTTTTACACTACCTTGGTAGGCAGCTGAAAGACACCACAAAAGTTGTTCTACCTGCTTTCTGGGCTGAGATGGGGAACCGCTGAATTTTGGACTCGGCCGGTGACAAAATGTTCCAAACACACCCCATGCACAACTCCACCGGGGAAGGTGCCAGGAACGAATTCTGTTGGTAGTTTTTACACTACCTTGGTAGGCAGCTGAAAGGCACCACAAAAGTTGTTCTACCTGCTTTGTGGGCTGAGATGGGGAAACGCTGAATTTTGGAGTCGGCTGGTGGCAAAATGTTCCAAACACACCCCCTGCACAACTCCACCGGGGA
Source organism: Falco cherrug (assembly GCF_023634085.1). NCBI lineage: Eukaryota > Metazoa > Chordata > Aves > Falconiformes > Falconidae > Falco > Falco cherrug. The sequence continues at coordinate 142,816 of NW_026599502.1, read as the reverse complement.
AGGTGCCAGACAGGAGTTCTCCTGGTAGTTTTTACATTGCTCCGGTAGGCATCTGAAAGACACCACAAAAGTTGTTCTACCTGCTTTCTGGGCTGAGATGGGGAACCGCTGAATTTTGGACTCGGCCGGTGACAAAATGTTCCAAACACACCCCATGCACAACTCCACCGGGGAAGGTGCCAGACAGGAGTTCTCCTGGTAGTTTTTACACTACCTTGGTAGGCATCTGAAAGACACCACAAAAGTTGTTCTACCTGCTTTCTGGGCTGAGATGGGGAACAGCTGAATTTTGGAGTCGGCTGGTGAAAAAATGTTCCAAACACACCCCATGCACAACTCCACTAGCGAAGGTGCCAGACAGGAGTTCTCCTAGTAGTTTTTACACTACCTTGGTAGGCAGCTGAAAGACACCACAAAAGTTGTTCTACCTGCTTTCTGGGCTGAGATGGGGAACCGCTGAATTTTGGACTCGGCCGGTGACAAAATGTTCCAAACACGCCCCATGCACAACTCCACCGGGGAAGGTGCCAGGAACGAATTCTGTTGGTAGTTTTTACACTACCTTGGTAGGCAGCTGAAAGGCACCACAAAAGTTGTTCTACCTGCTTTGTGGGCTGAGATGGGGAACCGCGGAATTTTGGAGTCGGCTGGTGGCAAAATGTTCCAAACACACCCCCTGCACAACTCCACCAGGGAAGGTGCCAGACAGGAGTTCTCCTGGTAGTTTTTACATTGCTCCGGTAGGCATCTGAAAGACACCACAAAAGTTGTTCTACCTGCTTTCTGGGCTGAGATGGGGAACCGCTGAATTTTGGAGTCGGCCGGTGACAAAATGTTCCAAACACACCCCATGCACAACTCCACCGGGGAAGGTGCCAGACAGGAGTTCTCTTGGTAGTTTTTACACTACCTTGGTAGGCATCTGAAAGACACCAAAAAAGTTGTTCTACCTGCTTTCTGGGCTGAGATGGGGAACCGCTAAATTTTGGAGTCGGCTGGTGACAAAATGTTCCAAACACCCCCCCTGCACAACTCCACCACGGAAGGTGCCAGACAGGAGTTCTCCTGGTAGTTTTTACATTGCTCCGGTAGGCATCTGAAAGACACCACAAAAGTTGTTCTACCTGCTTTCTGGGCTGAGATGGGGAATCGCTGAATTTTGGAGTCGGCCGGTGACAAAATGTTCCAAACACACCCCATGCACAACTCCACCGGGGAAGGTGCCAGACAGGAGTTCTCTTGGTAGTTTTTACACTACCTTGGTAGGCATCTGAAAGACACCACAAAAGTTGTTCTACCTGCTTTCTGGGCTGAGATGGGGAACAGCTGAATTTTGGACTCGGCTGGTGACAAAATGTTCCAAACACACCCCCTGCACAACTCCACCACGGAAGGTGCCAGACAGGAGTTCTCCTAGTAGTTTTTACACTACCTTGGTAGGCAGCTGAAAGACACCACAAAAGTTGTTCTACCTGCTTTCTGGGCTGAGATGGGGAACCGCTGAATTTTGGAGTCGGCCGGTGACAAAATGTTCCAAACACACCCCCTGCACAACTCCACCGGGGAAGGTGCCAGACAGGAGTTCTCTTAGTTGTTTTTACACTACCTTGGTAGGCAGCTGAAAGGCACCACAAAAGTTGTTCTACCTGCTTTCTGGGCTGAGATGGGGAACCGCTGAATTTTGGACTCGGCCGGTGACAAAATGTTCCAAACACACCCCATGCACAACTCCACCGGGGAAGGTGCCAGACAGGAGTTCTCTTAGTAGTTTTTACACTACCTTGGTAGACATCTGAAAGACACCACAAAAGTTGTTCTACCTGCTTTCTGGGCTGAGATGGGGAACAGATGAATTTTGGAGTCGGCTGGTGACAAAATGTTCCAAAGACACCCCATGCACAACTCCACCGGGGAAGGTGCCAGACAGGAGTTCTCCTGGTAGTTTTTACACTACCTTGGTAGGCATCTGAAAGACACCACAAAAGTTGTTCTACCTGCTTTCTGGGCTGAGATGGGGAACCGCTGAATTTTGGAGTCGGCTGGTGACAAAATGTTCCAAACACACCCCATGCACAACTCCACCACGGAAGGTGCCAGACAGGAGTTCTCCTGGTAGTTTTTACATTGCTCCGGTAGGCATCTGAAAGACACCACAAAAGTTGTTCTACCTGCTTTCTGGGCTGAGATGGGGAATCGCTGAATTTTGGAGTCGGCCGGTGGCAAAATGTTCCAAAGACACCCCATGCACAACTCCACCGGGGAAGGTGCCAGGAACGAATTCTGTTGGTAGTTTTTACACTACCTTGGTAGGCAGCTGAAAGGCACAAGAAAAGAAGTTGTACCTGCTTTGTGGGCTGAGATGGGGAATCGCTGAATTTTGGACTCGGCCGGTGACAAAATGTTCCAAACACACCCCCTGCACAACTCCACCGGGGAAGGTGCCAGACAGGAGTTCTCCTGGTAGTTTTTACACTACCTTGGTAGGCATCTAAAAGACACCACAAAAGTTGTTCTACCTGCTTTCTGGGCTGAGATGGGGAACCGCTGAATTTTGGACTCGGCCGGTGACAAAATGTTCCAAACACACCCCATGCACAACTCCACCGGGGAAGGTGCCAGACAGGAGTTCTCCTGGTAGTTTTTACACTACCTTGGTAGGCATCTGAAAGACACCACAAAAGTTGTTCTACCTGCTTTCTGGGCTGAGATGGGGAACAGCTGAATTTTGGAGTCGGCTGGTGAAAAAATGTTCCAAACACACCCCATGCACAACTCCACTAGCGAAGGTGCCAGACAGGAGTTCTCCTAGTAGTTTTTACACTACCTTGGTAGGCAGCTGAAAGACACCACAAAAGTTGTTCTACCTGCTTTCTGGGCTGAGATGGGGATCCGCTGAATTTTGGACTCGGCCGGTGACAAAATGTTCCAAACACGCCCCATGCACAACTCCACCGGGGAAGGTGCCAGGAATGAATTCTGTTGGTAGTTTTTACACTACCTTGGTAGGCAGCTGAAAGGCACCACAAAAGTTGTTCTACCTGCTTTGTGGGCTGAGATGGGGAACCGCTGAATTTTGGAGTCGGCTGGTGGCAAAATGTTCCAAACACACCCCCTGCACAACTCCACCGGGGAAGGTGCCAGACAGGAGTTCTCCTGGTAGTTTTTACATTGCTCCGGTAGGCATCTGAAAGACACCACAAAAGTTGTTCTACCTGCTTTCTGGGCTGAGATGGGGAACCGCTGAATTTTGGAGTCGGCCGGTGACAAAATGTTCCAAACACACCCCATGCACAACTCCACCGGGGAAGGTGCCAGACAGGAGTTCTCTTGGTAGTTTTTACACTACCTTGGTAGGCATCTGAAAGACACCAAAAAAGTTGTTCTACCTGCTTTCTGGGCTGAGATGGGGAACCGCTAAATTTTGGAGTCGGCTGGTGACAAAATGTTCCAAACACCCCCCCTGCACAACTCCACCACGGAAGGTGCCAGACAGGAGTTCTCCTGGTAGTTTTTACATTGCTCCGGTAGGCATCTGAAAGACACCACAAAAGTTGTTCTACCTGCTTTCTGGGCTGAGATGGGGAATCGCTGAATTTTGGACTCGGCCGGTGACAAAATGTTCCAAACACACCCCATGCACAACTCCACCGGGGAAGGTGCCAGACAGGAGTTCTCTTGGTAGTTTTTACACTACCTTGGTAGGCATCTGAAAGACACCACAAAAGTTGTTCTACCTGCTTTCTGGGCTGAGATGGGGAACAGCTGAATTTTGGACTCGGCTGGTGACAAAATGTTCCAAACACACCCCCTGCACAACTCCACCACGGAAGGTGCCAGACAGGAGTTCTCCTAGTAGTTTTTACACTACCTTGGTAGGCAGCTGAAAGACACCACAAAAGTTGTTCTACCTGCTTTCTGGGCTGAGATGGGGAACCGCTGAATTTTGGAGTCGGCCGGTGACAAAATGTTCCAAACACACCCCCTGCACAACTCCACCGGGGAAGGTGCCAGACAGGAGTTCTCTTAGTTGTTTTTACACTACCTTGGTAGGCAGCTGAAAGGCACCACAAAAGTTGTTCTACCTGCTTTCTGGGCTGAGATGGGGAACCGCTGAATTTTGGACTCGGCCGGTGACAAAATGTTCCAAACACACCCCATGCACAACTCCACCGGGGAAGGTGCCAGGCAGGAGTTCTCTTAGTAGTTTTTACACTACCTTGGTAGACATCTGAAAGACACCACAAAAGTTGTTCTACCTGCTTTCTGGGCTGAGATGGGGAACAGATGAATTTTGGAGTCGGCTGGTGACAAAATGTTCCAAAGACACCCCATGCACAACTCCACCGGGGAAGGTGCCAGACAGGAGTTCTCCTGGTAGTTTTTACACTACCTTGGTAGGCATCTGAAAGACACCACAAAAGTTGTTCTACCTGCTTTCTGGGCTGAGATGGGGAACCGCTGAATTTTGGACTCGGCTGGTGACAAAATGTTCCAAACACACCCCATGCACAACTCCACCACGGAAGGTGCCAGACAGGAGTTCTCCTGGTAGTTTTTACATTGCTCCGGTAGGCATCTGAAAGACACCACAAAAGTTGTTCTACCTGCTTTCTGGGCTGAGATGGGGAATCGCTGAATTTTGGAGTCGGCCGGTGGCAAAATGTTCCACAGACACCCCATGCACAACTCCACCGGGGAAGGTGCCAGGAACGAATTCTGTTGGTAGTTTTTACACTACCTTGGTAGGCAGCTGAAAGGCACAAGAAAAGAAGTTGTACCTGCTTTGTGGGCTGAGATGGGGAATCGCTGAATTTTGGACTCGGCCGGTGACAAAATGTTCCAAACACACCCCCTGCACAACTCCACCGGGGAAGGTGCCAGACAGGAGTTCTCCTGGTAGTTTTTACACTACCTTGGTAGGCATCTAAAAGACACCACAAAAGTTGTTCTACCTGCTTTCTGGGCTGAGATGGGGAACCGCTGAATTTTGGACTCGGCTGGTGACAAAATGTTCCAAAGACACCCCATGCACAACTATACCGGGGAAGGTGCCAGGCAGGAGTTCTCCTGGTAGTTTTTACATTGCTCCGGTAGGCATCTAAAAGACACCACAAGAGATGTTCTACCTGCTTTCTGGGCTGAGATGGGGAACCACTGAATTTTGGACTCGGCCGGTGACAAAATGTTCCAAACACACCCCATGCACTACTCCACCGGGGAAGGTGCCAGACAGGAGTTCTCTTAATAGTTTTTACACTACCTTGGTAGGCATTTGAAAGGCACCACAAAAGTTGTTCTACCTGCTTTCTGGGCTGAGATGGGGAATCGCTGAATTTTGGAGTCGGCCAGAGACAAAATGTTCCAAACACCCCCCCTGCACAACTACACCACGGAAGGTGCCAGACAGGAGTTCTCCTGGTAGTTTTTACACTACCTTGGTAGGCACCTGAAAGACACCACAAAAGTTGTTCTACCTGCTTTCTGGGCTGAGATGGGGAATCGCTGAATTTTGGACTCGGCCGGTGACAAAATGTTCCAAACACACCCCATGCACAACTCCACCGGGGAAGGTGCCAGGCAGGAGTTCTCCTGGTAGTTTTTACACTACCTTGGTAGGCATCTGAAAGACACGACAAAAGTTGTTCTACCTGCTTTCTGGGCTGAGATGGGGAACCGCTGAATTTTGGAGTCGGCCGGTGACAAAATGTTCCAAACACACCCCATGCACAACTCCACCGGGGAAGGTGCCAGGCAGGAGTTCTCTTGGTAGTTTTTACACTACCTTGGTAGGCATCTGAAAGGCACCACAAAAGTTGTTCTACCTGCTTTGTGGGCTGAGATGGGGAATCGCTGAATTTTGGACTCGGCCGGTGACAAAATGTTCCAAACACACCCCCTGCACAACTCCACCGGGGGAAGGTGCCAGACAGGAGTTCTCTTGGTAGATTTTACACTACCTTGGTAGGCAGCTGAAAGGCACCACAAAAGTTGTTCTACCTGCTTTCTGGGCTGAGATGGGGAATCGCTGAATTTTGGACTCGTCCGGTGACAAAATGTTCCAAAGACACCCCATGCACAACTCCACCACGGAAGGTGCCAGGCAGGAGTTCTCTTTGTAGTTTTTACACTACCTTGGTAGGCATTTGAAAGGCACCACAAAAGTTGTTTTACCTGCTTTCTGGGCTGAGATGGGGAACCGCTGAATTTTGGAGTCGGCCGGTGACAAAATGTTCCAAACACACCCCATGCACAACTCCACCGGGGAAGGTGCCAGACAGGAGTTCTCCTGGTAATTTTTACACTACCTTGGTAGGCACCTGAAAGACACCACAAAAGTTGTTCTACCTGCTTTCTGGGCTGAGATGGGGAATCGCTGAATTTTGGACTCGGCCGGTGACAAAATGTTCCAAACACACCCCATGCACAACTCCACCGGGGAAGGTGCCAGGCAGGAGTTCTCCTGGTAGTTTTTACACTACCTTGGTAGGCATCTGAAAGACACGACAAAAGTTGTTCTACCTGCTTTCTGGGCTGAGATGGGGAACCGCTGAATTTTGGACTCGGCCGGTGACAAAATGTTCCAAACACACCCCATGCACAACTCCACCGGGGAAGGTGCCAGGCAGGAGTTCTCTTGGTAGTTTTTACACTACCTTGGTAGGCATCTGAAAGGCACCACAAAAGTTGTTCTACCTGCTTTGTGGGCTGAGATGGGGAATCGCTGAATTTTGGACTCGGCCGGTGACAAAATGTTCCAAACACACCCCCTGCACAACTCCACCGGGGAAGGTGCCAGACAGGAGTTCTCTTGGTAGATTTTACACTACCTTGGTAGGCAGCTGAAAGGCACCACAAAAGTTGTTCTACCTGCTTTCTGGGCTGAGATGGGGAATCGCTGAATTTTGGACTCGGCCGGTGACAAAATGTTCCAAAGACACCCCATGCACAACTCCACCGGGGAAGGTGCCAGGCAGGAGTTCTCTTTGTAGTTTTTACACTACCTTGGTAGGCATTTGAAAGGCACCACAAAAGTTGTTCTACCTGCTTTCTGGGCTGAGATGGGGAACCGCTGAATTTTGGAGTCGGCTGGTGACAAAATGTTCCAAACACACCCCATGCACAACTCCACCGGGGAAGGTGCCAGACAGGAGTTCTCCTGGTAGTTCTTACATTGCTCCGGTAGGCATCTGAAAGACACCACAAAAGTTGTTCTACCTGCTTTCTGGGCTGAGATGAGGAACAGCTGAATTTTGGACTCGGCCGGTGACAAAATGTTCCAAACACACCCCCTGCACAACTCCACCGGGGAAGGTGCCAGACAGGAGTTCTCTTAGTAGTTTTTACACTACCTTGGTAGGCAGCTGAAAGGCACCACAAAAGTTGTTCTACCTGCTTTCTGGGCTGAGATGGGGAACCGCTGAATTTTGGAGTCGGCCGGTGACAAAATGTTCCAAACACACCCCATGCACAACTCCACCGGGGAAGGTGCCAGACAGGAGTTCTCCTGTAGTTTTTACATTGCTCCGGTAGGCAGCTGAAAGGCACCACAAAAGTTGTTCTACCTGCTTTCTGGGCTGAGATGGGGAACCGCTGAATTTTGGACTCGGCTGGTGACAAAATGTTCCGAACACACCCCATGCACAACTCCACCGGGGAAGGTGCCAGACAGGAGTTCTCCTGGTAGTTTTTACATTGCTCCGGTAGGCATCTGAAAGACACCACAAAAGTTGTTCTACCTGCTTTCTGGGCTGAGATGGGAAATCGCTGAATTTTGGACTCGGCCGGTGACAAAATGTTCCAAAGACACCCCATGCACAACTCCACCGGGGAATGTGCCAGACAAGCGTTCTCTTGATAGTTTTTACACTACCTTGGTAGGCATCTGAAAGACACCACAAAAGTTGTTCTACCTGCTTTCTGGGCTGAGATGGGGAACAGCTGAATTTTGGAGTCGGGCGGTGACAAAATGTTCCAAACACACCCCATGCACAACTCCACTAGCGAAGGTGCCAGGGACGAGCTCTGTTGGTAGTTTTTACATTCCTCCGGTAGGCATCAAAAGGACACCACAAAAGTTGTTCTACCTGCTTTCTGGGCTTAGATGGGGAATCGCTGAATTTTGGACTCGGCCGGTGACAAAATGTTCCAAAGACACCCCATGCACAACTCCACCGGGGAAGGTGCCAGGCAGGAGTTCTCTTGGTAGTTTTTACACTACCTTGGTAGGCATTTGAAAGGCACCACAAAAGTTGTTCTACCTGCTTTCTGGGCTGAGATGGGGAACCGCTGAATTTTGGAGTCGGCTGGTGACAAAATGTTCCAAACACACCCCATGCACAACTCCACCGGGGAAGGTGCCAGACAGGAGTTCTCCTGGTAGTTTTTACATTGCTCCGGTAGGCATCTGAAAGACACCACAAAAGTTGTTCTACCTGCTTTCTGGGCTGAGATGGGGAACCGCTGAATTTTGGACTCGGCCAGTGACAAAATGTTCCAAACACACCCCCTGCACAACTCCACCGGGGAAGGTGCCAGACAGGAGTTCTCCTGGTAGTTTTTACACTACCTTGGTAGGCAGCTGAAAGGCACCACAAAAGTTGTTCTTCCTGCTTTCTGGGCTGAGATGGGGAAACGCTGAATTTTGGACTCGGCCGGTGACAAAATGTTCCAAACACACCCCATGCACAACTCCACCGGGGAAGGTGCCAGACAGGAGTTCTCCTGGTAGTTTTTACATTGCTCCGGTAGGCAGCTGAAAGACACCACAAAAGTTGTTCTACCTGCTTTCTGGGCTGAGATGGGGAATCGCTGAATTTTGGACTCGGCCGGTGACAAAATGTTCCAAACACACCCCATGCACAACTCCACCGGGGAATGTGCCAGACAAGCGTTCTCTTGATAGTTTTTACACTACCTTGGTAGGCATCTGAAAGACACCACAAAAGTTGTTCTACCTGCTTTCTGGGCTGAGATGGGGAACCGCTGAATTTTGGAGTCGGGCGGTGACAAAATGTTCCAAACACACCCCATGCACAACTCCACTAGCGAAGGTGCCAGGGACGAGCTCTGTTGGTAGTTTTTACATTGCTCCGGTAGGCATCAAAAGGACACCACAAAAGTTGTTCTACCTGCTTTCTGGGCTGAGATGGGGAATCGCTGAATTTTGGACTCGGCCGGTGACAAAATGTTCCAAAGACACCCCATGCACAACTCCACCGGGGAATGTGCCAGACAAGCGTTCTCTTGATAGTTTTTACACTACCTTGGTAGGCATCTGAAAGACACCACAAAAGTTGTTCTACCTGCTTTCTGGGCTGAGATGGGGAACAGCTGAATTTTGGAGTCGGGCGGTGACAAAATGTTCCAAACACACCCTATGCACAACTCCACTAGCGAAGGTGCCAGGGACGAGCTCTGTTGGTAGTTTTTACATTCCTCCGGTAGGCATCAAAAGGACACCACAAAAGTTGTTCTACCTGCTTTCTGGGCTTAGATGGGGAATCGCTGAATTTTGGACTCGGCCGGTGACAAAATGTTCCAAAGACACCCCATGCACAACTCCACCGGGGAAGGTGCCAGGCAGGAGTTCTCTTGGTAGTTTTTACACTACCTTGGTAGGCATTTGAAAGGCACCACAAAAGTTGTTCTACCTGCTTTCTGGGCTGAGATGGGGAACAGCTGAATTTTGGAGTCGGCTGGTGACAAAATGTTCCAAACACACCCCATGCACAACTCCACCGGGGAAGGTGCCAGACAGGAGTTCTCCTGGTAGTTTTTACATTGCTCCGGTAGGCATCTGAAAGACACCACAAAAGTTGTTCTACCTGCTTTCTGGGCTGAGATGGGGAACCGCTGAATTTTGGAGTCGGCCGGTGACAAAATGTTCCAAACACACCCCCTGCACAACTCCACCGGGGAAGGTGCCAGACAGGAGTTCTCCTGGTAGTTTTTACACTACCTTGGTAGGCATTTGAAAGGCACCACAAAAGTTGTTCTTCCTGCTTTCTGGGCTGAGATGGGGAACCGCTGAATTTTGGAGTCGGCCGGTGACAAAATGTTCCAAAGACACCCCATGCACAACTCCACCGGGGAAGGTGCCAGGCAGGAGTTCTCTTGGTAGATTTTACACTACCTTGGTAGGCAGCTGAAAGGCACCACAAAAGTTGTTCTACCTGCTTTGTGGGCTGAGATGGGGAAACGCTGAATTTTGGACTCGGCTGGTGACAAAATGTTCCAAAGACACCCCCTGCACAACTCCACCGGGGAAGGTGCCAGACAGGAGTTCTCCTGGTAGTTTTTACATTGCTCCGGTAGGCATCTGAAAGACACCACAAAAGTTGTTCTACCTGCTTTCTGGGCTGAGATGGGGAACCACTGAATTTTGGACTCGGCCGGTGACAAAATGTTCCAAACACACCCCATGCACTACTCCACCGGGGAAGGTGCCAGGCAGGAGTTCTCTTAATAGTTTTTACACTACCTTGGTAGGCATTTGAAAGGCACCACAAAAGTTGTTCTACCTGCTTTCTGGGCTGAGATGGGGAATCGCTGAATTTTGGACTCGGCCAGAGACAAAATGTTCCAAACACCCCCCCTGCACAACTCCACCACGGAAGGTGCCAGACAGGAGTTCTCCTGGTAGTTTTTACACTACCTTGGTAGGCACCTGAAAGACACCACAAAAGTTGTTCTACCTGCTTTCTGGGCTGAGATGGGGAATCGCTGAATTTTGGACTCGGCCGGTGACAAAATGTTCCAAACACACCCCATGCACAACTCCACCGGGGAAGGTGCCAGGCAGGAGTTCTCCTGGTAGTTTTTACACTACCTTGGTAGGCATCTGAAAGACACGACAAAAGTTGTTCTACCTGCTTTCTGGGCTGAGATGGGGAACCGCTGAATTTTGGACTCGGCCGGTGACAAAATGTTCCAAACACACCCCATGCACAACTCCACCGGGGAAGGTGCCAGGCAGGAGTTCTCTTGGTAGTTTTTACACTACCTTGGTAGGCATCTGAAAGGCACCACAAAAGTTGTTCTACCTGCTTTGTGGGCTGAGATGGGGAATCGCTGAATTTTGGACTCGGCCGGTGACAAAATGTTCCAAACACACCCCCTGCACAACTCCACCGGGGAAGGTGCCAGACAGGAGTTCTCTTGGTAGATTTTACACTACCTTGGTAGGCAGCTGAAAGGCACCACAAAAGTTGTTCTACCTGCTTTCTGGGCTGAGATGGGGAATCGCTGAATTTTGGACTCGGCCGGTGACAAAATGTTCCAAAGACACCCCATGCACAACTCCACCGGGGAAGGTGCCAGGCAGGAGTTCTCTTTGTAGTTTTTACACTACCTTGGTAGGCATTTGAAAGGCACCACAAAAGTTGTTTTACCTGCTTTCTGGGCTGAGATGGGGAACCGCTGAATTTTGGACTCGGCTGGTGACAAAATGTTCCAAACACACCCCATGCACAACTCCACCGGGGAAGGTGCCAGACAGGAGTTCTCCTGGTAATTTTTACACTACCTTGGTAGGCACCTGAAAGACACCACAAAAGTTGTTCTACCTGCTTTCTGGGCTGAGATGGGGAATCGCTGAATTTTGGACTCGGCCGGTGACAAAATGTTCCAAACACACCCCATGCACAACTCCACCGGGGAAGGTGCCAGGCAGGAGTTCTCCTGGTAGTTTTTACACTACCTTGGTAGGCATCTGAAAGACACGACAAAAGTTGTTCTACCTGCTTTCTGGGCTGAGATGGGGAACCGCTGAATTTTGGACTCGGCCGGTGACAAAATGTTACAAACACACCCCATGCACAACTCCACCGGGGAAGGTGCCAGGCAGGAGTTCTCTTGGTAGTTTTTACACTACCTTGGTAGGCATCTGAAAGGCACCACAAAAGTTGTTCTACCTGCTTTGTGGGCTGAGATGGGGAATCGCTGAATTTTGGACTCGGCCGGTGACAAAATGTTCCAAACACACCCCCTGCACAACTCCACCGGGGAAGGTGCCAGACAGGAGTTCTCTTGGTAGATTTTACACTACCTTGGTAGGCAGCTGAAAGGCACCACAAAAGTTGTTCTACCTGCTTTCTGGGCTGAGATGGGGAATCGCTGAATTTTGGACTCGGCCGGTGACAAAATGTTCCAAAGACACCCCATGCACAACTCCACCGGGGAAGGTGCCAGGCAGGAGTTCTCTTTGAAGTTTTTACACTACCTTGGTAGGCATTTGAAAGGCACCACAAAAGTTGTTCTACCTGCTTTCTGGGCTGAGATGGGGAACCGCTGAATTTTGGAGTCGGCTGGTGACAAAATGTTCCAAACACACCCCATGCACAACTCCACCGGGGAAGGTGCCAGACAGGAGTTCTCCTGGTAGTTCTTACATTGCTCCGGTAGGCATCTGAAAGACACCACAAAAGTTGTTCTACCTGCTTTCTGGGCTGAGATGAGGAACAGCTGAATTTTGGACTCGGCCGGTGACAAAATGTTCCAAACACACCCCCTGCACAACTCCACCGGGGAAGGTGCCAGACAGGAGTTCTCTTAGTAGTTTTTACACTACCTTGGTAGGCAGCTGAAAGGCACCACAAAAGTTGTTCTACCTGCTTTCTGGGCTGAGATGGGGAACCGCTGAATTTTGGAGTCGGCCGGTGACAAAATGTTCCAAACACACCCCATGCACAACTCCACCGGGGAAGGTGCCAGACAGGAGTTCTCCTGGTAGTTTTTACATTGCTCCGGTAGGCAGCTGAAAGGCACCACAAAAGTTGTTCTACCTGCTTTCTGGGCTGAGATGGGGAACCGCTGAATTTTGGACTCGGCTGGTGACAAAATGTTCCGAACACACCCCATGCACAACTCCACCGGGGAAGGTGCCAGACAGGAGTTCTCCTGGTAGTTTTTACATTGCTCCGGTAGGCATCTGAAAGACACCACAAAAGTTGTTCTACCTGCTTTCTGGGCTGAGATGGGAAATCGCTGAATTTTGGACTCGGCCGGTGACAAAATGTTCCAAACACACCCCATGCACAACTCCACCGGGGAAGGTGCCAGACAAGCGTTCTCTTGATAGTTTTTACACTACCTTGGTAGGCATCTGAAAGACACCACAAAAGTTGTTCTACCTGCTTTCTGGGCTGAGATGGGGAACAGCTGAATTTTGGAGTCGGGCGGTGACAAAATGTTCCAAACACACCCCATGCACAACTCCACTAGCGAAGGTGCCAGGGACGAGCTCTGTTGGTAGTTTTTACATTCCTCCGGTAGGCATCAAAAGGACACCACAAAAGTTGTTCTACCTGCTTTCTGGGCTTAGATGGGGAATCGCTGAATTTTGGACTCGGCCGGTGACAAAATGTTCCAAAGACACCCCATGCACAACTCCACCGGGGAAGGTGCCAGGCAGGAGTTCTCTTGGTAGTTTTTACACTACCTTGGTAGGCATTTGAAAGGCACCACAAAAGTTGTTCTACCTGCTTTCTGGGCTGAGATGGGGAACCGCTGAATTTTGGAGTCGGCTGGTGACAAAATGTTCCAAACACACCCCATGCACAACTCCACCGGGGAAGGTGCCAGACAGGAGTTCTCCTGGTAGTTTTTACATTGCTCCGGTAGGCATCTGAAAGACACCACAAAAGTTGTTCTACCTGCTTTCTGGGCTGAGATGGGGAACCGCTGAATTTTGGACTCGGCCAGTGACAAAATGTTCCAAACACACCCCCTGCACAACTCCACCGGGGAAGGTGCCAGACAGGAGTTCTCCTGGTAGTTTTTACACTACCTTGGTAGGCAGCTGAAAGGCACCACAAAAGTTGTTCTTCCTGCTTTCTGGGCTGAGATGGGGAACCGCTGAATTTTGGAGTCGGCCGGTGACAAAATGTTCCAAACACACCCCATGCACAACTCCACCGGGGAAGGTGCCAGGCAGGAGTTCTCCTGGTAGTTTTTACATTGCTCCGGTAGGCAGCTGAAAGACACCACAAAAGTTGTTCTACCTGCTTTCTGGGCTGAGATGGGGAATCGCTGAATTTTGGACTCGGCCGGTGACAAAATGTTCCAAAGACACCCCATGCACAACTCCACCGGGGAATGTGCCAGACAAGCGTTCTCTTGATAGTTTTTACACTACCTTGGTAGGCATCTGAAAGACACCACAAAAGTTGTTCTACCTGCTTTCTGGGCTGAGATGGGGAACCGCTGAATTTTGGAGTCGGCCGGTGACAAAATGTTCCAAACACACCCCATGCACAACTCCACCGGGGAAGGTGCCAGGGACGAGCTCTGTTGGTAGTTTTTACATTGCTCCGGTAGGCATCAAAAGGACACCACAAAAGTTGTTCTACCTGCTTTCTGGGCTGAGATGGGGAATCGCTGAATTTTGGACTCGGCCGGTGACAAAATGTTCCAAAGACACCCCATGCACAACTCCACCGGGGAATGTGCCAGACAAGCGTTCTCTTGATAGTTTTTACACTACCTTGGTAGGCATCTGAAAGACACCACAAAAGTTGTTCTACCTGCTTTCTGGGCTGAGATGGGGAACAGCTGAATTTTGGAGTCGGGCGGTGACAAAATGTTCCAAACACACCCCATGCACAACTCCACTAGCGAAGGTGCCAGGGACGAGCTCTGTTGGTAGTTTTTACATTCCTCCGGTAGGCATCAAAAGGACACCACAAAAGTTGTTCTACCTGCTTTCTGGGCTTAGATGGGGAATCGCTGAATTTTGGACTCGGCCGGTGACAAAATGTTCCAAACACACCCCATGCACAACTCCACCACGGAAGGTGCCAGGCAGGAGTTCTCTTGGTAGTTTTTACACTACCTTGGTAGGCATTTGAAAGGCACCACAAAAGTTGTTCTACCTGCTTTCTGGGCTGAGATGGGGAACAGCTGAATTTTGGAGTCGGCTGGTGACAAAATGTTCCAAACACACCCCATGCACAACTCCACCGGGGAAGGTGCCAGACAGGAGTTCTCCTGGTAGTTTTTACATTGCTCCGGTAGGCATCTGAAAGACACCACAAAAGTTGTTCTACCTGCTTTCTGGGCTGAGATGGGGAACCGCTGAATTTTGGACTCGGCCAGTGACAAAATGTTCCAAACACACCCCCTGCACAACTCCACCGGGGAAGGTGCCAGACAGGAGTTCTCCTGGTAGTTTTTACACTACCTTGGTAGGCATTTGAAAGGCACCACAAAAGTTGTTCTTCCTGCTTTCTGGGCTGAGATGGGGAACCGCTGAATTTTGGAGTCGGCCGGTGACAAAATGTTCCAAACACACCCCATGCACAACTCCACCGGGGAAGGTGCCAGGCAGGAGTTCTCTTAGTAGTTTTTACACTACCTTGGTAGGCAGCTGAAAGGCACCACAAAAGTTGTTCTACCTGCTTTCTGGGCTGAGATGGGGAACCGCTGAATTTTGGAGTCGGCTGGTGACAAAATGTTCCAAACACACCCCATGCACAACTCCACCGGGGAAGGTGCCAGACAGGAGTTCTCCTGGTAGTTTTTACACTACCTTGGTAGGCATCTGAAAGACACCACAAAAGTTGTTCTACCTGCTTTCGGGGCTGAGATGGGGAATCGCTGAATTTTGGACTCGGCCGGTGACAAAATGTTCCAAACACACCCCCTGCACAACTCCACCGGGGAAGGTGCCAGGCAGGAGTTCTCTTGGTAGTTTTTACACTACCTTGGTAGGCATTTGAAAGGCACCACAAAAGTTGTTCTACCTGCTTTCTGGGCTGAGATGGGGAAACGCTGAATTTTGGACTCGGCCGGTGACAAAATGTTCCAAACACACCCCATGCACAACTCCACCGGGGAAGGTGCCAGACAGGAGTTCTCCTGGTAGTTTTTACACTACCTTGGTAGGCATCTAAAAGACACCACAAAAGTTGTTCTACCTGCTTTCTGGGCTGAGATGGGGAACCGCTGAATTTTGGAGTCGGCCGGTGACAAAATGTTCCAAACACACCCCCTGCACAACTCCACCGGGGAAGGTGCCAGGAACGAATTCTGTTGGTAGTTTTTACACTACCTTGGTAGGAAGCTGAAAGGCACAAGAAAAGAAGTTGTACCTGCTTTCTGGGCTGAGATGGGGAACCGCTGAATTTTGGAGTCGGCCATTGACAAAATGTTCCAAAGACACCCCATGCACAACTCCACCGGGGAAGGTGCCAGACAGGAGTTCTCTTGGTAGATTTTACACTACCTTGGTAGGCATCTGAAAGGCAGCACAAAAGTTGTTCTACCTGCTTTCTGGGCTGAGATGGGGAAACGCTGAATTTTGGACTCGGCTGGTGACAAAATGTTCCAAAGACACCCCCTGCACAACTCCACCGGGGAAGGTGCCAGACAGGAGTTCTCCTGGTAGTTTTTACATTGCTCCGGTAGGCATCTGAAAGACACCACAAAAGTTGTTCTACCTGCTTTCTGGGCTGAGATGGGGAAACGCTGAATTTTGGACTCGGCCGGTGACAAAATGTTCCAAACACACCCCATGCACAACTCCACCGGGGAAGGTGCCAGACAGGAGTTCTCTTGGTAGTTTTTACACTACCTTGGTAGGCAGCTGAAAGGCACCACAAAAGTTGTTCTACCTGCTTTCTGGGCTGAGATGGGGAACCGCTGAATTTTGGAGTCGGCCGGTGACAAAATGTTCCAAACACACCCCATGCACAACTCCACCGGGGAAGGTGCCAGACAGGAGTTCTCCTGTAGTTTTTACATTGCTCCGGTAGGCATCTGAAAGACACCACAAAAGTTGTTCTACCTTCTTTCTGGGCTGAGATGGGGAACCGCTGAATTTTGGAGTCGGCCGGTGACAAAATGTTCCAAACACACCCCATGCACAACTCCACCGGGGAAGGTGCCAGGCAGGAGTTCTCTTGGTAGTTTTTACACTACCTTGGTAGGCATCTGAAAGGCACCACAAAAGTTGTTCTACCTGCTTTCTGGGCTGAGATGGGGAAACGCTGAATTTTGGAGTCGGCCGGTGACAAAATGTTCCAAACACACCCCCTGCACAACTCCACCGGGGAAGGTGCCAGACAGGAGTTCTCCTGGTAGTTTTTACATTGCTCCGGTAGGCAACTGAAAGACACCACAAAAGTTGTTCTACCTGCTTTCTGGGCTGAGATGGGGAACCGCTGAATTTTGGAGTCGGCCGGTGACAAAATGTTCCAAACACACCCCATGCACAACTCCACCGGGGAAGGTGCCAGACAAGCGTTCTCTTGATAGTTTTTACACTACCTTGGTAGGCATCTAAAAGACACCACAAAAGTTGTTCTACCTTCTTTCTGGGCTGAGATGGGGAATCGCTGAATTTTGGAGTCGGCCGGTGACAAAATGTTCCAAACACACCCCCTGCACAACTCCACCGGGGAAGGTGCCAGACAGGAGTTCTCTTGGTAGATTTTACACTACCTTGGTAGGCAGCTGAAAGGCACCACAAAAGTTGTTCTACCTGCTTTCTGGGCTGAGATGGGGAATCGCTGAATTTTGGACTCGGCCGGTGACAAAATGTTCCAAAGACACCCCATGCACAACTCCACCGGGGAAGGTGCCAGGCAGGAGTTCTCTTTGTAGTTTTTACACTACCTTGGTAGGCATTTGAAAGGCACCACAAAAGTTGTTCTACCTGCTTTCTGGGCTGAGATGGGGAACCGCTGAATTTTGGAGTCGGCTGGTGACAAAATGTTCCAAACACACCCCATGCACAACTCCACCGGGGAAGGTGCCAGACAGGAGTTCTCCTGGTAGTTTTTACATTGCTCCGGTAGGCAGCTGAAAGACACCACAAAAGTTGTTCTACCTGCTTTCTGGGCTGAGATGAGGAACCGCTGAATTTTGGACTCGGCCGGTGACAAAATGTTCCAAACACACCCCCTGCACAACTCCACCGGGGAAGGTGCCAGACAGGAGTTCTCTTAGTAGTTTTTACACTACCTTGGTAGGCAGCTGAAAGGCACCACAAAAGTTGTTCTACCTGCTTTCTGGGCTGAGATGGGGAACCGCTGAATTTTGGAGTCGGCCGGTGACAAAATGTTCCAAACACACCCCATGCACAACTCCACCGGGGAAGGTGCCAGACAGGAGTTCTCCTGTAGTTTTTACATTGCTCCGGTAGGCAGCTGAAAGGCACCACAAAAGTTGTTCTACCTGCTTTCTGGGCTGAGATGGGGAACCGCTGAATTTTGGACTCGGCTGGTGACAAAATGTTCCGAACACACCCCATGTACAACTCCACCGGGGAAGGTGCCAGGCAGGAGTTCTCCTGGTAGTTTTTACATTGCTCCGGTAGGCAGCTGAAAGACACCACAAAAGTTGTTCTACCTGCTTTCTGGGCTGAGATGGGGAATCGCTGAATTTTGGACTCGGCCGGTGACAAAATGTTCCAAAGACACCCCATGCACAACTCCACCGGGGAATGTGCCAGACAAGCGTTCTCTTGATAGTTTTTACACTACCTTGGTAGGCATCTGAAAGACACCACAAAAGTTGTTCTACCTGCTTTCTGGGCTGAGATGGGGAACCGCTGAATTTTGGAGTCGGGCGGTGACAAAATGTTCCAAACACACCCCATGCACAACTCCACTAGCGAAGGTGCCAGGGACGAGCTCTGTTGGTAGTTTTTACATTGCTCCGGTAGGCATCAAAAGGACACCACAAAAGTTGTTCTACCTGCTTTCTGGGCTGAGATGGGGAAACGCTGAATTTTGGACTCGGCCGGTGACAAAATGTTCCAAAGACACCCCATGCACAACTCCACCGGGGAAGGTGCCAGGCAGGAGTTCTCTTGGTAGTTTTTACACTACCTTGGTAGGCATTTGAAAGGCACCACAAAAGTTGTTCTACCTGCTTTCTGGGCTGAGATGGGGAACCGCTGAATTTTGGAGTCGGCTGGTGACAAAATGTTCCAAACACACCCCCTGCACAACTCCACCGGGGAAGGTGCCAGACAGGAGTTCTCCTGGTAGTTTTTACATTGCTCCGGTAGGCATCTGAAAGACACCACAAAAGTTGTTCTACCTGCTTTCTGGGCTGAGATGGGGAATCGCTGAATTTTGGAGTCGGCCGGTGACAAACTGTTCCAAACACACCCCATGCACAACTCCACCGGGGAAGGTGCCAGACAGGAGTTCTCCTGGTAGTTTTTACACTACCTTGGTAGGCATTTGAAAGGCACCACAAAAGTTGTTCTTCCTGCTTTCTGGGCTGAGATGGGGAACCGCTGAATTTTGGAGTCGGCCGGTGACAAAATGTTCCAAACACACCCCATGCACAACTCCACCGGGGAAGGTGCCAGACAGGAGTTCTCTTGGTAGTTTTTACACTACCTTGGTAGGCAGCTGAAAGGCACCACAAAAGTTGTTCTACCTGCTTTCTGGGCTGAGATGGGGAACCGCTGAATTTTGGAGTCGGCTGGTGACAAAATGTTCCAAACACACCCCATGCACAACTCCACCGGGGAAGGTGCCAGACAGGAGTTCTCTTTGTAGTTTTTACACTACCTTGGTAGGCATCTGAAAGACACCACAAAAGTTGTTCTACCTGCTTTCGGGGCTGAGATGGGGAATCGCTGAATTTTGGACTCGGCCGGTGACAAAATGTTCCAAAGACACCCCATGCACAACTCCACCGGGGAAGGTGCCAGGCAGGAGTTCTCTTGGTAGTTTTTACACTACCTTGGTAGGCATTTGAAAGGCACCACAAAAGTTGTTCTACCTGCTTTCTGGGCTGAGATGGGGAAACGCTGAATTTTGGACTCGGCTGGTGACAAAATGTTCCAAACACACCCCATGCACAACTCCACCGGGGAAGGTGCCAGACAGGAGTTCTCCTGGTAGTTTTTACACTACCTTGGTAGGCATCTAAAAGACACCACAAAAGTTGTTCTACCTGCTTTCTGGGCTGAGATGGGGAACAGCTGAATTTTGGACTCGGCTGGTGACAAAATGTTCCAAACACACCCCATGCACAACTCCACCGGGGAAGGTGCCAGACAGGAGTTCTCCTGGTAGTTTTTACACTACCTTGGTAGGCATCTGAAAGACACCACAAAAGTTGTTCTACCTGCTTTCTGGGCTGAGATGGGGAACCGCTGAATTTTGGAGTCGGCCGGTGACAAAATGTTCCAAACACACCCCCTGCACAACTCCACCGGGGAAGGTGCCAGGAACGAATTCTGTTGGTAGTTTTTACACTACCTTGGTAGGAAGCTGAAAGGCACAAGAAAAGAAGTTCTACCTGCTTTCGGGGCTGAGATGGGGAATCGCTGAATTTTGGACTCGGCCGGTGACAAAATGTTCCAAACACACCCCATGCACAACTCCACCGGGGAAGGTGCCAGGCAGGAGTTCTCTTGGTAGTTTTTACACTACCTTGGTAGGCATTTGAAAGGCACCACAAAAGTTGTTCTACCTGCTTTCTGGGCTGAGATGGGGAAACGCTGAATTTTGGACTCGGCTGGTGACAAAATGTTCCAAACACACCCCATGCACAACTCCACCGGGGAAGGTGCCAGACAGGAGTTCTCCTGGTAGTTTTTACACTACCTTGGTAGGCATCTAAAAGACACCACAAAAGTTGTTCTACCTGCTTTCTGGGCTGAGATGGGGAACAGCTGAATTTTGGACTCGGCTGGTGACAAAATGTTCCAAACACACCCCATGCACAACTCCACCGGGGAAGGTGCCAGACAGGAGTTCTCCTGGTAGTTTTTACACTACCTTGGTAGGCATCTGAAAGACACCACAAAAGTTGTTCTACCTGCTTTCTGGGCTGAGATGGGGAACCGCTGAATTTTGGAGTCGGCCGGTGACAAAATGTTCCAAACACACCCCCTGCACAACTCCACCGGGGAAGGTGCCAGGAACGAATTCTGTTGGTAGTTTTTACACTACCTTGGTAGGAAGCTGAAAGGCACAAGAAAAGAAGTTGTACCTGCTTTCTGGGCTGAGATGGGGAACCGCTGAATTTTGGAGTCGGCCGGTGACAAAATGTTCCAAAGACACCCCCTGCACAACTCCACCGGGGAAGGTGCCAGACAGGAGTTCTCTTGGTAGATTTTACACTACCTTGGTAGGCAGCTGAAAGGCAGCACAAAAGTTTTTCTACCTGCTTTCTGGGCTGAGATGGGGAAACGCTGAATTTTGGAGTCGGCTGGTGACAAAATGTTCCAAAGACACCCCATGCACAACTCCACCGGGGAAGGTGCCAGACAGGAGTTCTCCTGGTAGTTTTTACATTGCTCCGGTAGGCATCTGAAAGACACCACAAAAGTTGTTCTACCTGCTTTCTGGGCTGAGATGGGGAACCGCTGAATTTTGGAGTCGGGCGGTGACAAAATGTTCCAAACACACCCCATGCACAACTCCACCGGGGAAGGTGCCAGACAGGAGTTCTCTTGGTAGTTTTTACACTACCTTGGTAGGCAGCTGAAAGGCACCACAAAAGTTGTTCTACCTGCTTTCTGGGCTGAGATGGGGAACCGCTGAATTTTGGACTCGGCCGGTGACAAAATGTTCCAAACACACCCCATGCACAACTCCACCGGGGAAGGTGCCAGGCAGGAGTTCTCTTGGTAGTTTTTACACTACCTTGGTAGGCATCTGAAAGGCACCACAAAAGTTGTTCTACCTGCTTTCTGGGCTGAGATGGGGAATCGCTGAATTTTGGACTCGGCCGGTGACAAAATGTTCCAAACACACCCCCTGCACAACTCCACCGGGGAAGGTGCCAGGCAGGAGTTCTCTTGGTAGTTTTTACACTACCTTGGTAGGCACCTGAAAGACACCACAAAAGTTGTTCTACCTGCTTTCTGGGCTGAGATGGGGAATCGCTGAATTTTGGACTCGGCCGGTGACAAAATGTTCCAAACACACCCCCTGCACAACTCCACCGGGGAAGGTGCCAGACAGGAGTTCTCCTGGTAGTTTTTACATTGCTCCGGTAGGCAGCTGAAAGACACCACAAAAGCTGTTCTACCTGCTTTCTGGGCTGAGATGGGGAATCGCTGAATTTTGGACTCGGCCGGTGACAAAATGTTCCAAAGACACCCCATGCACAACTCCACCGGGGAATGTGCCAGACAAGCGTTCTCTTGATAGTTTTTACACTACCTTGGTAGGCATCTGAAAGACACCACAAAAGTTGTTCTACCTGCTTTCTGGGCTGAGATGGGGAACCGCTGAATTTTGGAGTCGGCCGGTGACAAAATGTTCCAAACACACCCCATGCACAACTCCACCGGGGAAGGTGCCAGGCAGGAGTTCTCTTGGTAGTTTTTACACTACCTTGGTAGGCATCTGAAAGGCACCACAAAAGTTGTTCTACCTGCTTTGTGGGCTGAGATGGGGAATCGCTGAATTTTGGACTCGGCCGGTGACAAAATGTTCCAAACACACCCCCTGCACAACTCCACCGGGGAAGGTGCCAGACAGGAGTTCTCCTGGTAGTTTTTACATTGCTCCGGTAGGCATCTGAAAGACACCACAAAAGTTGTTCTACCTGCTTTCTGGGCTGAGATGGGGAACCGCTGAATTTTGGAGTCGGCCGGTGACAAAATGTTCCAAACACACCCCCTGCAAAACTCCACCGGGGAAGGTGCCAGACAAGCGTTCTCTTGATAGTTTTTACACTACCTTGGTAGGCATCTAAAAGACAACACAAAAGATGTTCTACCTGCTTTCTGGGCTGAGATGGGGAACCGCTGAATTTTGGAGTCGGCCGGTGACAAAATGTTCCAAACACACCCCATGCACAACTCCACCGGGGAAGGTGCCAGACAGGAGTTCTCCTGGTAGTTTTTACACTACCTTGGTAGGCAGCTGAAAGGCACCACAAAAGTTGTTCTACCTGCTTTCTGGGCTGAGATGGGGAAACGCTGAATTTTGGACTCGGCTGGTGAAAAAATGTTCCAAAGACACCCCATGCACAACTCCACCGGGGAAGGTGCCAGACAGGAGTTCTCCTGGTAGTTTTTACACTACCTTGGTAGG
Source organism: Falco cherrug (assembly GCF_023634085.1). NCBI lineage: Eukaryota > Metazoa > Chordata > Aves > Falconiformes > Falconidae > Falco > Falco cherrug. Next base: position 119,801 of record NW_026599502.1, on the reverse strand, counting down.
CATCTGAAAGACACCACAAAAGTTGTTCTACCTGCTTTCGGGGCTGAGATGGGGAATCGCTGAATTTTGGACTCGGCCGGTGACAAAATGTTCCAAACACACCCCATGCACAACTCCACCGGGGAAGGTGCCAGACAGGAGTTCTCTTGGTAGTTTTTACACTACCTTGGTAGGCATTTGAAAGGCACCACAAAAGTTGTTCTACCTGCTTTCTGGGCTGAGATGGGGAAACGCTGAATTTTGGACTCGGCTGGTGACAAAATGTTCCAAACACACCCCATGCACAACTCCACCGGGGAAGGTGCCAGACAGGAGTTCTCTTAGTAGTTTTTACACTACCTTGGTAGGCATTTGAAAGGCACCACAAAAGTTGTTCTACCTGCTTTCTGGGCTGAGATGGGGAACAGCTGAATTTTGGACTCGGCTGGTGACAAAATGTTCCAAACACACCCCATGCACAACTCCACCGGGGAAGGTGCCAGACAGGAGTTCTCTTGGTAGATTTTACACTACCTTGGTAGGCATCTGAAAGACACCACAAAAGTTGTTCTACCTGCTTTCTGGGCTGAGATGGGGAAACGCTGAATTTTGGACTCGGCTGGTGACAAAATGTTCCAAAGACACCCCCTGCACAACTCCACCGGGGAAGGTGCCAGACAGGAGTTCTCCTGGTAGTTTTTACATTGCTCCGGTAGGCATCTGAAAGACACCACAAAAGTTGTTCTACCTGCTTTCTGGGCTGAGATGGGGAATCGCTGAATTTTGGAGTCGGCCGGTGACAAAATGTTCCAAACACACCCCCTGCACAACTCCACCGGGGAAGGTGCCAGACAGGAGTTCTCCTGGTAGTTTTTACATTGCTCCGGTAGGCATCTGAAAGACACCACAAAAGTTGTTCTACCTGCTTTCTGGGCTGAGATGGGGAACCGCTGAATTTTGGACTCGGCCGGTGACAAAATGTTCCAAACACACCCCATGCACAACTCCACCGGGGAAGGTGCCAGACAGGAGTTCTCCTGTAGTTTTTACAGTGCTCCGGTAGGCATCTGAAAGACACCACAAAAGTTGTTCTACCTGCTTTCTGGGCTGAGATGGGGAAACGCTGAATTTTGGAGTCGGCCGGTGACAAAATGTTCCAAAGACACCCCATGCACAACTCCACCGGGGAAGGTGCCAGGCAGGAGTTCTCTTGGTAGTTTTTACACTACCTTGGTAGGCATCTGAAAGGCACCACAAAAGTTGTTCTACCTGCTTTCTGGGCTGAGATGGGGAAACGCTGAATTTTGGAGTCGGCCGGTGACAAAATGTTCCAAAGACACTCCATGCACAACTCCACCGGGGAAGGTGCCAGGCAGGAGTTCTCTTGGTAGTTTTTACACTACCTTGGTAGGCAGCTGAAAGGCACCACAAAAGTTGTTCTACCTGCTTTCTGGGCTGAGATGGGGAACCGCTGAATTTTGGACTCGGCTGGTGACAAAATGTTCCGAACACACCCCATGCACAACTCCACCGGGGAAGGTGCCAGACAGGAGTTCTCCTGGTAGTTTTTACATTGCTCCGGTAGGCAGCTGAAAGACACCACAAAAGTTGTTCTACCTGCTTTCTGGGCTGAGATGGGGAATCGCTGAATTTTGGACTCGGCCGGTGACAAAATGTTCCAAAGACACCCCATGCACAACTCCACCGGGGAATGTGCCAGACAAGCGTTCTCTTGATAGTTTTTACACTACCTTGGTAGGCATCTGAAAGACACCACAAAAGTTGTTCTACCTGCTTTCTGGGCTGAGATGGGGAACCGCTGAATTTTGGAGTCGGGCGGTGACAAAATGTTCCAAACACACCCCATGCACAACTCCACTAGCGAAGGTGCCAGGGACGAGCTCTGTTGGTAGTTTTTACATTGCTCTGGTAGGCATCAAAAGGACACCACAAAAGTTGTTCTACCTGCTTTCTGGGCTGAGATGGGGAATCGCTGAATTTTGGACTCGGCCGGTGACAAAATCTTCCAAAGACACCCCATGCACAACTCCACCGGGGAAGGTGCCAGACAGGAGTTCTCTTGGTAGTTTTTACACTACCTTGGTAGGCATTTGAAAGGCACCACAAAAGTTGTTCTACCTGCTTTCTGGGCTGAGATGGGGAACCGCTGAATTTTGGAGTCGGCTGGTGACAAAATGTTCCAAACACACCCCATGCACAACTCCACCGGGGAAGGTGCCAGACAGGAGTTCTCCTGGTAGTTTTTACATTGCTCCGGTAGGCATCTGAAAGACACCACAAAAGTTGTTCTACCTGCTTTCTGGGCTGAGATGGGGAACCGCTGAATTTTGGAGTCGGCTGGTGGCAAAATGTTCCAAACACACCCCCTGCACAACTCCACCGGGGAAGGTGCCAGACAGGAGTTCTCCTGGTAGTTTTTACACTACCTTGGTAGGCATTTGAAAGGCACCACAAAAGTTGTTCTTCCTGCTTTCTGGGCTGAGATGGGGAACCGCGGAATTTTGGAGTCGGCCGGTGACAAAATGTTCCAAACACACCCCATGCACAACTCCACCGGGGAAGGTGCCAGACAGGCGTTCTCTTGGTAGTTTTTACACTACCTTGGTAGGCAGCTGAAAGGCACCACAAAAGTTGTTCTACCTGCTTTCTGGGCTGAGATGGGGAAACGCTGAATTTTGGACTCGGCTGGTGACAAAATGTTCCAAACACACCCCATGCACAACTCCACCGGGGAAGGTGCCAGACAGGAGTTCTCTTAGTAGTTTTTACACTACCTTGGTAGGCATTTGAAAGGCACCACAAAAGTTGTTCTACCTGCTTTCTGGGCTGAGATGGGGAACAGCTGAATTTTGGACTCGGCCAGTGACAAAATGTTCCAAACACACCCCATGCACAACTCCACCGGGGAAGGTGCCAGACAGGAGTTCTCCTGGTAGTTTTTACACTACCTTGGTAGGCATCTGAAAGACACCACAAAAGTTGTTCTACCTGCTTTCTGGGCTGAGATGGGGAACCGCTGAATTTTGGAGTCGGCCGGTGACAAAATGTTCCAAACACACCCCCTGCACAACTCCACCGGGGAAGGTGCCAGACAGGAGTTCTCCTGGTAGTTTTTACATTGCTCCGGTAGGCATCTGAAAGACACCACAAAAGTTGTTCTACCTGCTTTCTGGGCTGAGATGGGGAAACGCTGAATTTTGGAGTCGGCCGGTGACAAAATGTTCCAAAGACACCCCATGCACAACTCCACCGGGGAAGGTGCCAGGCAGGAGTTCTCTTGGTAGTTTTTACACTACCTTGGTAGGCAGCTGAAAGGCACCACAAAAGTTGTTCTACCTGCTTTCTGGGCTGAGATGGGGAACCGCTGAATTTTGGAGTCGGCTGGTGACAAAATGTTCCAAAGACACCCCATGCACAACTCCACCGGGGAAGGTGCCAGACAGGAGTTCTCCTGTAGTTTTTACATTGCTCCGGTAGGCATCTGAAAGACACCACAAAAGTTGTTCTACCTGCTTTCTGGGCTGAGATGGGGAACCGCTGAATTTTGGAGTCGGCCGGTGACAAAATGTTCCAAACACACCCCCTGCACAACTCCACCGGGGAAGGTGCCAGACAGGAGTTCTCTTAGTAGTTTTTACACTACCTTGGTAGGCACCTGAAAGGCACCACAAAAGTTGTTCTACCTGCTTTCTGGGCTGAGATGGGGAACCACTGAATTTTGGAGTCGGCCGGTGACAAAATGTTCCGAACACACCCCATGCACAACTCCACTAGCGAAGGTGCCAGGGACGAGATCTGTTGGTAGTTTTTACATTGCTCCGGTAGGCATCAAAAGGACACCACAAAAGTTGTTCTACCTGCTTTCTGGGCTGAGATGGGGAATCGCTGAATTTTGGACTCGGCCGGTGACAAAATGTTCCAAAGACACCCCATGCACAACTCCACCGGGGAAGGTGCCAGGCAGGAGTTCTCTTGGTAGATTTTACACTACCTTGGTAGGCATTTGAAAGGCACCACAAAAGTTGTTCTACCTGCTTTCTGGGCTGAGATGGGGAATCGCTGAATTTTGGAGTCGGCTGGTGACAAAATGTTCCAAACACACCCCATGCACAACTCCACCGGGGAAGGTGCCAGACAGGAGTTCTCCTGGTAGTTTTTACATTGCTCCGGTAGGCATCTGAAAGACACCACAAAAGTTGTTCTACCTGCTTTCTGGGCTGAGATGGGGAACCGCTGAATTTTGGAGTCGGGCGGTGACAAAATGTTCCAAACACACCCCATGCACAACTCCACTAGCGAAGGTGCCAGGGACGAGCTCTGTTGGTAGTTTTTACACTACCTTGGTAGGCAGCTGAAAGGCACCACAAAAGTTGTTCTACCTGCTTTCTGGGCTGAGATGGGGAACCGCTGAATTTTGGAGTCGGCCGGTGACAAAATGTTCCAAACACACCCCATGCACAACTCCACCGGGGAAGGTGCCAGGCAGGAGTTCTCTTGGTAGTTTTTACACTACCTTGGTAGGGAGCTGAAAGGCAGCACAAAAGTTGTTCTACCTGCTTTCTGGGCTGAGATGGGGAATCGCTGAATTTTGGACTCGGCCGGTGACAAAATGTTCCAAACACACCCCCTGCACAACTCCACCGGGGAAGGTGCCAGACAGGAGTTCTCTTAGTAGTTTTTACACTACCTTGGTAGGCACCTGAAAGGCACCACAAAAGTTGTTCTACCTGCTTTCTGGGCTGAGATGGGGAACCACTGAATTTTGGAGTCGGCCGGTGACAAAATGTTCCGAACACACCCCATGCACAACTCCACTAGCGAAGGTGCCAGGGACGAGATCTGTTGGTAGTTTTTACATTGCTCCGGTAGGCATCAAAAGGACACCACAAAAGTTGTTCTACCTGCTTTCTGGGCTGAGATGGGGAATCGCTGAATTTTGGACTCGGCCGGTGACAAAATGTTCCAAAGACACCCCATGCACAACTCCACCGGGGAAGGTGCCAGGCAGGAGTTCTCTTGGTAGATTTTACACTACCTTGGTAGGCATTTGAAAGGCACCACAAAAGTTGTTCTACCTGCTTTCTGGGCTGAGATGGGGAATCGCTGAATTTTGGAGTCGGCTGGTGACAAAATGTTCCAAACACACCCCATGCACAACTCCACCGGGGAAGGTGCCAGACAGGAGTTCTCCTGGTAGTTTTTACATTGCTCCGGTAGGCATCTGAAAGACACCACAAAAGTTGTTCTACCTGCTTTCTGGGCTGAGATGGGGAACCGCTGAATTTTGGAGTCGGGCGGTGACAAAATGTTCCAAACACACCCCATGCACAACTCCACTAGCGAAGGTGCCAGGGACGAGCTCTGTTGGTAGTTTTTACACTACCTTGGTAGGCAGCTGAAAGGCACCACAAAAGTTGTTCTACCTGCTTTCTGGGCTGAGATGGGGAACCGCTGAATTTTGGAGTCGGCCGGTGACAAAATGTTCCAAACACACCCCATGCACAACTCCACCGGGGAAGGTGCCAGGCAGGAGTTCTCTTGGTAGTTTTTACACTACCTTGGTAGGCATCTGAAAGGCACCACAAAAGTTGTTCTACCTGCTTTCTGGGCTGAGATGGGGAATCGCTGAATTTTGGACTCGGCCGGTGACAAAATGTTCCAAAGACACCCCATGCACAACTCCACCGGGGAAGGTGCCAGACAGGAGTTCTCCTGGTAGTTTTTACATTGCTCCGGTAGGCATCTGAAAGACACCACAAAAGTTGTTTTACCTGCTTTCTGGGCTGAGATGGGGAAACGCTGAATTTTGGACTCGGCCGGTGACAAAATGTTCCAAACACACCCCCTGCACAACTCCATCGGGGAAGGTGCCAGACAGGAGTTCTCCTGTAGTTTTTACATTGCTCCGGTAGGCATCTGAAAGACACCACAAAAGTTGTTCTACCTGCTTTCTGGGCTGAGATGGGGAACCGCTGAATTTTGGAGTCGGCCGGTGACAAAATGTTCCAAACACACCCCATGCACAACTCCACCGGGGAAGGTGCCAGACAGGAGTTCTCTTGGTAGTTTTTACACTACCTTGGTAGGCAGCTGAAAGGCACCACAAAAGTTGTTCTACCTGCTTTCTGGGCTGAGATGGGGAACCGCTGAATTTTGGAGTCGGCCGGTGAAAAAATGTTCCAAAGACACCCCATGCACAACTCCACCGGGGAAGGTGCCAGGCAGGAGTTCTCTTGGTAGTTTTTACACTACCTTGGTAGGCATTTGAAAGACACCACAAAAGTTGTTCTACCTGCTTTCTGGGCTGAGATGGGGAACCGCTGAATTTTGGAGTCGGCTGGTGACAAAATGTTCCAAACACACCCCATGCACAACTCCACCGGGGAAGGTGCCAGACAGGAGTTCTCTTGGTAGTTTTTACATTGCTCCGGTAGGCATCTGAAAGTCACCACAAAAGTTGTTCTACCTGCTTTCTGGGCTGAGATGAGGAACCGCTGAATTTTGGACTCGGCCGGTGACAAAATGTTCCAAACACACCCCCTGCACAACTCCACCGGGGAAGGTGCCAGACAGGAGTTCTCCTGGTAGTTTTTACATTGCTCCGGTAGGCATCTGAAAGACACCACAAAAGTTGTTCTACCTGCTTTCTGGGCTGAGATGGGGAACCGCTGAATTTTGGAGTCGGCCGGTGACAAAATGTTCCAAACACACCCCCTGCACAACTCCACCGGGGAAGGTGCCAGACAGGAGTTCTCCTGGTAGATTTTACACTACCTTGGTAGGGAGCTGAAAGGCAGCACAAAAGTTGTTCTACCTGCTTTCTGGGCTGAGATGGGGAATCGCTGAATTTTGGACTCGGCCGGTGACAAAATGTTCCAAACACACCCCCTGCACAACTCCACCGGGGAAGGTGCCAGACAGGAGTTCTCTTAGTAGTTTTTACACTACCTTGGTAGGCACCTGAAAGGCACCACAAAAGTTGTTCTACCTGCTTTCTGGGCTGAGATGGGAACCGCTGAATTTTGGAGTCGGCCGGTGACAAAATGTTCCGAACACACCCCATGCACAACTCCACTAGCGAAGGTGCCAGGGACGAGATCTGTTGGTAGTTTTTACATTGCTCCGGTAGGCATCAAAAGGACACCACAAAAGTTGTTCTACCTGCTTTCTGGGCTGAGATGGGGAATCGCTGAATTTTGGACTCGGCCGGTGACAAAATGTTCCAAAGACACCCCATGCACAACTCCACCGGGGAAGGTGCCAGGCAGGAGTTCTCTTGGTAGTTTTTACACTACCTTGGTAGGCATTTGAAAGGCACCACAAAAGTTGTTCTACCTGCTTTCTGGGCTGAGATGGGGAACCGCTGAATTTTGGAGTCGGCCGGTGACAAAATGTTCCAAACACACCCCATGCACAACTCCACCGGGGAAGGTGCCAGACAGGAGTTCTCTTGGTAGTTTTTACACTACCTTGGTAGGCATCTGAAAGGCACCACAAAAGTTGTTCTACCTGCTTTCTGGGCTGAGATGGGGAATCGCTGAATTTTGGACTCGGCCGGTGACAAAATGTTCCAAACACACCCCCTGCACAACTCCACCGGGGAAGGTGCCAGACAGGAGTTCTCCTGGTAGTTTTTACATTGCTCCGGTAGGCATCTGAAAGACACCACAAAAGTTGTTCTACCTGCTTTCTGGGCTGAGATGGGGAAACGCTGAATTTTGGACTCGGCCGGTGACAAAATGTTCCAAACACACCCCCTGCACAACTCCATCGGGGAAGGTGCCAGACAGGAGTTCTCCTGTAGTTTTTACATTGCTCCGGTAGGCATCTGAAAGACACCACAAAAGTTGTTCTACCTGCTTTCTGGGCTGAGATGGGGAACCGCTGAATTTTGGAGTCGGCCGGTGACAAAATGTTCCAAACACACCCCCTGCACAACTCCACCGGGGAAGGTGCCAGACAGGAGTTCTCTTGGTAGATTTTACACTACCTTGGTAGGCAGCTGAAAGGCACCACAAAAGTTGTTCTACCTGCTTTCTGGGCTGAGATGGGGAACCGCTGAATTTTGGAGTCGGCCGGTGACAAAATGTTCCGAACACACCCCATGCACAACTCCACTAGCGAAGGTGCCAGGGCACGAGCTCTGTTGGTAGTTTTTACATTGCTCCGGTAGGCATCAAAAGGACACCACAAAAGTTGTTCTACCTGCTTTCTGGGCTGAGATGGGGAATCGCTGAATTTTGGAGTCGGCCGGTGACAAAATGTTCCAAAGACATCCCATGCACAACTCCACCGGGGAAAGTGCCAGGCAGGAGTTCTCTTGGTAGTTTTTACACTACCTTGGTAGGCATTTGAAAGGCACCACAAAAGTTGTTCTACCTGCTTTCTGGGCTGAGATGGGGAATCGCTGAATTTTGGACTCGGCTGGTGACAAAATGTTCCAAAGACACCCCCTGCACAACTCCACCGGGGAAGGTGCCAGACAGGAGGTCTCCTGGTAGTTTTTACATTGCTCCGGTAGGCATCTGAAAGACACCACAAAAGTTGTTCTACCTGCTTTCTGGGCTGAGATGGGGAACCGCTGAATTTTGGACTCGGCCGGTGACAAAATGTTCCAAACACACCCCATGCACAACTCCACCGGGGAAGGTGCCAGGCAGGAGTTCTCCTGGTAGATTTTACACTACCTTGGTAGGCACCTGAAAGGCACCACAAAAGTTGTTCTACCTGCTTTCTGGGCTGAGATGGGGAACCGCTGAATTTTGGAGTCGGCCGGTGACAAAATGTTCCAAACACACCCCATGCACAACTCCACCGGGGAAGGTGCCAGGCAGGAGTTCTCTTGGTAGTTTTTACACTACCTTGGTAGGCATCTGAAAGGCACCACAAAAGTTGTTCTACCTGCTTTCTGGGCTGAGATGGGGAATCGCTGAATTTTGGACTCGGCCGGTGACAAAATGTTCCAAACACACCCCCTGCACAACTCCACCGGGGAAGGTGCCAGACAGGAGTTCTCCTGGTAGTTTTTACATTGCTCCGGTAGGCAGCTGAAAGGCACCACAAAAGTTGTTCTACCTGCTTTCTGGGCTGAGATGGGGAACCGCTGAATTTTGGACTCGGCCGGTGACAAAATGTTCCAAACACACCCCCTGCACAACTCCACCGGGGAAGGTGCCAGACAGGAGTTCTCTTGGTAGATTTTACACTACCTTGGTAGGCAGCTGAAAGGCACCACAAAAGTTGTTCTATCTGCTTTCTGGGCTGAGATGGGGAATCGCTGAATTTTGGACTCGGCCGGTGACAAAATGTTCCAAAGACACCCCATGCACAACTCCACCGGGGAAGGTGCCAGGCAGGAGTTCTCTTTGTAGTTTTTACACTACCTTGGTAGGCATTTGAAAGGCACCACAAAAGTTGTTCTACCTGCTTTCTGGGCTGAGATGGGGAACCGCTGAATTTTGGAGTCGGCCGGTGACAAAATGTTCCAAACACACCCCATGCACAACTCCACCGGGGAAGGTGCCAGACAGGAGTTCTCCTGGTAGTTTTTACATTGCTCCGGTAGGCAGCTGAAAGACACCACAAAAGTTGTTCTACCTGCTTTCTGGGCTGAGATGAGGAACCGCTGAATTTTGGACTCGGCCGGTGACAAAATGTTCCAAACACACCCCCTGCACAACTCCACCGGGGAAGGTGCCAGACAGGAGTTCTCTTAGTAGTTTTTACACTACCTTGGTAGGCAGCTGAAAGGCACCACAAAAGTTGTTCTACCTGCTTTCTGGGCTGAGATGGGGAACGGCTGAATTTTGGACTCGGCTGGTGACAAAATGTTCCGAACACACCCCATGCACAACTCCACCGGGGAAGGTGCCAGGCAGGAGTTCTCCTGGTAGTTTTTACATTGCTCCGGTAGGCATCTGAAAGACACCACAAAAGTTGTTCTACCTGCTTTCTGGGCTGAGATGGGGAACCGCTGAATTTTGGACTCGGCTGGTGACAAAATGTTCCAAAGACACCCCATGCACAACTCCACCGGGGAATGTGCCAGACAAGCGTTCTCTTGATAGTTTTTACACTACCTTGGTAGGCATCTGAAAGACACCACAAAAGTTGTTCTACCTGCTTTCTGGGCTGAGATGGGGAACCGCTGAATTTTGGAGTCGGGCGGTGACAAAATGTTCCAAACACACCCCATGCACAACTCCACTAGCGAAGGTGCCAGGGACGAGCTCTGTTGGTAGTTTTTACATTGCTCCGGTAGGCATCAAAAGGACACCACAAAAGTTGTTCTACCTGCTTTCTGGGCTGAGATGGGGAATCGCTGAATTTTGGACTCGGCCGGTGACAAAATGTTCCAAAGACACCCCATGCACAACTCCACCAGGGAAGGTGCCAGGCAGGAGTTCTCTTGGTAGTTTTTACACTACCTTGGTAGGCATTTGAAAGGCACCACAAAAGTTGTTCTACCTGCTTTCTGGGCTGAGATGGGGAAACGCTGAATTTTGGAGTCGGCTGGTGACAAAATGTTCCAAACACACCCCATGCACAACTCCACCGGGGAAGGTGCCAGACAGGAGTTCTCCTGGTAGTTTTTACATTGCTCCGGTAGGCATCTGAAAGACACCACAAAAGTTGTTCTACCTGCTTTCTGGGCTGAGATGGGGAACCGCTGAATTTTGGACTCGGCCAGTGACAAAATGTTCCAAAGACACCCCATGCACAACTCCACCGGGGAAGGTGCCAGACAGGAGTTCTCCTGGTAGATTTTACACTACCTTGGTAGGCAGCTGAAAGGCAGCACAAAAGTTGTTCTACCTGCTTTCTGGGCTGAGATGGGGAATCGCTGAATTTTGGACTCGGCCGGTGACAAAATGTTCCAAACACACCCCCTGCACAACTCCACCGGGGAAGGTGCCAGACAGGAGTTCTCCTGGTAGTTTTTACACTACCTTGGTAGGCACCTGAAAGGCACCACAAAAGTTGTTCTACCTGCTTTCTGGGCTGAGATGGGGAATCGCTGAATTTTGGACTCGGCCGGTGACAAAATGTTCCAAAGACACCCCATGCACAACTCCACCGGGGAAGGTGCCAGACAGGAGTTCTCTTGGTAGATTTTACACTACCTTGGTAGGCATCTGAAAAGCAGCACAAAAGTTTTTCTACCTGCTTTCTGGGCTGAGATGGGGAAACGCTGAATTTTGGACTCGGCTGGTGACAAAATGTTCCAAAGACACCCCCTGCACAACTCCACCGGGGAAGGTGCCAGACAGGAGTTCTCCTGGTAGTTTTTACACTACCTTGGTAGGCACCTGAAAGGCACCACAAAAGTTGTTCTACCTGCTTTCTGGGCTGAGATGGGGAATCGCTGAATTTTGGACTCGGCCGGTGACAAAATGTTCCAAACACACCCCCTGCACAACTCCACCGGGGAAGGTGCCAGACAGGAGTTCTCCTGGTAGTTTTTACATTGCTCCGGTAGGCATCTGAAAGACACCACAAAAGTTGTTCTACCTGCTTTCTGGGCTGAGATGGGGAACCGCTGAATTTTGGAGTCGGCCGGTGACAAAATGTTCCAAACACACCCCATGCACAACTCCACCGGGGAAGGTGCCAGGCAGGAGTTCTCTTGGTAGTTTTTACACTACCTTGGTAGGCAGCTGAAAGGCACCACAAAAGTTGTTCTACCTGCTTTCTGGGCTGAGATGGGGAATCGCTGAATTTTGGACTCGGCCGGTGACAAAATGTTCCAAACACACCCCCTGCACAACTCCACCGGGGAAGGTGCCAGACAGGAGTTCTCCTGGTAGTTTTTACATTGCTCCGGTAGGCATCTGAAAGACACCACAAAAGTTGTTCTACCTGCTTTCTGGGCTGAGATGGGGAAACGCTGAATTTTGGACTCGGCCGGTGACAAAATGTTCCAAACACACCCCCTGCACAACTCCACCGGGGAAGGTGCCAGACAGGAGTTCTCCTGTAGTTTTTACATTGCTCCGGTAGGCATCTGAAAGACACCACAAAAGTTGTTCTACCTGCTTTCTGGGCTGAGATGGGGAACCGCTGAATTTTGAAGTCGGCTGGTGACAAAATGTTCCAAACACACCCCCTGCACAACTCCACCGGGGAAGGTGCCAGACAGGAGTTCTCTTGGTAGATTTTACACTACCTTGGTAGGGAGCTGAAAGGCAGCACAAAAGTTGTTCTACCTGCTTTCTGGGCTGAGATGGGGAATCGCTGAATTTTGGACTCGGCCGGTGACAAAATGTTCCAAAGACACCCCATGCACAACTCCACCGGGGAAGGTGCCAGACAGGAGTTCTCTTGGTAGATTTTACACTACCTTGGTAGGCATCTGAAAAGCAGCACAAAAGTTGTTCTACCTGCTTTCTGGGCTGAGATGGGGAAACGCTGAATTTTGGACTCGGCTGGTGACAAAATGTTCCAAAGACACCCCCTGCACAACTCCACCGGGGAAGGTGCCAGACAGGAGTTCTCCTCGTAGTTTTTACACTACCTTGGTAGGCACCTGAAAGGCACCACAAAAGTTGTTCTACCTGCTTTCTGGGCTGAGATGGGGAATCGCTGAATTTTGGACTCGGCCGGTGACAAAATGTTCCAAACACACCCCCTGCACAACTCCACCGGGGAAGGTGCCAGACAGGAGTTCTCCTGGTAGTTTTTACATTGCTCCGGTAGGCATCTGAAAGACACCACAAAAGTTGTTCTACCTGCTTTCTGGGCTGAGATGGGGAACCGCTGAATTTTGGAGTCGGCCGGTGACAAAATGTTCCAAACACACCCCATGCACAACTCCACCGGGGAAGGTGCCAGGCAGGAGTTCTCTTGGTAGTTTTTACACTACCTTGGTAGGCAGCTGAAAGGCACCACAAAAGTTGTTCTACCTGCTTTCTGGGCTGAGATGGGGAACCGCTGAATTTTAGAGTCGGCCGGTGACAAAATGTTCCAAACACACCCCATGCACAACTCCACCGGGGAAGGTGCCAGGCAGGAGTTCTCTTGGTAGTTTTTACACTACCTTGGTAGGCATCTGAAAGGCACCACAAAAGTTGTTCTACCTGCTTTCTGGGCTGAGATGGGGAATCGCTGAATTTTGGACTCGGCCGGTGACAAAATGTTCCAAACACACCCCCTGCACAACTCCACCGGGGAAGGTGCCAGACAGGAGTTCTCCTGGTAGTTTTTACATTGCTCCGGTAGGCATCTGAAAGACACCACAAAAGTTGTTCTACCTGCTTTCTGGGCTGAGATGGGGAATCGCTGAATTTTGGACTCGGCCGGTGACAAAATGTTCCAAACACACCCCCTGCACAACTCCACCGGGGAAGGTGCCAGACAGGAGTTCTCCTGTAGTTTTTACATTGCTCCGGTAGGCACCTGAAAGGCACCACAAAAGTTGTTCTACCTGCTTTCTGGGCTGAGATGGGGAATCGCTGAATTTTGGACTCGGCTGGTGACAAAATGTTCCAAACACACCCCATGCACAACTCCACTAGCGAAGGTGCCAGGGACGAGCTCTGTTGGTAGTTTTTACATTGCTCCGGTAGGCATCAAAAGGACACCACAAAAGTTGTTCTACCTGCTTTCTGGGCTGAGATGGGGAACCGCTGAATTTTGGAGTCGGCCGGTGACAAAATGTTCCAAACACACCCCATGCACAACTCCACCGGGGAAGGTGCCAGACAGGAGTTCTCTTGGTAGTTTTTACACTACCTTGGTAGGCAGCTGAAAGGCACCACAAAAGTTGTTCTACCTGCTTTCTGGGCTGAGATGGGGAAACGCTGAATTTTGGAGTCGGCCGGTGACAAAATGTTCCAAACACACCCCATGCACAACTCCACCGGGGAAGGTGCCAGGCAGGAGTTCTCTTGGTAGTTTTTACACTACCTTGGTAGGCATCTGAAAGGCACCACAAAAGTTGTTCTACCTGCTTTCTGGGCTGAGATGGGGAATCGCTGAATTTTGGACTCGGCCGGTGACAAAATGTTCCAAACACACCCCCTGCACAACTCCACCGGGGAAGGTGCCAGACAGGAGTTCTCCTGGTAGTTTTTACATTGCTCCGGTAGGCATCTGAAAGACACCACAAAAGTTGTTCTACCTGCTTTCTGGGCTGAGATGGGGAAACGCTGAATTTTGGACTCGGCCGGTGACAAAATGTTCCAAAGACACCCCATGCACAACTCCACCGGGGAAGGTGCCAGACAGGAGTTCTCCTGTAGTTTTTACATTGCTCCGGTAGGCATCTGAAAGACACCACAAAAGTTGTTCTACCTGCTTTCTGGGCTGAGATGGGGAACCGCTGAATTTTGGAGTCGGCTGGTGACAAAATGTTCCAAACACACCCCCTGCACAACTCCACCGGGGAAGGTGCCAGACAGGAGTTCTCTTGGTAGATTTTACACTACCTTGGTAGGGAGCTGAAAGGCAGCACAAAAGTTGTTCTACCTGCTTTCTGGGCTGAGATGGGGAATCGCTGAATTTTGGAGTCGGCCGGTGACAAAATGTTCCAAACACACCCCATGCACAACTCCACCGGGGAAGGTGCCAGACAGGAGTTCTCCTGGTAGTTTTTACACTACCTTGGTAGGCACCTGAAAGGCACCACAAAAGTTGTTCTACCTGCTTTCTGGGCTGAGATGGGGAATCGCTGAATTTTGGAGTCGGCCGGTGACAAAATGTTCCAAACACACCCCCTGCACAACTCCACCGGGGAAGGTGCCAGACAGGAGTTCTCCTGGTAGTTTTTACATTGCTCCGGTAGGCATCTAAAAGACACCACAAAAGTTGTTCTACCTGCTTTCTGGGCTGAGATGGGGAACCGCTGAATTTTGGACTCGGCCAGTGACAAAATGTTCCAAACACACCCCATGCACAACTCCACCGGGGAAGGTGCCAGACAGGAGTTCTCTTGGTAGTTTTTACACTACCTTGGTAGGCAGCTGAAAGGCACCACAAAAGTTGTTCTACCTGCTTTCTGGGCTGAGATGGGGAACCGCTGAATTTTGGAGTCGGCCGGTGACAAAATGTTCCAAACACACCCCATGCACAACTCCACCGGGGAAGGTGCCAGGCAGGAGTTCTCTTGGTAGTTTTTACACTACCTTGGTAGGCATCTGAAAGGCACCACAAAAGTTGTTCTACCTGCTTTCTGGGCTGAGATGGGGAATCGCTGAATTTTGGACTCGGCCGGTGACAAAATGTTCCAAACACACCCCCTGCACAACTCCACCGGGGAAGGTGCCAGACAGGAGTTCTCCTGGTAGTTTTTACATTGCTCCGGTAGGCATCTGAAAGACACCACAAAAGTTGTTCTACCTGCTTTCTGGGCTGAGATGGGGAAACGCTGAATTTTGGACTCGGCCGGTGACAAAATGTTCCGAACACACCCCATGCACAACTCCACTAGCGAAGGTGCCAGGGACGAGCTCTGTTGGTAGTTTTTACATTGCTCCGGTAGGCATCAAAAGGACACCACAAAAGTTGTTCTACCTGCTTTCTGGGCTGAGATGGGGAATCGCTGAATTTTGGAGTCGCCCGGTGACAAAATGTTCCAAAGACACCCCATGCACAACTCCACCGGGGAAGGTGCCAGGCAGGAGTTCTCTTGGTAGTTTTTACACTACCTTGGTAGGCATTTGAAAGGCACCACAAAAGTTGTTCTACCTGCTTTCTGGGCTGAGATGGGGAATCGCTGAATTTTGGAGTTGGCTGGTGACAAAATGTTCCAAACACACCCCATGCACAACTCCACCGGGGAAGGTGCCAGACAGGAGTTCTCCTGGTAGTTTTTACATTGCTCCGGTAGGCATCTGAAAGACACCACAAAAGTTGTTCTACCTGCTTTCTGGGCTGAGATGGGGAACCGCTGAATTTTGGACTCGGCCAGTGACAAAATGTTCCAAAGACACCCCATGCAGAACTCCACTAGCGAAGGTGCCAGACAGGAGTTCTCCTGGTAGTTTTTACATTGCTCCGGTAGGCATCTGAAAGACACCACAAAAGTTGTTCTACCTGCTTTCTGGGCTGAGATGGGGAAACGCTGAATTTTGGACTCGGCCGGTGACAAAATGTTCCAAACACACGCCCTGCACAACTCCACCGGGGAAGGTGCCAGACAGGAGTTCTCCTGGTAGATTTTACACTACCTTGGTAGGCAGCTGAAAGGCACCACAAAAGTTGTTCTACCTGCTTTCTGGGCTGAGATGGGGAACCGCTGAATTTTGGACTCGGCTGGTGACAAAATGTTCCGAACACACCCCATGCACAACTCCACTAGCGAAGGTGCCAGGGACGAGCTCTGTTGGTAGTTTTTACATTGCTCCGGTAGGCATCAAAAGGACACCACAAAAGTTGTTCTACCTGCTTTCTGGGCTGAGATGGGGAATCGCTGAATTTTGGAGTCGGCCGGTGACAAAATGTTCCAAAGACATCCCATGCACAACTCCACCGGGGAAGGTGCCAGGCAGGAGTTCTCTTGGTAGTTTTTACACTACCTTGGTAGGCATTTGAAAGGCACCACAAAAGTTGTTCTACCTGCTTTCTGGGCTGAGATGGGGAATCGCTGAATTTTGGAGTCGGCTGGTGACAAAATGTTCCAAAGACACCCCATGCACAACTACACCGGGGAAGGTGCCAGACAGGAGTTCTCCTGGTAGTTTTTACATTGCTCCGGTAGGCATCTGAAAGACACCACAAAAGTTGTTCTACCTGCTTTCTGGGCTGAGATGGGGAACCGCTGAATTTTGGACTCGGCCAGTGACAAAATGTTCCAAAGACACCCCATGCACAACTCCACCGGGGAAGGTGCCAGGCAGGAGTTCTCCTGGTAGATTTTACACTACCTTGGTAGGCACCTGAAAGGCACCACAAAAGTTGTTCTACCTGCTTTCTGGGCTGAGATGGGGAACCGCTGAATTTTGGAGTCGGCCGGTGACAAAATGTTCCAAACACACCCCATGCACAACTCCACCGGGGAAGGTGCCAGGCAGGAGTTCTCTTGGTAGTTTTTACACTACCTTGGTAGGCAGCTGAAAGGCACCACAAAAGTTGTTCTACCTGCTTTCTGGGCTGAGATGGGGAACCGCTGAATTTTGGACTCGGCTGGTGACAAAATGTTCCGAACACACCACATGCACAACTCCACCGGGGAAGGTGCCAGACAGGAGTTCTCCTGGTAGTTTTTACATTGCTCCGGTAGGCATCTGAAAGACACCACAAAAGTTGTTCTACCTGCTTTCTGGGCTGAGATGGGGAACCGCTGAATTTTGGAGTCGGCCGGTGACAAAATGTTCCAAACACACCCCATGCACAACTCCACCGGGGAAGGTGCCAGACAGGAGTTCTCTTGGTAGTTTTTACACTACCTTGGTAGGCAGCTGAAAGGCACCACAAAAGTTGTTCTACCTGCTTTCTGGGCTGAGATGGGGAACCGCTGAATTTTGGAGTCGGCCGGTGACAAAATGTTCCAAACACACCCCATGCACAACTCCACCGGGGAAGGTGCCAGACAGGAGTTCTCCTGGTAGTTTTTACACTACCTTGGTAGGCATCTGAAAGGCACCACAAAAGTTGTTCTACCTGCTTTCTGGGCTGAGATGGGGAATCGCTGAATTTTGGACTCGGCCGGTGACAAAATGTTCCAAACACACCCCCTGCACAACTCCACCGGGGAAGGTGCCAGACAGGAGTTCTCCTGGTAGTTTTTACATTGCTCCGGTAGGCATCTGAAAGACACCACAAAAGTTGTTCTACCTGCTTTCTGGGCTGAGATGGGGAAACGCTGAATTTTGGACTCGGCCGGTGACAAAATGTTCCAAACACACCCCATGCACAACTCCACCGGGGAAGGTGCCAGACAGGAGTTCTCCTGTAGTTTTTACATTGCTCCGGTAGGCATCTGAAAGACACCACAAAAGTTGTTCTACCTGCTTTCTGGGCTGAGATGGGGAACCGCTGAATTTTGGAGTCGGCCGGTGACAAAATGTTCCAAACACACCCCCTGCACAACTCCACCGGGGAAGGTGCCAGACAGGAGTTCTCTTGGTAGATTTTACACTACCTTGGTAGGGAGCTGAAAGGCAGCACAAAAGTTGTTCTACCTGCTTTCTGGGCTGAGATGGGGAATCGCTGAATTTTGGACTCGGCCGGTGACAAAATGTTCCAAACACACCCCATGCACAACTCCACCGGGGAAGGTGCCAGACAGGAGTTCTCCTGGTAGTTTTTACACTACCTTGGTAGGCACCTGAAAGGCACCACAAAAGTTGTTCTACCTGCTTTCTGGGCTGAGATGGGGAATCGCTGAATTTTGGAGTCGGCTGGTGACAAAATGTTCCAAACACACCCCATGCACAACTCCACCGGGGAAGGTGCCAGACAGGAGTTCTCCTGGTAGTTTTTACATTGCTCCGGTAGGCATCTGAAAGACACCACAAAAGTTGTTCTACCTGCTTTCTGGGCTGAGATGGGGAACCGCTGAATTTTGGACTCGGCCGGTGACAAAATGTTCCAAACACACCCCCTGCACAACTCCACCGGGGAAGGTGCCAGACAGGAGTTCTCTTGGTAGTTTTTACACTACCTTGGTAGGCAGCTGAAAGACACCACAAAAGTTGTTCTACCTGCTTTCTGGGCTGAGATGGGGAACCGCTGAATTTTGGAGTCGGCCGGTGACAAAATGTTCCAAAGACACCCCATGCACAACTCCACCGGGGAAGGTGCCAGGCAGGAGTTCTCTTGGTAGTTTTTACACTACCTTGGTAGGCATCTGAAAGGCACCACAAAAGTTGTTCTACCTGCTTTCTGGGCTGAGATGGGGAATCGCTGAATTTTGGACTCGGCCGGTGACAAAATGTTCCAAACACACCCCCTGCACAACTCCACCGGGGAAGGTGCCAGACAGGAGTTCTCCTGGTAGTTTTTACATTGCTCCGGTAGGCAGCTGAAAGGCACCACAAAAGTTGTTCTACCTGCTTTCTGGGCTGAGATGGGGAACCGCTGAATTTTGGAGTCGGCCGGTGACAAAATGTTCCGAACACACCCCATGCACAACTCCACTAGCGAAGGTGCCAGGGACGAGATCTGTTGGTAGTTTTTACATTGCTCCGGTAGGCATCAAAAGGACACCACAAAAGTTGTTCTACCTGCTTTCTGGGCTGAGATGGGGAATCGCTGAATTTTGGACTCGGCCGGTGACAAAATGTTCCAAACACACCCCATGCACAACTCCACCGGGGAAGGTGCCAGGCAGGAGTTCTCTTGGTAGTTTTTACACTACCTTGGTAGGCATTTGAAAGGCACCACAAAAGTTGTTCTACCTGCTTTCTGGGCTGAGATGGGGAATCGCTGAATTTTGGAGTTGGCTGGTGACAAAATGTTCCAAACACACCCCATGCACAACTCCACCGGGGAAGGTGCCAGACAGGAGTTCTCCTGGTAGTTTTTACATTGCTCCGGTAGGCATCTGAAAGACACCACAAAAGTTGTTCTACCTGCTTTCTGGGCTGAGATGGGGAACCGCTGAATTTTGGACTCGGCCAGTGACAAAATGTTCCAAAGACACCCCATGCACAACTCCACTAGCGAAGGTGCCAGACAGGAGTTCTCCTGGTAGTTTTTACACTACCTTGGTAGGCACCTGAAAGGCACCACAAAAGTTGTTCTACCTGCTTTCTGGGCTGAGATGGGGAACCGCTGAATTTTGGACTCGGCCGGTGACAAAATGTTCCAAACACACCCCATGCACAACTCCACCGGGGAAGGTGCCAGACAGGAGTTCTCTTGGTAGTTTTTACACTACCTTGGTAGGCAGCTGAAAGGCACCACAAAAGTTGTTCTACCTGCTTTCTGGGCTGAGATGGGGAACCGCTGAATTTTGGAGTCGGCCGGTGACAAAATGTTCCAAACACACCCCATGCACAACTCCACCGGGGAAGGTGCCAGGCAGGAGTTCTCTTGGTAGTTTTTACACTACCTTGGTAGGCACCTGAAAGGCACCACAAAAGTTGTTCTACCTGCTTTCTGGGCTGAGATGGGGAATTGCTGAATTTTGGACTCGGCCGGTGACAAAATGTTCCAAAGACACCCCATGCACAACTCCACCGGGGAAGGTGCCAGACAGGAGTTCTCCTGTAGTTTTTACATTGCTCCGGTAGGCATCTGAAAGACACCACAAAAGTTGTTCTACCTGCTTTCTGGGCTGAGATGGGGAACCGCTGAATTTTGGACTCGGCTGGTGACAAAATGTTCCAAACACACCCCCTGCACAACTCCACCGGGGAAGGTGCCAGACAGGAGTTCTCCTGGTAGATTTTACACTACCTTGGTAGGGAGCTGAAAGGCAGCACAAAAGTTGTTCTACCTGCTTTCTGGGCTGAGATGGGGAATCGCTGAATTTTGGACTCGGCCGGTGACAAAATGTTCCAAACACACCCCCTGCACAACTCCACCGGGGAAGGTGCCAGACAGGAGTTCTCCTGGTAGTTTTTACACTACCTTGGTAGGCACCTGAAAGGCACCACAAAAGTTGTTCTACCTGCTTTCTGGGCTGAGATGGGGAATCGCTGAATTTTGGACTCGGCCGGTGACAAAATGTTCCAAACACACCCCATGCACAACTCCACCGGGGAAGGTGCCAGACAGGAGTTCTCCTGGTAGTTTTTACATTGCTCCGGTAGGCATCTGAAAGACACCACAAAAGTTGTTCTACCTGCTTTCTGGGCTGAGATGGGGAACCGCTGAATTTTGGACTCGGCCTGTGACAAAATGTTCCAAACACACCCCATGCACAACTCCACCGGGGAAGGTGCCAGACAGGAGTTCTCTTGGTAGTTTTTACACTACCTTGCTAGGCAGCTGAAAGGCACCACAAAAGTTGTTCTACCTGCTTTCTGGGCTGAGATGGGGAACCGCTGAATTTTGGAGTCGGCCGGTGACAAAATGTTCCAAAGACACCCCATGCACAACTCCACCGGGGAAGGTGCCAGGCAGGAGTTCTCTTTGTAGTTTTTACACTACCTTGGTAGGCATTTGAAAGGCACCACAAAAGTTGTTCTACCTGCTTTCTGGGCTGAGATGGGGAACCGCTGAATTTTGGAGTCGGCTGGTGACAAAATGTTCCAAACACACCCCATGCACAACTCCACCGGGGAAGGTGCCAGACAGGAGTTCTCTTGGTAGTTTTTACATTGCTCCGGTAGGCAGCTGAAAGACACCACAAAAGTTGTTCTACCTGCTTTCTGGGCTGAGATGAGGAACCGCTGAATTTTGGACTCGGCCGGTGACAAAATGTTCCAAACACACCCCCTGCACAACTCCACCGGGGAAGGTGCCAGACAGGAGTTCTCTTAGTAATTTTTACACTACCTTGGTAGGCAGCTGAAAGGCACCACAAAAGTAGTTCTACCTGCTTTCTGGGCTGAGATGGGGAACGGCTGAATTTTGGAGTCGGCCGGTGACAAAATGTTCCAAACACACCCAATGCACAACTCCACTAGCGAAGGTGCCAGACAGGAGTTCTCCTGGTAGTTTTTACACTACCTTGGTAGGCACCTGAAAGGCACCACAAAAGTTGTTCTACCTGCTTTCTGGGCTGAGATGGGGAACCGCTGAATTTTGGAGTCGGGCGGTGACAAAATGTTCCAAACACACCCCATGCACAACTCCACCGGGGAAGGTGCCAGACAGGAGTTCTCTTGGTAGTTTTTACACTACCTTGGTAGGCAGCTGAAAGGCACCACAAAAGTTGTTCTACCTGCTTTCTGGGCTGAGATGGGGAACCGCTGAATTTTGGAGTCGCCCGGTGACAAAATGTTCCAAACACACCCCATGCACAACTCCACCGGGGAAGGTGCCAGGCAGGAGTTCTCTTGGTAGTTTTTACACTACCTTGGTAGGCATCTGAAAGGCACCACAAAAGTTGTTCTACCTGCTTTCTGGGCTGAGATGGGGAATCGCTGAATTTTGGACTCGGCCGGTGACAAAATGTTCCAAACACACCCCCTGCACAACTCCACCGGGGAAGGTGCCAGACAGGAGTTCTCTTGGTAGTTTTTACATTGCTCCGGTAGGCAGCTGAAAGGCACCACAAAAGTTGTTCTACCTGCTTTCTGGGCTGAGATGGGGAACCGCTGAATTTTGGAGTCGGCCGGTGACAAAATGTTCCAAACACACCCCATGCACAACTCCACCACGGAAGGTGCCAGACAGGAGTTCTCTTGGTAGATTTTACACTACCTTGGTAGGCAGCTGAAAGGCACCACAAAAGTTGTTCTATCTGCTTTCTGGGCTGAGATGGGGAATCGCTGAATTTTGGACTCGGCCGGTGACAAAATGTTCCAAAGACACCCCATGCACAACTCCACTGGGGAAGGTGCCAGGCAGGAGTTCTCTTTGTAGTTTTTACACTACCTTGGTAGGCATTTGAAAGGCACCACAAAAGTTGTTCTACCTGCTTTCTGGGCTGAGATGGGGAACCGCTGAATTTTGGAGTCGGCTGGTGACAAAATGTTCCAAACACACCCCATGCACAACTCCACCGGGGAAGGTGCCAGACAGGAGTTCTCCTGGTAGTTTTTACATTGCTCCGGTAGGCAGCTGAAAGACACCACAAAAGTTGTTCTACCTGCTTTCTGGGCTGAGATGGGGAACAGCTGAATTTTGGACTCGGCCGGTGACAAAATGTTCCAAACACACCCCCTGCACAACTCCACCGGGGAAGGTGCCAGACAGGAGTTCTCTTAGTAGTTTTTACACTACCTTGGTAGGCAGCTGAAAGGCACCACAAAAGTTGTTCTACCTGCTTTCTGGGCTGAGATGGGGAACCGCTGAATTTTGGACTCGGCTGGTGACAAAATGTTCCGAACACACCCCATGCACAACTCCACCGGGGAAGGTGCCAGACAGGAGTTCTCCTGGTAGTTTTTACATTGCTCCGGTAGGCAGCTGAAAGACACCACAAAAGTTGTTCTACCTGCTTTCTGGGCTGAGATGGGGAACCGCTGAATTTTGGACTCGGCCGGTGACAAAATGTTCCAAAGACACCCCATGCACAACTCCACCGGGGAATGTGCCAGACAAGCGTTCTCTTGATAGTTTTTACACTACCTTGGTAGGCATCTGAAAGACACCACAAAAGTTGTTCTACCTGCTTTCTGGGCTGAGATGGGGAACCGCTGAATTTTGGAGTCGGGCGGTGACAAAATGTTCCAAACACACCCCATGCACAACTCCACTAGCGAAGGTGCCAGGGACGAGCTCTGTTGGTAGTTTTTACATTGCTCCGGTAGGCATCAAAAGGACACCACAAAAGTTGTTCTACCTGCTTTCTGGGCTGAGATGGGGAATCGCTGAATTTTGGACTCGGCCGGTGACAAAATGTTCCAAAGACACCCCATGCACAACTCCACCGGGGAAGGTGCCAGGCAGGAGTTCTCTTGGTAGTTTTTACACTACCTTGGTAGGCATTTGAAAGGCACCACAAAAGTTGTTCTACCTGCTTTCTGGGCTGAGATGGGGAACCGCTGAATTTTGGAGTCGGCTGGTGACAAAATGTTCCAAACACACCCCATGCACAACTCCACCGGGGAAGGTGCCAGACAGGAGTTCTCCTGGTAGTTTTTACATTGCTCCGGTAGGCATCTGAAAGACACCACAAAAGTTGTTCTACCTGCTTTCTGGGCTGAGATGGGGAACCGCTGAATTTTGGACTCGGCCAGTGACAAAATGTTCCAAAGACACCCCATGCACAACTCCACCGGGGAAGGTGCCAGACAGGAGTTCTCCTGGTAGATTTTACACTACCTTGGTAGGGAGCTGCAAGGCAGCACAAAAGTTGTTCTACCTGCTTTCTGGGCTGAGATGGGGAATCGCTGAATTTTGGAGTCGGCCGGTGACAAAATGTTCCAAACACACCCCCTGCACAACTCCACCGGGGAAGGTGCCAGACAGGAGTTCTCCTGGTAGTTTTTACACTACCTTGGTAGGCACCTGAAAGGCACCACAAAAGTTGTTCTACCTGCTTTCTGGGCTGAGATGGGGAATCGCTGAATTTTGGACTCGGCCGGTGACAAAATGTTCCAAAGACACCCCATGCACAACTCCACCGGGGAAGGTGCCAGACAGGAGTTCTCTTGGTAGATTTTACACTACCTTGGTAGGGAGCTGAAAGGCAGCACAAAAGTTTTTCTACCTGCTTTCTGGGCTGAGATGGGGAAACGCTGAATTTTGGACTCGGCTGGTGACAAAATGTTCCAAAGACACCCCCTGCACAACTCCACCGGGGAAGGTGCCAGACAGGAGTTCTCCTGGTAGTTTTTACACTACCTTGGTAGGCAGCTGAAAGGCACCACAAAAGTTGTTCTACCTGCTTTCTGGGCTGAGATGGGGAATCGCTGAATTTTGGAGTCGGCCGGTGACAAAATGTTCCAAACACACCCCCTGCACAACTCCACCGGGGAAGGTGCCAGACAGGAGTTCTCCTGGTAGTTTTTACACTACCTTGGTAGGCAGCTGAAAGGCACCACAAAAGTTGTTCTACCTGCTTTCTGGGCTGAGATGGGGAACCGCTGAATTTTGGAGTCGGCCGGTGACAAAATGTTCCAAACACACCCCATGCACAACTCCACCGGGGAAGGTGCCAGGCAGGAGTTCTCTTGGTAGTTTTTACACTACCTTGGTAGGCATCTGAAAGGCACCACAAAAGTTGTTCTACCTGCTTTCTGGGCTGAGATGGGGAATCGCTGAATTTTGGACTCGGCCGGTGACAAAATGTTCCAAACACACCCCATGCACAACTCCACCGGGGAAGGTGCCAGACAGGAGTTCTCCTGGTAGTTTTTACATTGCTCCGGTAGGCACCTGAAAGACACCACAAAAGTTGTTCTACCTGCTTTCTGGGCTGAGATGGGGAAACGCTGAATTTTGGACTCGGCCGGTGACAAAATGTTCCAAACACACCCCATGCACAACTCCACCGGGGAAGGTGCCAGACAGGAGTTCTCCTGTAGTTTTTACATTGCTCCGGTAGGCATCTGAAAGACACCACAAAAGTTGTTCTACCTGCTTTCTGGGCTGAGATGGGGAACCGCTGAATTTTGGAGTCGGCCGGTGACAAAATGTTCCAAACACACCCCCTGCACAACTCCACCGGGGAAGGTGCCAGACAGGAGTTCTCTTGGTAGATTTTACACTACCTTGGTAGGGAGCTGAAAGGCAGCACAAAAGTTGTTCTACCTGCTTTCTGGGCTGAGATGGGGAATCGCTGAATTTTGGACTCGGCCGGTGACAAAATGTTCCAAAGACACCCCATGCACAACTCCACCGGGGAAGGTGCCAGACAGGAGTTCTCCTGGTAGTTTTTACACTACCTTGGTAGGCACCTGAAAGGCACCACAAAAGTTGTTCTACCTGCTTTCTGGGCTGAGATGGGGAACCGCTGAATTTTGGAGTCGGCCGGTGACAAAATGTTCTGAACACACCCCATGCACAACTCCACTAGCGAAGGTGCCAGGGACGAGCTCTGTTGGTAGTTTTTACATTGCTCCGGTAGGCATCAAAAGGACACCACAAAAGTTGTTCTACCTGCTTTCTGGGCTGTGATGGGGAATCGCTGAATTTTGGACTCGGCCGGTGACAAAATGTTCCAAACACACCCCATGCACAACTCCACCGGGGAAGGTGCCAGACAGGAGTTCTCCTGGTTGTTTTTACATTCCTCCGGTAGGCATCTGAAAGACACCACAAAAGTTGTTCTACCTGCTTTCTGGGCTGAGATGGGGAACCGCTGAATTTTGGACTCGGCTGGTGACAAAATGTTCCAAACACACCCCATGCACAACTCCACCGGGGAAGGTGCCAGACAGGAGTTCTCTTGGTAGTTTTTACACTACCTTGGTAGGCAGCTGAAAGGCACCACAAAAGTTGTTCTACCTGCTTTCTGGGCTGAGATGGGGAACCGCTGAATTTTGGAGTCGGCCGGTGACAAAATGTTCCAAAGACACCCCATGCACAACTCCACCGGGGAAGGTGCCAGGCAGGAGTTCTCTTTGTAGTTTTTACACTACCTTGGTAGGCATTTGAAAGGCACCACAAAAGTTGTTCTACCTGCTTTCTGGGCTGAGATGGGGAACCGCTGAATTTTGGAGTCGGCTGGTGACAAAATGTTCCAAACACACCCCATGCACAACTCCACCGGGGAAGGTGCCAGACAGGAGTTCTCTTGGTAGTTTTTACATTGCTCCGGTAGGCAGCTGAAAGACACCACAAAAGTTGTTCTACCTGCTTTCTGGGCTGAGATGAGGAACCGCTGAATTTTGGACTCGGCCGGTGACAAAATGTTCCAAACACACCCCCTGCACAACTCCACCGGGGAAGGTGCCAGACAGGAGTTCTCTTAGTAATTTTTACACTACCTTGGTAGGCAGCTGAAAGGCACCACAAAAGTAGTTCTACCTGCTTTCTGGGCTGAGATGGGGAACCGCTGAATTTTGGAGTCGGCCGGTGACAAAATGTTCCAAACACACCCAATGCACAACTCCACTAGCGAAGGTGCCAGACAGGAGTTCTCCTGGTAGTTTTTACACTACCTTGGTAGGCACCTGAAAGGCACCACAAAAGTTGTTCTACCTGCTTTCTGGGCTGAGATGGGGAATCGCTGAATTTTGGAGTCGGCCGGTGACAAAATGTTCCAAACACACCCCCTGCACAACTCCACCGGGGAAGGTGCCAGACAGGAGTTCTCTTGGTAGTTTTTACACTACCTTGGTAGGCAGCTGAAAGGCACCACAAAAGTTGTTCTACCTGCTTTCTGGGCTGAGATGGGGAACCGCTGAATTTTGGACTCGGCCGGTGACAAAATGTTCCAAACACACCCCATGCACAACTCCACCGGGGAAGGTGCCAGGCAGGAGTTCTCTTGGTAGTTTTTACACTACCTTGGTAGGCATCTGAAAGGCACCACAAAAGTTGTTCTACCTGCTTTCTGGGCTGAGATGGGGAACCGCTGAATTTTGGACTCGGCCGGTGACAAAATGTTCCAAACACACCCCCTGCACAACTCCACCGGGGAAGGTGCCAGACAGGAGTTCTCTTGGTAGTTTTTACATTGCTCCGGTAGGCAGCTGAAAGGCACCACAAAAGTTGTTCTACCTGCTTTCTGGGCTGAGATGGGGAACCGCTGAATTTTGGAGTCGGCCGGTGACAAAATGTTCCAAACACACCCCATGCACAACTCCACCGGGGAAGGTGCCAGACAGGAGTTCTCTTGGTAGATTTTACACTACCTTGGTAGGCAGCTGAAAGGCACCACAAAAGTTGTTCTATCTGCTTTCTGGGCTGAGATGGGGAATCGCTGAATTTTGGACTCGGCCGGTGACAAAATGTTCCAAAGACACCCCATGCACAACTCCACTGGGGAAGGTGCCAGGCAGGAGTTCTCTTTGTAGTTTTTACACTACCTTGGTAGGCATTTGAAAGGCACCACAAAAGTTGTTCTACCTGCTTTCTGGGCTGAGATGGGGAACCGCTGAATTTTGGAGTCGGCTGGTGACAAAATGTTCCAAACACACCCCATGCACAACTCCACCGGGGAAGGTGCCAGACAGGAGTTCTCCTGGTAGTTTTTACATTGCTCCGGTAGGCAGCTGAAAGACACCACAAAAGTTGTTCTACCTGCTTTCTGGGCTGAGATGGGGAACCGCTGAATTTTGGACTCGGCCGGTGACAAAATGTTCCAAACACACCCCCTGCACAACTCCACCGGGGAAGGTGCCAGACAGGAGTTCTCTTAGTAGTTTTTACACTACCTTGGTAGGCAGCTGAAAGGCACCACAAAAGTTGTTCTACCTGCTTTCTGGGCTGAGATGGGGAACCGCTGAATTTTGGACTCGGCTGGTGACAAAATGTTCCGAACACACCCCATGCACAACTCCACCGGGGAAGGTGCCAGACAGGAGTTCTCCTGGTAGTTTTTACATTGCTCCGGTAGGCAGCTGAAAGACACCACAAAAGTAGTTCTACCTGCTTTCTGGGCTGAGATGGGGAACCGCTGAATTTTGGACTCGGCCGGTGACAAAATGTTCCAAAGACACCCCATGCACAACTCCACCGGGGAATGTGCCAGACAAGCGTTCTCTTGATAGTTTTTACACTACCTTGGTAGGCATCTGAAAGACACCACAAAAGTTGTTCTACCTGCTTTCTGGGCTGAGATGGGGAACCGCTGAATTTTGGAGTCGGGCGGTGACAAAATGTTCCAAACACACCCCATGCACAACTCCACTAGCGAAGGTGCCAGGGACGAGCTCTGTTGGTAGTTTTTACATTGCTCCGGTAGGCATCAAAAGGACACCACAAAAGTTGTTCTACCTGCTTTCTGGGCTGAGATGGGGAATCGCTGAATTTTGGACTCGGCCGGTGACAAAATGTTCCAAAGACACCCCATGCACAACTCCACCGGGGAAGGTGCCAGGCAGGAGTTCTCTTGGTAGTTTTTACACTACCTTGGTAGGCATTTGAAAGGCACCACAAAAGTTGTTCTACCTGCTTTCTGGGCTGAGATGGGGAACCGCTGAATTTTGGAGTCGGCTGGTGACAAAATGTTCCAAACACACCCCATGCACAACTCCACCGGGGAAGGTGCCAGACAGGAGTTCTCCTGGTAGTTTTTACATTGCTCCGGTAGGCATCTGAAAGACACCACAAAAGTTGTTCTACCTGCTTTCTGGGCTGAGATGGGGAACTGCTGAATTTTGGACTCGGCCAGTGACAAAATGTTCCAAAGACACCCCATGCACAACTCCACCGGGGAAGGTGCCAGACAGGAGTTCTCCTGGTAGATTTTACACTACCTTGGTAGGGAGCTGCAAGGCAGCACAAAAGTTGTTCTACCTGCTTTCTGGGCTGAGATGGGGAATCGCTGAATTTTGGAGTCGGCCGGTGACAAAATGTTCCAAACACACCCCCTGCACAACTCCACCGGGGAAGGTGCCAGACAGGAGTTCTCCTGGTAGTTTTTACACTACCTTGGTAGGCACCTGAAAGGCAGCACAAAAGTTGTTCTACCTGCTTTCTGGGCTGAGATGGGGAACCGCTGAATTTTGGACTCGGCCGGTGACAAAATGTTCCAAAGACACCCCATGCACAACTCCACCGGGGAAGGTGCCAGACAGGAGTTCTCTTGGTAGATTTTACACTACCTTGGTAGGGAGCTGAAAGGCAGCACAAAAGTTTTTCTACCTGCTTTCTGGGCTGAGATGGGGAAACGCTGAATTTTGGACTCGGCTGGTGACAAAATGTTCCAAAGACACCCCCTGCACAACTCCACCGGGGAAGGTGCCAGACAGGAGTTCTCCTGGTAGTTTTTACACTACCTTGGTAGGCACCTGAAAGGCACCACAAAAGTTGTTCTACCTGCTTTCTGGGCTGAGATGGGGAATCGCTGAATTTTGGACTCGGCCGGTGACAAAATGTTCCAAACACACCCCCTGCACAACTCCACCGGGGAAGGTGCCAGACAGGAGTTCTCCTGGTAGTTTTTACACTACCTTGGTAGGCAGCTGAAAGGCACCACAAAAGTTGTTCTACCTGCTTTCTGGGCTGAGATGGGGAACCGCTGAATTTTGGAGTCGGCCGGTGACAAAATGTTCCAAACACACCCCATGCACAACTCCACCGGGGAAGGTGCCAGGCAGGAGTTCTCTTGGTAGTTTTTACACTACCTTGGTAGGCATCTGAAAGGCACCACAAAAGTTGTTCTACCTGCTTTCTGGGCTGAGATGGGGAACAGCTGAATTTTGGACTCGGCTGGTGACAAAATGTTCCAAACACACCCCATGCACAACTCCACCGGGGAAGGTGCCAGACAGGAGTTCTCCTGTAGTTTTTACATTGCTCCGGTAGGCATCTGAAAGACACCACAAAAGTTGTTCTACCTGCTTTCTGGGCTGAGATGGGGAACCGCTGAATTTTGGAGTCGGCCGGTGACAAAATGTTCCAAACACACCCCCTGCACAACTCCACCGGGGAAGGTGCCAGACAGGAGTTCTCTTGGTAGATTTTACACTACCTTGGTAGGGAGCTGAAAGGCAGCACAAAAGTTGTTCTACCTGCTTTCTGGGCTGAGATGGGGAATCGCTGAATTTTGGACTCGGCCGGTGACAAAATGTTCCAAAGACACCCCATGCACAACTCCACCGGGGAAGGTGCCAGACAGGAGTTCTCCTGGTAGTTTTTACACTACCTTGGTAGGCACCTGAAAGGCACCACAAAAGTTGTTCTACCTGCTTTCTGGGCTGAGATGGGGAACCGCTGAATTTTGGAGTCGGGCGGTGACAAAATGTTCCGAACACACCCCATGCACAACTCCACTAGCGAAGGTGCCAGGGACGAGCTCTGTTGGTAGTTTTTACATTGCTCCAGTAGGCATCAAAAGGACACCACAAAAGTTGTTCTACCTGCTTTCTGGGCTGAGATGGGGAATCGCTGAATTTTGGACTCGGCCGGTGACAAAATGTTCCAAAGACACCCCCTGCACAACTCCACCGGGGAAGGTGCCAGGCAGGAGTTCTCTTGGTAGTTTTTACACTACCTTGGTAGGCATTTGAAAGGCACCACAAAAGTTGTTCTACCTGCTTTCTGGGCTGAGATGGGGAATCGCTGAATTTTGGAGTCGGCTGGTGACAAAATGTTCCAAACACACCCCATGCACAACTCCACCGGGGAAGGTGCCAGACAGGAGTTCTCTTAGTAGTTTTTACACTACCTTGGTAGGCATCTGAAAGACACCACAAAAGTTGTTCTACCTGCTTTCTGGGCTGAGATGGGGAAACGCTGAATTTTGGACTCGGCTGGTGACAAAATGTTCCTAACACACCCCCTGCACAACTCCACCGGGGAAGGTGCCAGACGGGAGTTCTCCTGGTAGTTTTTACATTGCTCCGCTAGGCATCTGAAAGACACCACAAAAGTTGTTCTACCTGCTTTCTGGGCTGAGATGGGGAACCGCTGAATTTTGGACTCGGCCAGTGACAAAATGTTCCAAAGACACCCCATGCACAACTCCACCGGGGAAGGTGCCAGACAGGAGTTCTCCTGGTAGTTTTTACATTGCTCCGGTAGGCATCTGAAAGACACCACAAAAGTTGTTCTACCTGCTTTCTGGGCTGAGATGGGGAACCGCTGAATTTTGGACTCGGCCAGTGACAAAATGTTCCAAAGACACCCCATGCACAACTCCACCGGGGAAGGTGCCAGACAGGAGTTCTCCTGGTAGTTTTTACACTACCTTGGTAGGCACCTGAAAGGCACCACAAAAGTTGTTCTACCTGCTTTCTGGGCTGAGATGGGGAACCGCTGAATTTTGGACTCGGCCGGTGACAAAATGTTCCAAACACACCCCATGCACAACTCCACCGGGGAAGGTGCCAGACAGGAGTTCTCTTGGTAGTTTTTACACTACCTTGGTAGGCAGCTGAAAGGCACCACAAAAGTTGTTCTACCTGCTTTCTGGGCTGAGATGGGGAACCGCTGAATTTTGGAGTCGGCCGGTGACAAAATGTTCCAAACACACCCCATGCACAACTCCACCGGGGAAGGTGCCAGGCAGGAGTTCTCTTGGTAGTTTTTACACTACCTTGGTAGGCACCTGAAAGGCACCACAAAAGTTGTTCTACCTGCTTTCTGGGCTGAGATGGGGAAACGCTGAATTTTGGACTCGGCCGGTGACAAAATGTTCCAAACACACCCCCTGCACAACTCCACCGGGGAAGGTGCCAGACAGGAGTTCTCCTGGTAGATTTTACACTACCTTGGTAGGGAGTTGAAAGGCAGCACAAAAGTTGTTCTACCTGCTTTCTGGGCTGAGATGGGGAATCGCTGAATTTTGGACTCGGCCGGTGACAAAATGTTCCAAAGACACCCCATGCACAACTCCACCGGGGAAGGTGCCAGGCAGGAGTTCTCTTGGTAGTTTTTACACTACCTTGGTAGGCAGCTGAAAGGCACCACAAAAGTTGTTCTACCTGCTTTCTGGGCTGAGATGGGGAACCGCTGAATTTTTGGACTCGGCTGGTGACAAAATATTCCGAACACACCCCATGCACAACTCCACCGGGGAAGGTGCCAGACAGGAGTTCTCCTGGTAGTTTTTACATTGCTCCGGTAGGCATCTGAAAGACACCACAAAAGTTGTTCTACCTGCTTTCTGGGCTGAGATGAGGAACCGCTGAATTTTGGACTCGGCCGGTGACAAAATGTTCCAAACACACCCCCTGCACAACTCCACTAGCGAAGGTGCCAGACAGGAGTTCTCCTGGTAGTTTTTACACTACCTTGGTAGGCACCTGAAAGGCACCACAAAAGTTGTTCTACCTGCTTTCTGGGCTGAGATGGGGAACCGCTGAATTTTGGAGTCGGCCGGTGACAAAATGTTCCAAACACACCCCCTGCACAACTCCACCGGGGAAGGTGCCAGACAGGAGTTCTCTTGGTAGTTTTTACACTACCTTGGTAGGCATTTGAAAGGCACCACAAAAGTTGTTCTACCTGCTTTCTGGGCTGAGATGGGGAACCGCTGAATTTTTGGACTCGGCTGGTGACAAAATATTCCGAACACACCCCATGCACAACTCCACCGGGGAAGGTGCCAGACAGGAGTTCTCCTGTAGTTTTTACATTGCTCCGGTAGGCATCTGAAAGACACCACAAAAGTTGTTCTACCTGCTTTCTGGGCTGAGATGGGGAACCGCTGAATTTTGGAGTCGGCCGGTGACAAAATGTTCCAAACACACCCCCTGCACAACTCCACCGGGGAAGGTGCCAGACAGGAGTTCTCTTGGTAGATTTTACACTACCTTGGTAGGCAGCTGAAAGGCACCACAAAAGTTGTTCTACCTGCTTTCTGGGCTGAGATGGGGAACCGCTGAATTTTGGAGTCGGCCGGTGACAAAATGTTCCGAACACACCCCATGCACAACTCCACTAGCGAAGGTGCCAGGGACGAGCTCTCTTGGTAGTTTTTACATTGCTCCGGTAGGCATCAAAAGGACACCACAAAAGTTGTTCTACCTGCTTTCTGGGCTGAGATGGGGAATCGCTGAATTTTGGAGTCGGCCGGTGACAAAATGTTCCAAAGACACCCCATGCACAACTCCACCGGGGAAGGTGCCAGGCAGGAGTTCTCTTGGTAGTTTTTACACTACCTTGGTAGGCATTTGAAAGGCACCACAAAAGTTGTTCTACCTGCTTTCTGGGCTGAGATGGGGAATCGCTGAATTTTGGAGTCGGCTGGTGACAAAATGTTCCAAAGACACCCCATGCACAACTACACCGGGGAAGGTGCCAGACAGGAGTTCTCCTGGTAGTTTTTACATTGCTCCGGTAGGCATCTGAAAGACACCACAAAAGTTGTTCTACCTGCTTTCTGGGCTGAGATGGGGAACCGCTGAATTTTGGACTCGGCCAGTGACAAAATGTTCCAAACACACCCCCTGCACAACTCCACCGGGGAAGGTGCCAGACAGGAGTTCTCTTAGTAGTTTTTACACTACCTTGGTAGGCAGCTGAAAGGCACCACAAAAGTTGTTCTACCTGCTTTCTGGGCTGAGATGGGGAACCGCTGAATTTTGGACTCGGCTGGTGACAAAATGTTCCGAACACACCCCATGCACAACTCCACCGGGGAAGGTGCCAGGCAGGAGTTCTCTTGGTAGTTTTTACACTACCTTGGTAGGCAGCTGAAAGGCACCACAAAAGTTGTTCTACCTGCTTTCTGGGCTGAGATGGGGAACCGCTGAATTTTGGAGTCGGCCGGTGACAAAATGTTCCAAACACACCCCCTGCACAACTCCACCGGGGAAGGTGCCAGACAGGAGTTCTCTTGGTAGATTTTACACTACCTTGGTAGGGAGCTGAAAGGCAGCACAAAAGTTGTTCTACCTGCTTTCTGGGCTGAGATGGGGAATCGCTGAATTTTGGACTCGGCCGGTGACAAAATGTTCCAAAGACACCCCATGCACAACTCCACCGGGGAAGGTGCCAGACAGGAGTTCTCCTGGTAGTTTTTACACTACCTTGGTAGGCACCTGAAAGGCACCACAAAAGTTGTTCTACCTGCTTTCTGGGCTGAGATGGGGAACCGCTGAATTTTGGACTCGGCCGGTGACAAAATGTTCCAAACACACCCCCTGCACAACTCCACCGGGGAAGGTGCCAGGCAGGAGTTCTCTTGGTAGTTTTTACACTACCTTGGTAGGCAGCTGAAAGGCACCACAAAAGTTGTTCTACCTGCTTTCTGGGCTGAGATGGGGAACCGCTGAATTTTGGAGTCGGCTGGTGACAAAATGTTCCAAACACACCCCATGCACAACTCCACCGGGGAAGGTGCCAGACAGGAGTTCTCCTGGTAGTTTTTACATTGCTCCGGTAGGCAGCTGAAAGACACCACAAAAGTTGTTCTACCTGCTTTCTGGGCTGAGATGAGGAACCGCTGAATTTTGGACTCGGCCGGTGACAAAATGTTCCAAACACACCCCCTGCACAACTCCACCGGGGAAGGTGCCAGACAGGAGTTCTCCTGGTAGTTTTTACACTACCTTGGTAGGCACCTGAAAGGCACCACAAAAGTTGTTCTACCTGCTTTCTGGGCTGAGATGGGGAACCGCTGAATTTTGGACTCGGCTGGTGACAAAATGTTCCAAACACACCCCGTGCACAACTCCACCGGGGAAGGTGCCAGGCAGGAGTTCTCTTGGTAGTTTTTACACTACCTTGGTAGGCAGCTGAAAGGCACCACAAAAGTTGTTCTACCTGCTTTCTGGGCTGAGATGGGGAACCGCTGAATTTTGGACTCGGCTGGTGACAAAATGTTCCGAACACACCCCATGCACAACTCCACCGGGGAAGGTGCCAGACAGGAGTTCTCCTGGTAGTTTTTACATTGCTCCGGTAGGCAGCTGAAAGACACCACAAAAGTTGTTCTACCTGCTTTCTGGGCTGAGATGGGGAACCGCTGAATTTTGGACTCGGCCGGTGACAAAATGTTCCAAAGACACCCCATGCACAACTCCACCGGGGAATGTGCCAGACAAGCGTTCTCTTGATAGTTTTTACACTACCTTGGTAGGCATCTGAAAGACACCACAAAAGTTGTTCTACCTGCTTTCTGGGCTGAGATGGGGAACCGCTGAATTTTGGAGTCGGGCGGTGACAAAATGTTCCAAACACACCCCATGCACAACTCCACTAGCGAAGGTGCCAGGGACGAGCTCTGTTGGTAGTTTTTACATTGCTCCGGTAGGCATCAAAAGGACACCAAAAAAGTTGTTCTACCTGCTTTCTGGGCTGAGATGGGGAATCGCTGAATTTTGGAGTCGGCCGGTGACAAAATGTTCCAAAGACACCCCATGCACAACTCCACCGGGGAAGGTGCCAGGCAGGAGTTCTCTTGGTAGTTTTTACACTACCTTGGTAGGCATTTGAAAGGCACCACAAAAGTTGTTCTACCTGCTTTCTGGGCTGAGATGGGGAACCGCTGAATTTTGGACTCGGCCGGTGACAAAATGTTCCAAACACACCCCCTGCACAACTCCACCGGGGAAGGTGCCAGGCAGGAGTTCTCTTGGTAGTTTTTACACTACCTTGGTAGGCATTTGAAAGGCACCACAAAAGTTGTTCTACCTGCTTTCTGGGCTGAGATGGGGAACCGCTGAATTTTTGGACTCGGCTGGTGACAAAATATTCCGAACACACCCCATGCACAACTCCACCGGGGAAGGTGCCAGACAGGAGTTCTCCTGGTAGTTTTTACATTGCTCCGGTAGGCATCTGAAAGACACCACAAAAGTTGTTCTACCTGCTTTCTGGGCTGAGATGGGGAACCGCTGAATTTTGGACTCGGCCAGTGACAAAATGTTCCAAAGACACCCCATGCACAACTCCACTAGCGAAGGTGCCAGACAGGAGTTCTCCTGGTAGTTTTTACACTACCTTGGTAGGCAGCTGAAAGGCACCGCAAAAGTTGTTCTACCTGCTTTCTGGGCTGAGATGGGGAAACGCTGAATTTTGGAGTCGGCCGGTGACAAAAAAAACTTCCAAACACACCCCATGCACAACTCCACCGGGGAAGGTGCCAGACAGGAGTTCTCTTGGTAGATTTTACACTACCTTGGTAGGCAGCTGAAAGGCACCACAAAAGTTGTTCTACCTGCTTTCTGGGCTGAGATGGGGAACCGCTGAATTTTGGAGTCGGCCGGTGACAAAATGTTCCGAACACACCCCATGCACAACTCCACTAGCGAAGGTGCCAGGGACGAGCTCTGTTGGTAGTTTTTACATTGCTCCGGTAGGCATCAAAAGGACACCACAAAAGTTGTTCTACCTGCTTTCTGGGCTGAGATGGGGAATCGCTGAATTTTGGAGTCGGGCGGTGACAAAATGTTCCAAAGACATCCCATGCACAACTCCACCGGGGAAGGTGCCAGGCAGGAGTTCTCTTAGTAGTTTTTACACTACCTTGGTAGGCAGCTGAAAGGCACCACAAAAGTTGTTCTACCTGCTTTCTGGGCTGAGATGGGGAATCGCTGAATTTTGGAGTCGGCTGGTGACAAAATGTTCCAAACACACCCCATGCACAACTCCACCGGGGAAGGTGCCAGACAGGAGTTCTCCTGGTAGTTTTTACATTGCTCCGGTAGGCATCTGAAAGACACCACAAAAGTTGTTCTACCTGCTTTCTGGGCTGAGATGGGGAACCGCTGAATTTTGGACTCGGCCAGTGACAAAATGTTCCAAAGACACCCCATGCACAACTCCACCGGGGAAGGTGCCAGACAGGAGTTCTCTTAGTAGTTTTTACACTACCTTGGTAGGCACCTGAAAGGCACCACAAAAGTTGTTCTACCTGCTTTCTGGGCTGAGATGGGGAACCGCTGAATTTTGGACTCGGCCGGTGACAAAATGTTCCAAACACACCCCATGCACAACTCCACCGGGGAAGATGCCAGGCAGGAGTTCTCTTGGTAGTTTTTACACTACCTTGGTAGGCAGCTGAAAGGCACCACAAAAGTTGTTCTACCTGCTTTCTGGGCTGAGATGGGGAACCGCTGAATTTTGGACTCGGCTGGTGACAAAATGTTCCGAACACACCCCATGCACAACTCCACCGGGGAAGGTGCCAGACAGGAGTTCTCCTGGTAGTTTTTACATTGCTCCGGTAGGCAGCTGAAAGACACCACAAAAGTTGTTCTACCTGCTTTCTGGGCTGAGATGGGGAATCGCTGAATTTTGGACTCGGCCGGTGACAAAATGTTCCAAAGACACCCCATGCACAACTCCACCGGGGAATGTGCCAGACAAGCGTTCTCTTGATAGTTTTTACACTACCTTGGTAGGCATCTGAAAGACACCACAAAAGTTGTTCTACCTGCTTTCTGGGCTGAGATGGGGAACCGCTGAATTTTGGAGTCGGGCGGTGACAAAATGTTCCAAACACACCCCATGCACAACTCCACTAGCGAAGGTGCCAGGGACGAGCTCTGTTGGTAGTTTTTACATTGCTCCGGTAGGCATCAAAAGGACACCACAAAAGTTGTTCTACCTGCTTTCTGGGCTGAGATGGGGAATCGCTGAATTTTGGACTCGGCCGGTGACAAAATGTTCCAAAGACACCCCATGCACAACTCCACCGGGGAAGGTGCCAGGCAGGAGTTCTCTTAGTAGTTTTTACACTACCTTGGTAGGCATTTGAAAGGCACCACAAAAGTTGTTCTACCTGCTTTCTGGGCTGAGATGGGGAACAGCTGAATTTTGGAGTCGGCTGGTGACAAAATGTTCCAAACACACCCCATGCACAACTCCACCGGGGAAGGTGCCAGACAGGAGTTCTCCTGGTAGTTTTTACATTGCTCCGGTAGGCATCTGAAAGACACCACAAAAGTTGTTCTACCTGCTTTCTGGGCTGAGATGGGGAACCGCTGAATTTTGGACTCGGCCAGTGACAAAATGTTCCAAAGACACCCCATGCACAACTCCACCGGGGAAGGTGCCAGACAGGAGTTCTCCTGGTAGATTTTACACTACCTTGGTAGGCAGCTGAAAGGCACCACAAAAGTTGTTCTACCTGCTTTCTGGGCTGAGATGGGGAACCGCTGAATTTTGGACTCGGCCGGTGACAAAATGTTCCAAACACACCCCATGCACAACTCCACCGGGGAAGGTGCCAGGCAGGAGTTCTCTTGGTAGTTTTTACACTACCTTGGTAGGCAGCTGAAAGGCACCACAAAAGTTGTTCTACCTGCTTTCTGGGCTGAGATGGGGAACCGCTGAATTTTGGACTCGGCTGGTGACAAAATGTTCCAAACACACCCCATGCACAACTCCACCGGGGAAGGTGCCAGACAGGAGTTCTCCTGGTAGTTTTTACATTGCTCTGGTAGGCATCTGAAAGACACCACAAAAGTTGTTCTACCTGCTTTCTGGGCTGAGATGGGGAACCGCTGAATTTTGGAGTCGGGCGGTGACAAAATGTTCCAAACACACCCCCTGCACAACTCCACCGGGGAAGGTGCCAGACAGGAGTTCTCTTGGTAGATTTTACACTACCTTGGTAGGCAGCTGAAAGGCACCACAAAAGTTGTTCTACCTGCTTTCTGGGCTGAGATGGGGAACCGCTGAATTTTGGAGTCGGCCGGTGACAAAATGTTCCGAACACACCCCATGCACAACTCCACTAGCGAAGGTGCCAGGGACGAGCTCTGTTGGTAGTTTTTACATTGCTCCGGTAGGCATCAAAAGGACACCACAAAAGTTGTTCTACCTGCTTTCTGGGCTGAGATGGGGAATCGCTGAATTTTGGAGTCGGCCGGTGACAAAATGTTCCAAAGACATCCCATGCACAACTCCACCGGGGAAGGTGCCAGGCAGGAGTTCTCTTGGTAGTTTTTACACTACCTTGGTAGGCATTTGAAAGGCACCACAAAAGTTGTTCTACCTGCTTTCTGGGCTGAGATGGGGAATCGCTGAATTTTGGAGTCGGCTGGTGACAAAATGTTCCAAAGACACCCCATGCACAACTACACCGGGGAAGGTGCCAGACAGGAGTTCTCCTGGTAGTTTTTACATTGCTCCGGTAGGCATCTGAAAGACACCACAAAAGTTGTTCTACCTGCTTTCTGGGCTGAGATGGGGAACCGCTGAATTTTTAACTCGGCCAGTGACAAAATGTTCCAAAGACACCCCATGCACAACTCCACCGGGGAAGGTGCCAGACAGGAGTTCTCCTGGTAGTTTTTACACTACCTTGGTAGGCACCTGAAAGGCACCACAAAAGTTGTTCTACCTGCTTTCTGGGCTGAGATGGGGAACCGCTGAATTTTGGACTCGGCCGGTGACA
Organism: Falco cherrug; assembly: GCF_023634085.1. Classification (NCBI taxonomy): domain Eukaryota; kingdom Metazoa; phylum Chordata; class Aves; order Falconiformes; family Falconidae; genus Falco; species Falco cherrug. The sequence goes on along the minus strand of NW_026599502.1, from coordinate 80,398 downwards.
AAATGTTCCAAACACACCCCATGCACAACTCCACCGGGGAAGGTGCCAGGCAGGAGTTCTCTTGGTAGTTTTTACACTACCTTGGTAGGCAGCTGAAAGGCACCACAAAAGTTGTTCTACCTGCTTTCTGGGCTGAGATGGGGAACCGCTGAATTTTGGAGTCGGCTGGTGACAAAATGTTCCGAACACACCCCATGCACAACTCCACCGGGGAAGGTGCCAGACAGGAGTTCTCCTGGTAGTTTTTACATTGCTCCGGTAGGCAGCTGAAAGACACCACAAAAGTTGTTCTACCTGCTTTCTGGGCTGAGATGGGGAATCGCTGAATTTTGGACTCGGCCGGTGACAAAATGTTCCAAAGACACCCCATGCACAACTCCACCGGGGAATGTGCCAGACAAGCGTTCTCTTGATAGTTTTTACACTACCTTGGTAGGCATCTGAAAGACACCACAAAAGTTGTTCTACCTGCTTTCTGGGCTGAGATGGGGAACCGCTGAATTTTGGAGTCGGGCGGTGACAAAATGTTCCAAACACACCCCATGCACAACTCCACTAGCGAAGGTGCCAGAGACGAGCTCTGTTGGTAGTTTTTACATTGCTCCGGTAGGCATCAAAAGGACACCAAAAAAGTTGTTCTACCTGCTTTCTGGGCTGAGATGGGGAATCGCTGAATTTTGGAGTCGGCCGGTGACAAAATGTTCCAAAGACACCCCATGCACAACTCCACCGGGGAAGGTGCCAGGCAGGAGTTCTCTTGGTAGTTTTTACACTACCTTGGTAGGCATTTGAAAGGCACCACAAAAGTTGTTCTACCTGCTTTCTGGGCTGAGATGGGGAACCGCTGAATTTTGGACTCGGCCGGTGACAAAATGTTCCAAACACACCCCCTGCACAACTCCACCGGGGAAGGTGCCAGGCAGGAGTTCTCTTGGTAGTTTTTACACTACCTTGGTAGGCATTTGAAAGGCACCACAAAAGTTGTTCTACCTGCTTTCTGGGCTGAGATGGGGAACCGCTGAATTTTTGGACTCGGCTGGTGACAAAATATTCCGAACACACCCCATGCACAACTCCACCGGGGAAGGTGCCAGACAGGAGTTCTCCTGTAGTTTTTACATTGCTCCGGTAGGCATCTGAAAGACACCACAAAAGTTGTTCTACCTGCTTTCTGGGCTGAGATGGGGAAACGCTGAATTTTGGACTCGGCCGGTGACAAAATGTTCCAAACACACCCCATGCACAACTCCACCGGGGAAGGTGCCAGACAGGAGTTCTCTTAATAGTTTTTACACTACCTTGGTAGGCAGCTGAAAGGCACCACAAAAGTTGTTCTACCTGCTTTCTGGGCTGAGATGGGGAAACGCTGAATTTTGGAGTCGGCCGGTGACAAAATGTTCCGAACACACCCCACGCACAACTCCACTAGCGAAGGTGCCAGGGACGAGCTCTGTTGGTAGTTTTTACATTGCTCCGGTAGGCATCAAAAGGACACCACAAAAGTTGTTCTACCTGCTTTGTGGGCTGAGATGGGGAATCGCTGAATTTTGGACTCGGCCGGTGACAAAATGTTCCAAAGACACCCCATGCACAACTCCACCGGGGAAGGTGCCAGACAGGAGTTCTCTTAGAAGTTTTTACACTACCTTGGTAGGCATTTGAAAGGCACCACAAAAGTTGTTCTACCTGCTTTCTGGGCTGAGATGGGGAATCGCTGAATTTTGGAGTCGGCTGGTGACAAAATGTTCCAAACACACCCCATGCACAACTCCACCGGGGAAGGTGCCAGACAGGAGTTCTCCTGGTAGTTTTTACATTGCTCCGGTAGGCATCTGAAAGACACCACAAAAGTTGTTCTACCTGCTTTCTGGGCTGAGATGGGGAACCGCTGAATTATGGACTCGGCAAGTGACAAAATGTTCCAAAGACACCCCATGCACAACTCCACCGGGGAAGGTGCCAGACAGGAGTTCTCTTAGTAGTTTTTACACTACCTTGGTAGGCACCTGAAAGGCACCACAAAAGTTGTTCTACCTGCTTTCTGGGCTGAGATGGGGAACCGCTGAATTTTGGACTCGGCCGGTGACAAAATGTTCCAAACACACCCCATGCACAACTCCACCGGGGAAGGTGCCAGGCAGGAGTTCTCTTGGTAGTTTTTACACTACCTTGGTAGGCAGCTGAAAGGCACCACAAAAGTTGTTCTACCTGCTTTCTGGGCTGAGATGGGGAACCGCTGAATTTTGGACTCGGCTGGTGACAAAATGTTCCAAACACACCCCATGCACAACTCCACCGGGGAAGGTGCCAGACAGGAGTTCTCCTGGTAGTTTTTACATTGCTCCGGTAGGCAGCTGAAAGACACCACAAAAGTTGTTCTACCTGCTTTCTGGGCTGAGATGGGGAATCGCTGAATTTTGGACTCGGCCGGTGACAAAATGTTCCAAAGACACCCCATGCACAACTCCACCGGGGAATGTGCCAGACAAGCGTTCTCTTGATAGTTTTTACACTACCTTGGTAGGCATCTGAAAGACACCACAAAAGTTGTTCTACCTGCTTTCTGGGCTGAGATGGGGAACCGCTGAATTTTGGAGTCGGGCGGTGACAAAATGTTCCAAACACACCCCATGCACAACTCCACTAGCGAAGGTGCCAGGGACGAGCTCTGTTGGTAGTTTTTACATTGCTCCGGTAGGCATCAAAAGGACACCACAAAAGTTGTTCTACCTGCTTTCTGGGCTGAGATGGGGAATCGCTGAATTTTGGACTCGGCCGGTGAACAAATTGTTCCAAAGACACCCCATGCACAACTCCACCGGGGAAGGTGCCAGGCAGGAGTTCTCTTGGTAGTTTTTACACTACCTTGGTAGGCATTTGAAAGGCACCACAAAAGTTGTTCTACCTGCTTTCTGGGCTGAGATGGGGAATCGCTGAATTTTGGAGTCGGCTGGTGACAAAATGTTCCAAACACACCCCATGCACAACTCCACCGGGGAAGGTGCCAGACAGGAGTTCTCCTGGTAGTTTTTACATTGCTCCGGTAGGCATCTGAAAGACACCACAAAAGTTGTTCTACCTGCTTTCTGGGCTGAGATGGGGAACCGCTGAATTTTGGAGTCGGCCAGTGACAAAATGTTCCAAAGACACCCCATGCACAACTCCACCGGGGAAGGTGCCAGACAGGAGTTCTCTTAGTAGTTTTTACACTACCTTGGTAGGCAGCTGAAAGGCACCACAAAAGTTGTTCTACCTGCTTTCTGGGCTGAGATGGGGAACCGCTGAATTTTGGACTCGGCCGGTGACAAAATGTTCCAAACACACCCCATGCACAACTCCACCGGGGAAGGTGCCAGGCAGGAGTTCTCTTAGTAGTTTTTACACTACCTTGGTAGGCACCTGAAAGACACCACAAAAGTTGTTCTACCTGCTTTCTGGGCTGAGATGGGGAACCGCTGAATTTTGGACTCGGCTGGTGACAAAATGTTCCAAACACACCCCCTGCACAACTCCACCGGGGAAGGTGCCAGACAGGAGTTCTCCTGGTAGTTTTTACATTGCTCTGGTAGGCATCTGAAAGACACCACAAAAGTTGTTCTACCTGCTTTCTGGGCTGAGATGGGGAACCGCTGAATTTTGGAGTCGGCTGGTGACAAAATGTTCCAAAGACACCCCATGCACAACTCCACCGGGGAAGGTGCCAGACAAGAGTTCTCTTGAGAGTTTTTACACTACCTTGGTAGGCATCTGAAAGACACCACAAAAGTTGTTCTACCTGCTTTCTGGGCTGAGATGGGGAACCGCTGAATTTTGGAGTCGGGCGGTGACAAAATGTTCCAAACACACCCCATGCACAACTCCACTAACGAAGGTGCCAGGGACGAGCTCTGTTGGTAGTTTTTACATTGCTCCGGTAGGCATCAAAAGGACACCAAAAAAGTTGTTCTACCTGCTTTCTGGGCTGAGATGGGGAATCGCTGAATTTTGGACTCGGCCGGTGACAAAATGTTCCAAAGACACCCCCTGCACAACTCCACCGGGGAAGGTGCCAGGCAGGAGTTCTCTTGGTAGTTTTTACACTACCTTGGTAGGCATTTGAAAGGCACCACAAAAGTTGTTCTACCTGCTTTCTGGGCTGAGATGGGGAACCGCTGAATTTTTGGACTCGGCTGGTGACAAAATATTCCGAACACACCCCATGCACAACTCCACCGGGGAAGGTGCCAGACAGGAGTTCTCCTGTAGTTTTTACATTGCTCCGGTAGGCATCTGAAAGACACCACAAAAGTTGTTCTACCTGCTTTCTGGGCTGAGATGGGGAACCGCTGAATTTTGGACTCGGCCGGTGACAAAATGTTCCAAACACACCCCATGCACAACTCCACCGGGGAAGGTGCCAGACAGGAGTTCTCCTGGTAGTTTTTACATTGCTCTGGTAGGCATCTGAAAGACACCACAAAAGTTGTTCTACCTGCTTTCTGGGCTGAGATGGGGAACCGCTGAATTTTGGAGTCGGCTGGTGACAAAATGTTCCAAAGACACCCCATGCACAACTCCACCGGGGAAGGTGCCAGACAAGAGTTCTCTTGAGAGTTTTTACACTACCTTGGTAGGCATCTGAAAGACACCACAAAAGTTGTTCTACCTGCTTTCTGGGCTGAGATGGGGAACCGCTGAATTTTGGAGTCGGCTGGTGACAAAATGTTCCAAACACACCCCCTGCACAACTCCACCGGGGAAGGTGCCAGACAGGAGTTCTCCTGGTAGTTTTTACATTGCTCTGGTAGGCATCTGAAAGACACCACAAAAGTTGTTCTACCTGCTTTCTGGGCTGAGATTGGGAACCGCTGAATTTTGGACTCGGCTAGTGACAAAATGTTCCAAAGACACCCCATGCACAACTCCACCGGGGAAGGTGCCAGACAAGAGTTCTCTTGAGAGTTTTTACACTACCTTGGTAGGCATCTGAAAGACACCACAAAAGTTGTTCTACCTGCTTTCTGGGCTGAGATGGGGAACCGCTGAATTTTGGACTCGGCCGGTGACAAAATGTTCCAAACACACCCCCTGCACAACTCCATCGGGGAAGGTGCCAGACAGGAGTTCTCTTAGTAGTTTTTACACTACCTTGGTAGGCAGCTGAAAGACACCACAAAAGTTGTTCTACCTGCTTTCTGGGCTGAGATGGGGAAACGCTGAATTTTGGACTCGGCTGGTGACAAAATGTTCCGAACACACCCCATGCACAACTCCACCGGGGAAGGTGCCAGACAGGAGTTCTCCTGGTAGTTTTTACATTGCTCCGGTAGGCAGCTGAAAGACACCACAAAAGTTATTCTACCTGCTTTCTGGGCTGAGATGGGGAATCGCTGAATTTTGGACTCGGCCGGTGACAAAATGTTCCAAACACACCCCCTGCACAACTCCACCGGGGAATGTGCCAGACAAGCGTTCTCTTGATAGTTTTTACACTACCTTGGTAGGCATCTGAAAGACACCACAAAAGTTGTTCTACCTGCTTTCTGGGCTGAGATGGGGAACCGCTGAATTTTGGAGTCGGGCGGTGACAAAATGTTCCAAACACACCCCATGCACAACTCCACTAACGAAGGTGCCAGGGACGAGCTCTGTTGGTAGTTTTTACATTGCTCCGGTAGGCATCAAAAGGACACCAAAAAAGTTGTTCTACCTGCTTTCTGGGCTGAGATGGGGAATCGCTGAATTTTGGACTCGGCCGGTGACAAAATGTTCCAAAGACACCCCCTGCACAACTCCACCGGGGAAGGTGCCAGGCAGGAGTTCTCTTGGTAGTTTTTACACTACCTTGGTAGGCATTTGAAAGGCACCACAAAAGTTGTTCTACCTGCTTTCTGGGCTGAGATGGGGAACCGCTGAATTTTTGGACTCGGCTGGTGACAAAATATTCCGAACACACCCCATGCACAACTCCACCGGGGAAGGTGCCAGACAGGAGTTCTCCTGTAGTTTTTACATTGCTCCGGTAGGCATCTGAAAGACACCACAAAAGTTGTTCTACCTGCTTTCTGGGCTGAGATGGGGAAACGCTGAATTTTGGACTCGGCCGGTGACAAAATGTTCCAAACACACCCCATGCACAACTCCACCGGGGAAGGTGCCAGACAGGAGTTCTCTTAATAGTTTTTACACTACCTTGGTAGGCACCTGAAAGGCACCACAAAAGTTGTTCTACCTGCTTTCTGGGCTGAGATGGGGAACCGCTGAATTTTGGAGTCGGCCGGTGACAAAATGTTCCGAACACACCCCATGCACAACTCCACTAGCGAAGGTGCCAGGGACGAGCTCTGTTGGTAGTTTTTACATTGCTCCGGTAGGCATCAAAAGGACACCACAAAAGTTGTTCTACCTGCTTTCTGGGCTGAGATGGGGAATCGCTGAATTTTGGAGTCGGCCGGTGACAAAATGTTCCAAAGACACCCCATGCACAACTCCACCGGGGAAGGTGCCAGGCAGGAGTTCTCTTGGTAGTTTTTACACTACCTTGGTAGGCATTTGAAAGGCACCACAAAAGTTGTTCTACCTGCTTTCTGGGCTGAGATGGGGAATCGCTGAATTTTGGAGTCGGCTGGTGACAAAATGTTCCAAACACACCCCATGCACAACTCCACCGGGGAAGGTGCCAGACAGGAGTTCTCCTGGTAGTTTTTACATTGCTCCGGTAGGCATCTGAAAGACACCACAAAAGTTGTTCTACCTGCTTTCTGGGCTGAGATGGGGAACCGCTGAATTTTGGAGTCGGGCGGTGACAAAATGTTCCAAACACACCCCATGCACAACTCCACTAGCGAAGGTGCCAGGGACGAGCTCTGTTGGTAGTTTTTACATTGCTCCGGTAGGCATCAAAAGGACACCACAAAAGTTGTTCTACCTGCTTTCTGGGCTGAGATGGGGAATCGCTGAATTTTGGACTCGGCCGGTGACAAAATGTTCCAAAGACACCCCATGCACAACTCCACCGGGGAAGGTGCCAGGCAGGAGTTCTCTTGGTAGTTTTTACACTACCTTGGTAGGCATTTGAAAGGCACCACAAAAGTTGTTCTACCTGCTTTCTGGGCTGAGATGGGGAACAGCTGAATTTTGGAGTCGGCTGGTGACAAAATGTTCCAAACACACCCCATGCACAACTCCACCGGGGAAGGTGCCAGACAGGAGTTCTCCTGGTAGTTTTTACATTGCTCCGGTAGGCATCTGAAAGACACCACAAAAGTTGTTCTACCTGCTTTCTGGGCTGAGATGGGGAACCGCTGAATTTTGGACTCGGCCAGTGACAAAATGTTCCAAAGACACCCCAGTCACAACTCCACCGGGGAAGGTGCCAGACAGGAGTTCTCTTAGTAGTTTTTACACTACCTTGGTAGGCAGCTGAAAGACACCACAAAAGTTGTTCTACCTGCTTTCTGGGCTGAGATGGGGAACCGCTGAATTTTGGACTCGGCCGGTGACAAAATGTTCCAAACACACCCCATGCACAACTCCACCGGGGAAGGTGCCAGGCAGGAGTTCTCTTGGTAGTTTTTACACTACCTTGGTAGGCAGCTGAAAGGCACCACAAAAGTTGTTCTACCTGCTTTCTGGGCTGAGATGGGGAACCGCTGAATTTTGGACTCGGCTGGTGACAAAATGTTCCAAACACACCCCCTGCACAACTCCACCGGGGAAGGTGCCAGACAGGAGTTCTCCTGGTAGTTTTTACACTACCTTGGTAGGCACCTGAAAGGCACCACAAAAGTTGTTCTACCTGCTTTCTGGGCTGAGATGGGGAACCGCTGAATTTTGGAGTCGGCCGGTGACAAAATGTTCCAAACACACCCCCTGCACAACTCCACCGGGGAAGGTGCCAGACAGGAGTTCTCCTGGTAGATTTTACACTACCTTGGTAGGGAGCTGAAAGGCACCACAAAAGTTGTTCTACCTGCTTTCTGGGCTGAGATGGGGAACCGCTGAATTTTGGAGTCGGCCGGTGACAAAATGTTCCGAACACACCCCATGCACAACTCCACTAGCGAAGGTGCCAGGGACGAGCTCTGTTGGTAGTTTTTACATTGCTCCGGTAGGCATCAAAAGGACACCACAAAAGTTGTTCTACCTGCTTTCTGGGCTGAGATGGGGAATCGCTGAATTTTGGAGTCGGCCGGTGACAAAATGTTCCGAACACACCCCATGCACAACTCCACTAGCGAAGGTGCCAGGGACGAGCTCTGTTGGTAGTTTTTACATTGCTCCGGTAGGCATCAAAAGGACACCACAAAAGTTGTTCTACCTGCTTTCTGGGCTGAGATGGGGAACCGCTGAATTTTGGAGTCGGCCGGTGACAAAATGTTCCGAACACACCCCATGCACAACTCCACCGGGGAAGGTGCCAGACAGGAGTTCTCCTGGTAGTTTTTACACTACCTTGGTAGGCACCTGAAAGGCACCACAAAAGTTGTTCTACCTGCTTTCTGGGCTGAGATGGGGAACCGCTGAATTTTGGAGTCGGCCGGTGACAAAATGTTCCAAACACACCCCATGCACAACTCCACCGGGGAAGGTGCCAGGCAGGAGTTCTCTTGGTAGTTTTTACACTACCTTGGTAGGCAGCTGAAAGGCACCACAAAAGTTGTTCTACCTGCTTTCTGGGCTGAGATGGGGAACCGCTGAATTTTGGAGTCGGCTGGTGACAAAATGTTCCAAACACACCCCATGCACAACTCCACCGGGGAAGGTGCCAGACAGGAGTTCTCCTGGTAGTTTTTACATTGCTCCGGTAGGCAGCTGAAAGACACCACAAAAGTTGTTCTACCTGCTTTCTGGGCTGAGATGGGGAATCGCTGAATTTTGGACTCGGCCGGTGACAAAATGTTCCAAAGACACCCCATGCACAACTCCACCGGGGAATGTGCCAGACAAGCGTTCTCTTGATAGTTTTTACACTACCTTGGTAGGCATCTGAAAGACACCACAAAAGTTGTTCTACCTGCTTTCTGGGCTGAGATGGGGAACCGCTGAATTTTGGAGTCGGGCGGTGACAAAATGTTCCAAACACACCCCATGCACAACTCCACTAGCGAAGGTGCCAGGGACGAGCTCTGTTGGTAGTTTTTACATTGCTCCGGTAGGCATCAAAAGGACACCACAAAAGTTGTTCTACCTGCTTTCTGGGCTGAGATGGGGAATCGCTGAATTTTGGACTCGGCCGGTGACAAAATGTTCCAAAGACACCCCATGCACAACTCCACCGGGGAAGGTGCCAGGCAGGAGTTCTCTTGGTAGTTTTTACACTACCTTGGTAGGCATTTGAAAGGCACCACAAAAGTTGTTCTACCTGCTTTCTGGGCTGAGATGGGGAACCGCTAAATTTTGGACTCGGCCGGTGACAAAATGTTCCAAACACACCCCCTGCACAACTCCACCGGGGAAGGTGCCAGGCAGGAGTTCTCCTGGTAGTTTTTACACTACCTTGGTAGGCATTTGAAAGGCACCACAAAAGTTGTTCTTCCTGCTTTCTGGGCTGAGATGGGGAATCGCTGAATTTTTGGACTCGGCTGGTGACAAAATATTCCGAACACACCCCCTGCACAACTCCACCGGGGAAGGTGCCAGACAGGAGTTCTCCTGTAGTTTTTACATTGCTCCGGTAGGCATCTGAAAGACACCACAAAAGTTGTTCTACCTGCTTTCTGGGCTGAGATGGGGAAACGCTGAATTTTGGACTCGGCCGGTGACAAAATGTTCCAAACACACCCCATGCACAACTCCACCGGGGAAGGTGCCAGACAGGAGTTCTCTTAATAGTTTTTACACTACCTTGGTAGGCACCTGAAAGGCACCACAAAAGTTGTTCTACCTGCTTTCTGGGCTGAGATGGGGAACCGCTGAATTTTGGAGTCGGCCGGTGACAAAATGTTCCGAACACACCCCATGCACAACTCCACTAGCGAAGGTGCCAGGGACGAGCTCTGTTGGTAGTTTTTACATTGCTCCGGTAGGCATCAAAAGGACACCACAAAAGTTGTTCTACCTGCTTTCTGGGCTGAGATGGGGAATCGCTGAATTTTGGACTCGGCCGGTGACAAAATGTTCCAAAGACACCCCATGCACAACTCCACCGGGGAAGGTGCCAGGCAGGAGTTCTCTTGGTAGTTTTTACACTACCTTGGTAGGCATTTGAAAGGCACCACAAAAGTTGTTCTACCTGCTTTCTGGGCTGAGATGGGGAATCGCTGAATTTTGGAGTCGGCTGGTGACAAAATTTTCCAAACACACCCCATGCACAACTCCACCGGGGAAGGTGCCAGACAGGAGTTCTCCTGGTAGTTTTTACATTGCTCCGGTAGGCATCTGAAAGACACCACAAAAGTTGTTCTACCTGCTTTCTGGGCTGAGATGGGGAACCGCTGAATTTTGGACTCGGCCAGTGACAAAATGTTCCAAAGACACCCCATGCACAACTCCACCGGGGAAGGTGCCAGACAGGAGTTCTCTTAGTAGTTTTTACACTACCTTGGTAGGCACCTGAAAGGCACCACAAAAGTTGTTCTACCTGCTTTCTGGGCTGAGATGGGGAACCGCTGAATTTTGGACTCGGCCGGTGACAAAATGTTCCAAACACACCCCATGCACAACTCCACCGGGGAAGGTGCCAGACAGGAGTTCTCCTGGTAGTTTTTACACTACCTTGGTAGGCAGCTGAAAGGCACCACAAAAGTTGTTCTACCTGCTTTCTGGGCTGAGATGGGGAACCGCTGAATTTTGGACTCGGCTGGTGACAAAATGTTCCAAACACACCCCATGCACAACTCCACCGGGGAAGGTGCCAGACAGGAGTTCTCCTGGTAGTTTTTACATTGCTCCGGTAGGCATCTGAAAGACACCACAAAAGTTGTTCTACCTGCTTTCTGGGCTGAGATGGGGAACCGCTGAATTTTGGACTCGGCCGGTGACAAAATGTTCCAAACACACCCCCTGCACAACTCCATCGGGGAAGGTGCCAGACAGGAGTTCTCTTAGTAGTTTTTACACTACCTTGGTAGGCAGCTGAAAGACACCACAAAAGTTGTTCTACCTGCTTTCTGGGCTGAGATGGGGAAACGCTGAATTTTGGACTCGGCTGGTGACAAAATGTTCCAAACACACCCCCTGCACAACTCCACCGGGGAAGGTGCCAGACAGGAGTTCTCTTAGTAGTTTTTACACTACCTTGGTAGGCATCTGAAAGACACCACAAAAGTTGTTCTACCTGCTTTCTGGGCTGAGATGGGGAAACGCTGAATTTTGGAGTCGGCTGGTGACAAAATGTTCCAAACACACCCCCTGCACAACTCCACCGGGGAAGGTGCCAGACGGAAGTTCTCCTGGTAGTTTTTACATTGCTCCGGTAGGCATCTGAAAGACACCACAAAAGTTGTTCTGTCTGCTTTCTGGGCTGAGATGGGGAATCGCTGAATTTTGGACTCGGCCGGTGACAAAATGTTCCAAAGACACCCCATGCACAACTCCACCGGGGAATGTGCCAGACAAGCGTTCTCTTGATAGTTTTTACACTACCTTGGTAGGCATCTGAAAGACACCACAAAAGTTGTTCTACCTGCTTTCTGGGCTGAGATGGGGAACCGCTGAATTTTGGAGTCGGCCGGTGACAAAATGTTCCAAACACACCCCATGCACAACTCCACTAGCGAAGGTGCCAGGGACGAGCTCTGTTGGTAGTTTTTACATTGCTCCAGTAGGCATCAAAAGGACACCACAAAAGTTGTTCTACCTGCTTTCTGGGCTGAGATGGGGAATCGCTGAATTTTGGACTCGGCCGGTGACAAAATGTTCCAAAGACACCCCATGCACAACTCCACCGGGGAAGGTGCCAGGCAGGAGTTCTCTTGGTAGTTTTTTCACTACCTTGGTAGGCATTTGAAAGGCACCACAAAAGTTGTTCTACCTGCTTTCTGGGCTGAGATGGGGAACAGCTGAATTTTGGACTCGGCTGGTGACAAAATGTTCCAAACACACCCCATGCACAACTCCACCGGGGAAGGTGCCAGACAAGAGTTCTCTTGAGAGTTTTTACACTACCTTGGTAGGCATCTGAAAGACACCACAAAAGTTGTTCTACCTGCTTTCTGGGCTGAGATGGGGAATCGCTGAATTTTGGACTCGGCCGGTGACAAAATGTTCCAAACACACCCCCTGCACAACTCCACCGGGGAAGGTGCCAGACAGGAGTTCTCTTAGTAGTTTTTACACTACCTTGGTAGGCAGCTGAAAGACACCACAAAAGTTGTTCTACCTGCTTTCTGGGCTGAGATGGGGAACCGCTGAATTTTGGACTCGGCTGGTGACAAAATGTTCCAAACACACCCCCTGCACAACTCCACCGGGGAAGGTGCCAGACAGGAGTTCTCCTGGTAGTTTTTACATTGCTCTGGTAGGCATCTGAAAGACACCACAAAAGTTGTTCTACCTGCTTTCTGGGCTGAGATGGGGAACCGCTGAATTTTGGAGTCGGCTGGTGACAAAATGTTCCAAAGACACCCCATGCACAACTCCACCGGGGAAGGTGCCAGACAAGAGTTCTCTTGAGAGTTTTTACACTACCTTGGTAGGCATCTGAAAGACACCACAAAAGTTGTTCTACCTGCTTTCTGGGCTGAGATGGGGAACCGCTGAATTTTGGACTCGGCCGGTGACAAAATGTTCCAAACACACCCCCTGCATAACTCCACCGGGGAAGGTGCCAGACAGGAGTTCTCTTAGTAGTTTTTACACTACCTTGGTAGGCATCTGAAAGACACCACAAAAGTTGTTCTACCTGCTTTCTGGGCTGAGATGGGGAACCGCTGAATTTTGGACTCGGCCGGTGACAAAATGTTCCAAACACACCCCCTGCACAACTCCACCGGGGAAGGTGCCAGACAGGAGTTCTCTTAGTAGTTTTTACACTACCTTGGTAGGCATCTGAAAGACACCACAAAAGTTGTTCTACCTGCTTTCTGGGCTGAGATGGGGAACCGCTGAATTTTGGAGTCGGCTGGTGACAAAATGTTCCAAACACACCCCCTGCACAACTCCACCGGGGAAGGTGCCAGACAGGAGTTCTCCTGGTAGTTTTTACATTGCTCTGGTAGGCATCTGAAAGACACCACAAAAGTTGTTCTACCTGCTTTCTGGGCTGAGATGGGGAACCGCTGAATTTTGGACTCGGCTGGTGACAAAATGTTCCAAAGACACCCCATGCACAACTCCACCGGGGAAGGTGCCAGACAAGCGTTCTCTTGATAGTTTTTACACTACCTTGGTAGGCATCTGAAAGACACCACAAAAGTTGTTCTACCTGCTTTCTGGGCTGAGATGGGGAACCGCTGAATTTTGGACTCGGCCGGTGACAAAATGTTCCAAAGACACCCCATGCACAACTCCACCGGGGAATGTGCCAAACAAGCGTTCTCTTGATAGTTTTTACACTACCTTGGTAGGCATCTGAAAGACACCACAAAAGTTGTTCTACCTGCTTTCTGGGCTGAGATGGGGAACCGCTGAATTTTGGAGTCGGCCGGTGACAAAATGTTCCAAACACACCCCATGCACAACTCCACTAGCGAAGGTGCCAGGGACGAGCTCTGTTGGTAGTTTTTACATTGCTCCAGTAGGCATCAAAAGGACACCACAAAAGTTGTTCTACCTGCTTTCTGGGCTGAGATGGGGAATCGCTGAATTTTGGACTCGGCCGGTGACAAAATGTTCCAAAGACACCCCATGCACAACTCCACCGGGGAAGGTGCCAGGCAGGAGTTCTCTTGGTAGTTTTTTCACTACCTTGGTAGGCATTTGAAAGGCACCACAAAAGTTGTTCTACCTGCTTTCTGGGCTGAGATGGGGAACAGCTGAATTTTGGACTCGGCTGGTGACAAAATGTTCCAAACACACCCCATGCACAACTCCACCGGGGAAGGTGCCAGACAAGAGTTCTCTTGAGAGTTTTTACACTACCTTGGTAGGCAGCTGAAAGACACCACAAAAGTTGTTCTACCTGCTTTCTGGGCTGAGATGGGGAACCGCTGAATTTTGGACTCGGCCGGTGACAAAATGTTCCAAACACACCCCCTGCACAACTCCACCGGGGAAGGTGCCAGACAGGAGTTCTCTTAGTAGTTTTTACACTACCTTGGTAGGCATCTGAAAGACACCACAAAAGTTGTTCTACCTGCTTTCTGGGCTGAGATGGGGAACCGCTGAATTTTGGAGTCGGCTGGTGACAAAATGTTCCAAACACACCCCCTGCACAACTCCACCGGGGAAGGTGCCAGACAGGAGTTCTCCTGGTAGTTTTTACATTGCTCTGGTAGGCATCTGAAAGACACCACAAAAGTTGTTCTACCTGCTTTCTGGGCTGAGATGGGGAACCGCTGAATTTTGGAGTCGGCTGGTGACAAAATGTTCCAAAGACACCCCATGCACAACTCCACCGGGGAAGGTGCCAGACAAGAGTTCTCTTGAGAGTTTTTACACTACCTTGGTAGGCATCTGAAAGACACCACAAAAGTTGTTCTACCTGCTTTCTGGGCTGAGATGGGGAACCGCTGAATTTTGGACTCGGCCGGTGACAAAATGTTCCAAACACACCCCCTGCATAACTCCACCGGGGAAGGTGCCAGACAGGAGTTCTCTTAGTAGTTTTTACACTACCTTGGTAGGCAGCTGAAAGACACCACAAAAGTTGTTCTACCTGCTTTCTGGGCTGAGATGCGGAACCGCTGAATTTTGGACTCGGCCGGTGACAAAATGTTCCAAACACACCCCCTGCACAACTCCACCGGGGAAGGTGCCAGACAGGAGTTCTCTTAGTAGTTTTTACACTACCTTGGTAGGCATCTGAAAGACACCACAAAAGTTGTTCTACCTGCTTTCTGGGCTGAGATGGGGAACCGCTGAATTTTGGAGTCGGCTGGTGACAAAATGTTCCAAACACACCCCCTGCACAACTCCACCGGGGAAGGTGCCAGACAGGAGTTCTCCTGGTAGTTTTTACATTGCTCTGGTAGGCATCTGAAAGACACCACAAAAGTTGTTCTACCTGCTTTCTGGGCTGAGATGGGGAACCGCTGAATTTTGGACTCGGCTGGTGACAAAATGTTCCAAAGACACCCCATGCACAACTCCACCGGGGAAGGTGCCAGACAAGAGTTCTCTTGAGAGTTTTTACACTACCTTGGTAGGCATCTGAAAGACACCACAAAAGTTGTTCTACCTGCTTTCTGGGCTGAGATGGGGAACCGCTGAATTTTGGACTCGGCCAGTGACAAAATGTTCCAAAGACACCCCATGCACAACTCCACCGGGGAAGGTGCCAGACAGGAGTTCTCTTAGTAGTTTTTACACTACCTTGGTAGGCACCTGAAAGGCACCACAAAAGTTGTTCTACCTGCTTTCTGGGCTGAGATGGGGAACCGCTGAATTTTGGACTCGGCCGGTGACAAAATGTTCCAAACACACCCCATGCACAACTCCACCGGGGAAGGTGCCAGACAGGAGTTCTCCTGGTAGTTTTTACACTACCTTGGTAGGCAGCTGAAAGGCACCACAAAAGTTGTTCTACCTGCTTTCTGGGCTGAGATGGGGAACCGCTGAATTTTGGACTCGGCTGGTGACAAAATGTTCCAAACACACCCCATGCACAACTCCACCGGGGAAGGTGCCAGACAGGAGTTCTCCTGGTAGTTTTTACATTGCTCCGGTAGGCATCTGAAAGACACCACAAAAGTTGTTCTACCTGCTTTCTGGGCTGAGATGGGGAACCGCTGAATTTTGGACTCGGCCGGTGACAAAATGTTCCAAACACACCCCCTGCACAACTCCATCGGGGAAGGTGCCAGACAGGAGTTCTCTTAGTAGTTTTTACACTACCTTGGTAGGCAGCTGAAAGACACCACAAAAGTTGTTCTACCTGCTTTCTGGGCTGAGATGGGGAAACGCTGAATTTTGGACTCGGCTGGTGACAAAATGTTCCAAACACACCCCCTGCACAACTCCACCGGGGAAGGTGCCAGACAGGAGTTCTCTTAGTAGTTTTTACACTACCTTGGTAGGCATCTGAAAGACACCACAAAAGTTGTTCTACCTGCTTTCTGGGCTGAGATGGGGAAACGCTGAATTTTGGAGTCGGCTGGTGACAAAATGTTCCAAACACACCCCCTGCACAACTCCACCGGGGAAGGTGCCAGACGGAAGTTCTCCTGGTAGTTTTTACATTGCTCCGGTAGGCATCTGAAAGACACCACAAAAGTTGTTCTGTCTGCTTTCTGGGCTGAGATGGGGAATCGCTGAATTTTGGACTCGGCCGGTGACAAAATGTTCCAAAGACACCCCATGCACAACTCCACCGGGGAATGTGCCAGACAAGCGTTCTCTTGATAGTTTTTACACTACCTTGGTAGGCATCTGAAAGACACCACAAAAGTTGTTCTACCTGCTTTCTGGGCTGAGATGGGGAACCGCTGAATTTTGGAGTCGGCCGGTGACAAAATGTTCCAAACACACCCCATGCACAACTCCACTAGCGAAGGTGCCAGGGACGAGCTCTGTTGGTAGTTTTTACATTGCTCCAGTAGGCATCAAAAGGACACCACAAAAGTTGTTCTACCTGCTTTCTGGGCTGAGATGGGGAATCGCTGAATTTTGGACTCGGCCGGTGACAAAATGTTCCAAAGACACCCCATGCACAACTCCACCGGGGAAGGTGCCAGGCAGGAGTTCTCTTGGTAGTTTTTTCACTACCTTGGTAGGCATTTGAAAGGCACCACAAAAGTTGTTCTACCTGCTTTCTGGGCTGAGATGGGGAACAGCTGAATTTTGGACTCGGCTGGTGACAAAATGTTCCAAACACACCCCATGCACAACTCCACCGGGGAAGGTGCCAGACAAGAGTTCTCTTGAGAGTTTTTACACTACCTTGGTAGGCATCTGAAAGACACCACAAAAGTTGTTCTACCTGCTTTCTGGGCTGAGATGGGGAACCGCTGAATTTTGGACTCGGCCGGTGACAAAATGTTCCAAACACACCCCCTGCACAACTCCACCGGGGAAGGTGCCAGACAGGAGTTCTCTTAGTAGTTTTTACACTACCTTGGTAGGCAGCTGAAAGACACCACAAAAGTTGTTCTACCTGCTTTCTGGGCTGAGATGGGGAACCGCTGAATTTTGGACTCGGCTGGTGACAAAATGTTCCAAACACACCCCCTGCACAACTCCACCGGGGAAGGTGCCAGACAGGAGTTCTCCTGGTAGTTTTTACATTGCTCTGGTAGGCATCTGAAAGACACCACAAAAGTTGTTCTACCTGCTTTCTGGGCTGAGATGGGGAACCGCTGAATTTTGGAGTCGGCTGGTGACAAAATGTTCCAAAGACACCCCATGCACAACTCCACCGGGGAAGGTGCCAGACAAGAGTTCTCTTGAGAGTTTTTACACTACCTTGGTAGGCATCTGAAAGACACCACAAAAGTTGTTCTACCTGCTTTCTGGGCTGAGATGGGGAACCGCTGAATTTTGGACTCGGCCGGTGACAAAATGTTCCAAACACACCCCCTGCATAACTCCACCGGGGAAGGTGCCAGACAGGAGTTCTCTTAGTAGTTTTTACACTACCTTGGTAGGCATCTGAAAGACACCACAAAAGTTGTTCTACCTGCTTTCTGGGCTGAGATGGGGAACCGCTGAATTTTGGACTCGGCCGGTGACAAAATGTTCCAAACACACCCCCTGCACAACTCCACCGGGGAAGGTGCCAGACAGGAGTTCTCTTAGTAGTTTTTACACTACCTTGGTAGGCATCTGAAAGACACCACAAAAGTTGTTCTACCTGCTTTCTGGGCTGAGATGGGGAACGCTGAATTTTGGAGTCGGCTGGTGACAAAATGTTCCAAACACACCCCCTGCACAACTCCACCGGGGAAGGTGCCAGACAGGAGTTCTCCTGGTAGTTTTTACATTGCTCTGGTAGGCATCTGAAAGACACCACAAAAGTTGTTCTACCTGCTTTCTGGGCTGAGATGGGGAACCGCTGAATTTTGGACTCGGCTGGTGACAAAATGTTCCAAAGACACCCCATGCACAACTCCACCGGGGAAGGTGCCAGACAAGCGTTCTCTTGATAGTTTTTACACTACCTTGGTAGGCATCTGAAAGACACCACAAAAGTTGTTCTACCTGCTTTCTGGGCTGAGATGGGGAACCGCTGAATTTTGGACTCGGCCGGTGACAAAATGTTCCAAAGACACCCCATGCACAACTCCACCGGGGAATGTGCCAAACAAGCGTTCTCTTGATAGTTTTTACACTACCTTGGTAGGCATCTGAAAGACACCACAAAAGTTGTTCTACCTGCTTTCTGGGCTGAGATGGGGAACCGCTGAATTTTGGAGTCGGCCGGTGACAAAATGTTCCAAACACACCCCATGCACAACTCCACTAGCGAAGGTGCCAGGGACGAGCTCTGTTGGTAGTTTTTACATTGCTCCAGTAGGCATCAAAAGGACACCACAAAAGTTGTTCTACCTGCTTTCTGGGCTGAGATGGGGAATCGCTGAATTTTGGACTCGGCCGGTGACAAAATGTTCCAAAGACACCCCATGCACAACTCCACCGGGGAAGGTGCCAGGCAGGAGTTCTCTTGGTAGTTTTTTCACTACCTTGGTAGGCATTTGAAAGGCACCACAAAAGTTGTTCTACCTGCTTTCTGGGCTGAGATGGGGAACAGCTGAATTTTGGACTCGGCTGGTGACAAAATGTTCCAAACACACCCCATGCACAACTCCACCGGGGAAGGTGCCAGACAAGAGTTCTCTTGAGAGTTTTTACACTACCTTGGTAGGCAGCTGAAAGACACCACAAAAGTTGTTCTACCTGCTTTCTGGGCTGAGATGGGGAACCGCTGAATTTTGGACTCGGCCGGTGACAAAATGTTCCAAACACACCCCCTGCACAACTCCACCGGGGAAGGTGCCAGACAGGAGTTCTCTTAGTAGTTTTTACACTACCTTGGTAGGCATCTGAAAGACACCACAAAAGTTGTTCTACCTGCTTTCTGGGCTGAGATGGGGAACCGCTGAATTTTGGAGTCGGCTGGTGACAAAATGTTCCAAACACACCCCCTGCACAACTCCACCGGGGAAGGTGCCAGACAGGAGTTCTCCTGGTAGTTTTTACATTGCTCTGGTAGGCATCTGAAAGACACCACAAAAGTTGTTCTACCTGCTTTCTGGGCTGAGATGGGGAACCGCTGAATTTTGGAGTCGGCTGGTGACAAAATGTTCCAAAGACACCCCATGCACAACTCCACCGGGGAAGGTGCCAGACAAGAGTTCTCTTGAGAGTTTTTACACTACCTTGGTAGGCATCTGAAAGACACCACAAAAGTTGTTCTACCTGCTTTCTGGGCTGAGATGGGGAACCGCTGAATTTTGGACTCGGCCGGTGACAAAATGTTCCAAACACACCCCCTGCATAACTCCACCGGGGAAGGTGCCAGACAGGAGTTCTCTTAGTAGTTTTTACACTACCTTGGTAGGCAGCTGAAAGACACCACAAAAGTTGTTCTACCTGCTTTCTGGGCTGAGATGCGGAACCGCTGAATTTTGGACTCGGCCGGTGACAAAATGTTCCAAACACACCCCCTGCACAACTCCACCGGGGAAGGTGCCAGACAGGAGTTCTCTTAGTAGTTTTTACACTACCTTGGTAGGCATCTGAAAGACACCACAAAAGTTGTTCTACCTGCTTTCTGGGCTGAGATGGGGAACCGCTGAATTTTGGAGTCGGCTGGTGACAAAATGTTCCAAACACACCCCCTGCACAACTCCACCGGGGAAGGTGCCAGACAGGAGTTCTCCTGGTAGTTTTTACATTGCTCTGGTAGGCATCTGAAAGACACCACAAAAGTTGTTCTACCTGCTTTCTGGGCTGAGATGGGGAACCGCTGAATTTTGGACTCGGCTGGTGACAAAATGTTCCAAAGACACCCCATGCACAACTCCACCGGGGAAGGTGCCAGACAAGAGTTCTCTTGAGAGTTTTTACACTACCTTGGTAGGCATCTGAAAGACACCACAAAAGTTGTTCTACCTGCTTTCTGGGCTGAGATGGGGAACCGCTGAATTTTGGAGTCGGCCGGTGACAAAATGTTCCAAACACACCCCCTGCACAACTCCACCGGGGAAGGTGCCAGACAGGAGTTCTCTTAGTAGTTTTTACACTACCTTGGTAGGCAGCTGAAAGGCACCACAAAAGTTGTTCTACCTGCTTTCTGGGCTGAGATGGGGAAACGCTGAATTTTGGACTCGGCTGGTGACAAAATGTTCCAAACACACCCCCTGCACAACTCCACCGGGGAAGGTGCCAGACAGGAGTTCTCTTGATAGTTTTTACACTACCTTGGTAGGCATCTGAAAGACACCACAAAAGTTGTTCTACCTGCTTTCTGGGCTGAGATGGGGAAACGCTGAATTTTGGAGTCGGCTGGTGACAAAATGTTCCAAACACACCCCCTGCACAACTCCACCGGGGAAGGTGCCAGACGGGAGTTCTCCTGGTAGTTTTTACATTGCTCCGGTAGGCATCTGAAAGACACCACAAAAGTTGTTCTGTCTGCTTTCTGGGCAGAGATGGGGAATCGCTGAATTTTGGACTCGGCCGGTGACAAAATGTTCCAAAGACACCCCATGCACAACTCCACCGGGGAAGGTGCCAGACAGGAGTTCTCTTAGTAGTTTTTACACTACCTTGGTAGGCACCTGAAAGACACCACAAAAGTTGTTCTACCTGCTTTCTGGGCTGAGATGGGGAATCGCTGAATTTTGGACTCGGCTGGTGACAAAATGTTCCAAACACACCCCCTGCACAACTCCACCGGGGAAGGTGCCAGACAGGAGTTCTCCTGGTAGATTTTACACTACCTTGGTAGGGAGCTGAAAGGCAGCACAAAAGTTGTTCTACCTGCTTTCTGGGCTGAGATGGGGAACCGCTGAATTTTGGACTCGGCCGGTGACAAAATGTTCCAAACACACCCCCTGCATAACTCCACCGGGGAAGGTGCCAGACAGGAGTTCTCTTAGTAGTTTTTACACTACCTTGGTAGGCATCTGAAAGACACCACAAAAGTTGTTCTACCTGCTTTCTGGGCTGAGATGGGGAACCGCTGAATTTTGGACTCGGCCGGTGACAAAATGTTCCAAACACACCCCCTGCACAACTCCACCGGGGAAGGTGCCAGACAGGAGTTCTCTTAGTAGTTTTTACACTACCTTGGTAGGCATCTGAAAGACACCACAAAAGTTGTTCTACCTGCTTTCTGGGCTGAGATGGGGAACCGCTGAATTTTGGAGTCGGCTGGTGACAAAATGTTCCAAACACACCCCCTGCACAACTCCACCGGGGAAGGTGCCAGACAGGAGTTCTCCTGGTAGTTTTTACATTGCTCTGGTAGGCATCTGAAAGACACCACAAAAGTTGTTCTACCTGCTTTCTGGGCTGAGATGGGGAACCGCTGAATTTTGGACTCGGCTGGTGACAAAATGTTCCAAAGACACCCCATGCACAACTCCACCGGGGAAGGTGCCAGACAAGCGTTCTCTTGATAGTTTTTACACTACCTTGGTAGGCATCTGAAAGACACCACAAAAGTTGTTCTACCTGCTTTCTGGGCTGAGATGGGGAACCGCTGAATTTTGGACTCGGCCGGTGACAAAATGTTCCAAAGACACCCCATGCACAACTCCACCGGGGAATGTGCCAAACAAGCGTTCTCTTGATAGTTTTTACACTACCTTGGTAGGCATCTGAAAGACACCACAAAAGTTGTTCTACCTGCTTTCTGGGCTGAGATGGGGAACCGCTGAATTTTGGAGTCGGCCGGTGACAAAATGTTCCAAACACACCCCATGCACAACTCCACTAGCGAAGGTGCCAGGGACGAGCTCTGTTGGTAGTTTTTACATTGCTCCAGTAGGCATCAAAAGGACACCACAAAAGTTGTTCTACCTGCTTTCTGGGCTGAGATGGGGAACCGCTGAATTTTGGACTCGGCCGGTGACAAAATGTTCCAAACACACCCCCTGCATAACTCCACCGGGGAAGGTGCCAGACAGGAGTTCTCTTAGTAGTTTTTACACTACCTTGGTAGGCATCTGAAAGACACCACAAAAGTTGTTCTACCTGCTTTCTGGGCTGAGATGGGGAACCGCTGAATTTTGGACTCGGCCGGTGACAAAATGTTCCAAACACACCCCCTGCACAACTCCACCGGGGAAGGTGCCAGACAGGAGTTCTCTTAGTAGTTTTTACACTACCTTGGTAGGCATCTGAAAGACACCACAAAAGTTGTTCTACCTGCTTTCTGGGCTGAGATGGGGAACCGCTGAATTTTGGAGTCGGCTGGTGACAAAATGTTCCAAACACACCCCCTGCACAACTCCACCGGGGAAGGTGCCAGACAGGAGTTCTCCTGGTAGTTTTTACATTGCTCTGGTAGGCATCTGAAAGACACCACAAAAGTTGTTCTACCTGCTTTCTGGGCTGAGATGGGGAACCGCTGAATTTTGGACTCGGCTGGTGACAAAATGTTCCAAAGACACCCCATGCACAACTCCACCGGGGAAGGTGCCAGACAAGCGTTCTCTTGATAGTTTTTACACTACCTTGGTAGGCATCTGAAAGACACCACAAAAGTTGTTCTACCTGCTTTCTGGGCTGAGATGGGGAACCGCTGAATTTTGGACTCGGCCGGTGACAAAATGTTCCAAAGACACCCCATGCACAACTCCACCGGGGAATGTGCCAAACAAGCGTTCTCTTGATAGTTTTTACACTACCTTGGTAGGCATCTGAAAGACACCACAAAAGTTGTTCTACCTGCTTTCTGGGCTGAGATGGGGAACCGCTGAATTTTGGAGTCGGCCGGTGACAAAATGTTCCAAACACACCCCCTGCACAACTCCACTAGCGAAGGTGCCAGACGGGAGTTCTCCTGGTAGTTTTTACATTGCTCCGGTAGGCATCTGAAAGACACCACAAAAGTTGTTCTGTCTGCTTTCTGGGCTGAGATGGGGAATCGCTGAATTTTGGACTCGGCCGGTGACAAAATGTTCCAAAGACACCCCATGCACAACTCCACCGGGGAAGGTGCCAGACAGGAGTTCTCTTAGTAGTTTTTACACTACCTTGGTAGGCACCTGAAAGACACCACAAAAGTTGTTCTACCTGCTTTCTGGGCTGAGATGGGGAATCGCTGAATTTTGGACTCGGCTGGTGACAAAATGTTCCAAACACACCCCCTGCACAACTCCACCGGGGAAGGTGCCAGACAGGAGTTCTCCTGGTAGATTTTACACTACCTTGGTAGGGAGCTGAAAGGCAGCACAAAAGTTGTTCTACCTGCTTTCTGGGCTGAGATGGGGAACCGCTGAATTTTGGACTCGGCCGGTGACAAAATGTTCCAAACACACCCCCTGCATAACTCCACCGGGGAAGGTGCCAGACAGGAGTTCTCTTAGTAGTTTTTACACTACCTTGGTAGGCATCTGAAAGACACCACAAAAGTTGTTCTACCTGCTTTCTGGGCTGAGATGGGGAACCGCTGAATTTTGGACTCGGCCGGTGACAAAATGTTCCAAACACACCCCCTGCACAACTCCACCGGGGAAGGTGCCAGGCAGGAGTTCTCTTAGTAGTTTTTACACTACCTTGGTAGGCATCTGAAAGACACCACAAAAGTTGTTCTACCTGCTTTCTGGGCTGAGATGGGGAACCGCTGAATTTTGGAGTCGGCTGGTGACAAAATGTTCCAAACACACCCCCTGCACAACTCCACCGGGGAAGGTGCCAGACAGGAGTTCTCCTGGTAGTTTTTACATTGCTCTGGTAGGCATCTGAAAGACACCACAAAAGTTGTTCTACCTGCTTTCTGGGCTGAGATGGGGAACCGCTGAATTTTGGACTCGGCTGGTGACAAAATGTTCCAAAGACACCCCATGCACAACTCCACCGGGGAAGGTGCCAGACAAGCGTTCTCTTGATAGTTTTTACACTACCTTGGTAGGCATCTGAAAGACACCACAAAAGTTGTTCTACCTGCTTTCTGGGCTGAGATGGGGAACCGCTGAATTTTGGACTCGGCCGGTGACAAAATGTTCCAAAGACACCCCATGCACAACTCCACCGGGGAATGTGCCAAACAAGCGTTCTCTTGATAGTTTTTACACTACCTTGGTAGGCATCTGAAAGACACCACAAAAGTTGTTCTACCTGCTTTCTGGGCTGAGATGGGGAACCGCTGAATTTTGGAGTCGGCCGGTGACAAAATGTTCCAAACACACCCCATGCACAACTCCACTAGCGAAGGTGCCAGGGACGAGCTCTGTTGGTAGTTTTTACATTGCTCCAGTAGGCATCAAAAGGACACCACAAAAGTTGTTCTACCTGCTTTCTGGGCTGAGATGGGGAACCGCTGAATTTTGGACTCGGCCGGTGACAAAATGTTCCAAACACACCCCCTGCATAACTCCACCGGGGAAGGTGCCAGACAGGAGTTCTCTTAGTAGTTTTTACACTACCTTGGTAGGCATCTGAAAGACACCACAAAAGTTGTTCTACCTGCTTTCTGGGCTGAGATGGGGAACCGCTGAATTTTGGACTCGGCCGGTGACAAAATGTTCCAAACACACCCCCTGCACAACTCCACCGGGGAAGGTGCCAGACAGGAGTTCTCTTAGTAGTTTTTACACTACCTTGGTAGGCATCTGAAAGACACCACAAAAGTTGTTCTACCTGCTTTCTGGGCTGAGATGGGGAACCGCTGAATTTTGGAGTCGGCTGGTGACAAAATGTTCCAAACACACCCCCTGCACAACTCCACCGGGGAAGGTGCCAGACAGGAGTTCTCCTGGTAGTTTTTACATTGCTCTGGTAGGCATCTGAAAGACACCACAAAAGTTGTTCTACCTGCTTTCTGGGCTGAGATGGGGAACCGCTGAATTTTGGACTCGGCTGGTGACAAAATGTTCCAAAGACACCCCATGCACAACTCCACCGGGGAAGGTGCCAGACAAGCGTTCTCTTGATAGTTTTTACACTACCTTGGTAGGCATCTGAAAGACACCACAAAAGTTGTTCTACCTGCTTTCTGGGCTGAGATGGGGAAACGCTGAATTTTGGACTCGGCCGGTGACAAAATGTTCCAAAGACACCCCATGCACAACTCCACCGGGGAATGTGCCAAACAAGCGTTCTCTTGATAGTTTTTACACTACCTTGGTAGGCATCTGAAAGACACCACAAAAGTTGTTCTACCTGCTTTCTGGGCTGAGATGGGGAACCGCTGAATTTTGGAGTCGGCCGGTGACAAAATGTTCCAAACACACCCCATGCACAACTCCACTAGCGAAGGTGCCAGGGACGAGCTCTGTTGGTAGTTTTTACATTGCTCCAGTAGGCATCAAAAGGACACCACAAAAGTTGTTCTACCTGCTTTCTGGGCTGAGATGGGGAATCGCTGAATTTTGGACTCGGCCGGTGACAAAATGTTCCAAAGACACCCCATGCACAACTCCACCGGGGAAGGTGCCAGGCAGGAGTTCTCTTGGTAGTTTTTTCACTACCTTGGTAGGCATTTGAAAGGCACCACAAAAGTTGTTCTACCTGCTTTCTGGGCTGAGATGGGGAACAGCTGAATTTTGGACTCGGCTGGTGACAAAATGTTCCAAACACACCCCATGCACAACTCCACCGGGGAAGGTGCCAGACAAGAGTTCTCTTGAGAGTTTTTACACTACCTTGGTAGGCAGCTGAAAGACACCACAAAAGTTGTTCTACCTGCTTTCTGGGCTGAGATGGGGAACCGCTGAATTTTGGACTCGGCCGGTGACAAAATGTTCCAAACACACCCCCTGCACAACTCCACCGGGGAAGGTGCCAGACAGGAGTTCTCTTAGTAGTTTTTACACTACCTTGGTAGGCATCTGAAAGACACCACAAAAGTTGTTCTACCTGCTTTCTGGGCTGAGATGGGGAACCGCTGAATTTTGGAGTCGGCTGGTGACAAAATGTTCCAAAGACACCCCATGCACAACTCCACCGGGGAAGGTGCCAGACAAGAGTTCTCTTGAGAGTTTTTACACTACCTTGGTAGGCAGCTGAAAGACACCACAAAAGTTGTTCTACCTGCTTTCTGGGCTGAGATGGGGAACCGCTGAATTTTGGACTCGGCCGGTGACAAAATGTTCCAAACACACCCCCTGCATAACTCCACCGGGGAAGGTGCCAGACAGGAGTTCTCTTAGTAGTTTTTACACTACCTTGGTAGGCAGCTGAAAGACACCACAAAAGTTGTTCTACCTGCTTTCTGGGCTGAGATGCGGAACCGCTGAATTTTGGACTCGGCCGGTGACAAAATGTTCCAAACACACCCCCTGCACAACTCCACCGGGGAAGGTGCCAGACAGGAGTTCTCTTAGTAGTTTTTACACTACCTTGGTAGGCATCTGAAAGACACCACAAAAGTTGTTCTACCTGCTTTCTGGGCTGAGATGGGGAACCGCTGAATTTTGGAGTCGGCTGGTGACAAAATGTTCCAAACACACCCCCTGCACAACTCCACCGGGGAAGGTGCCAGACAGGAGTTCTCCTGGTAGTTTTTACATTGCTCTGGTAGGCATCTGAAAGACACCACAAAAGTTGTTCTACCTGCTTTCTGGGCTGAGATGGGGAACCGCTGAATTTTGGACTCGGCTGGTGACAAAATGTTCCAAAGACACCCCATGCACAACTCCACCGGGGAAGGTGCCAGACAAGAGTTCTCTTGAGAGTTTTTACACTACCTTGGTAGGCATCTGAAAGACACCACAAAAGTTGTTCTACCTGCTTTCTGGGCTGAGATGGGGAACCGCTGAATTTTGGACTCGGCCGGTGACAAAATGTTCCAAACACACCCCCTGCATAACTCCACCGGGGAAGGTGCCAGACAGGAGTTCTCTTAGTAGTTTTTACACTACCTTGGTAGGCAGCTGAAAGACACCACAAAAGTTGTTCTACCTGCTTTCTGGGCTGAGATGCGGAACCGCTGAATTTTGGACTCGGCCGGTGACAAAATGTTCCAAACACACCCCCTGCACAACTCCACCGGGGAAGGTGCCAGACAGGAGTTCTCTTAGTAGTTTTTACACTACCTTGGTAGGCATCTGAAAGACACCACAAAAGTTGTTCTACCTGCTTTCTGGGCTGAGATGGGGAACCGCTGAATTTTGGAGTCGGCTGGTGACAAAATGTTCCAAACACACCCCCTGCACAACTCCACCGGGGAAGGTGCCAGACAGGAGTTCTCCTGGTAGTTTTTACATTGCTCTGGTAGGCATCTGAAAGACACCACAAAAGTTGTTCTACCTGCTTTCTGGGCTGAGATGGGGAACCGCTGAATTTTGGACTCGGCTGGTGACAAAATGTTCCAAAGACACCCCATGCACAACTCCACCGGGGAAGGTGCCAGACAAGAGTTCTCTTGAGAGTTTTTACACTACCTTGGTAGGCATCTGAAAGACACCACAAAAGTTGTTCTACCTGCTTTCTGGGCTGAGATGGGGAAACGCTGAATTTTGGAGTCGGCTGGTGACAAAATGTTCCAAACACACCCCCTGCACAACTCCACCGGGGAAGGTGCCAGACGGGAGTTCTCCTGGTAGTTTTTACATTGCTCCGGTAGGCATCTGAAAGACACCACAAAAGTTGTTCTGTCTGCTTTCTGGGCTGAGATGGGGAATCGCTGAATTTTGGACTCGGCCGGTGACAAAATGTTCCAAAGACACCCCATGCACAACTCCACCGGGGAAGGTGCCAGACAGGAGTTCTCTTAGTAGTTTTTACACTACCTTGGTAGGCACCTGAAAGACACCACAAAAGTTGTTCTACCTGCTTTCTGGGCTGAGATGGGGAATCGCTGAATTTTGGACTCGGCTGGTGACAAAATGTTCCAAACACACCCCCTGCACAACTCCACCGGGGAAGGTGCCAGACAGGAGTTCTCCTGGTAGATTTTACACTACCTTGGTAGGGAGCTGAAAGGCAGCACAAAAGTTGTTCTACCTGCTTTCTGGGCTGAGATGGGGAATCGCTGAATTTTGGACTCGGCCGGTGACAAAATGTTCCAAACACACCCCATGCACAACTCCACCGGGGAAGGTGCCAGACAGGAGTTCTCCTGGTAGTTTTTACACTACCTTGGTAGGCATCTAAAAGACACCACAAAAGTTGTTCTACCTGCTTTCTGGGCTGAGATGGGGAACAGCTGAATTTTGGACTCGGCTGGTGACAAAATGTTCCAAAGACACCCCATGCACAACTCCACCGGGGAAGGTGCCAGGCAGGAGTTCTCTTGGTAGTTTTTACACTACCTTGGTAGGCAGCTGAAAGACACCACAAAAGTTGTTCTACCTGCTTTCTGGGCTGAGATGGGGAAACGCTGAATTTTTGGACTCGGCTGGTGACAAAATGTTCCGAACACACCCCATGCACAACTCCACCGGGGAAGGTGCCAGACAGGAGTTCTCCTGGTAGTTTTTACATTGCTCTGGTAGGCATCTGAAAGACACCACAAAAGTTGTTCTACCTGCTTTCTGGGCTGAGATGGGGAATCGCTGAATTTTGGACTCGGCTGGTGACAAAATGTTCCAAACACACCCCCTGCACAACTCCACCGGGGAAGGTGCCAGACAGGAGTTCTCCTGGTAGATTTTACACTACCTTGGTAGGGAGCTGAAAGGCAGCACAAAAGTTGTTCTACCTGCTTTCTGG
Organism: Falco cherrug; assembly: GCF_023634085.1. Lineage (NCBI taxonomy): Eukaryota > Metazoa > Chordata > Aves > Falconiformes > Falconidae > Falco > Falco cherrug. The sequence continues at coordinate 51,556 of NW_026599502.1, read as the reverse complement.
GCTGAGATGGGGAATCGCTGAATTTTGGACTCGGCCGGTGACAAAATGTTCCAAACACACCCCCTGCACAACTCCACCGGGGAAGGTGCCAGACAGGAGTTCTCCTGGTAGTTTTTACACTACCTTGGTAGGCATCTAAAAGACACCACAAAAGTTGTTCTACCTGCTTTCTGGGCTGAGATGGGGAACAGCTGAATTTTGGACTCGGCTTGTGACAAAATGTTCCAAAGACACCCCCTGCACAACTATACCGGGGAAGGTGCCAGACAGGAGTTCTCCTGGTAGTTTTTACATTGCTCCGGTAGGCATCTAAAAGACACCACAAAAGATGTTCTACCTGCTTTCTGGGCTGAGATGGGGAACCGCTGAATTTTGGAGTCGGCCGGTGACAAAATGTTCCAAACACAGCCCCTGCACAACTCCACCGGGGAAGGTGCCAGACAGGAGTTCTCTTGGTAGATTTTACACTACCTTGGTAGGGAGCTGAAAGGCAGCACAAAAGTTGTTCTACCTGCTTTCTGGGCTGAGATGGGGAATCGCTGAATTTTGGACTCGGCCGGTGACAAAATGTTCCAAACACACCCCATGCACAACTCCACCGGGGAAGGTGCCAGACAGGCGTTTTCGTGGTAGTTTTTACACTACCTTGGTAGGCACCTGAAAGGCACCACAAAAGTTGTTCTACCTGTTTTCTGGGCTGAGATGGGGAATCGCTGAATTTTGGACTCGGCCGGTGACAAAATGTTCCAAACACACCCCCTGCACAACTCCACCGGGGAAGGTGCCAGACAGGAGTTCTCCTGGTAGTTTTTACATTGCTCCGGTAGGGAGCTGAAAGACACCACAAAAGTTGTTCTACCTGCTTTCTGGGCTGAGATGGGGAACCGCTGAATTTTGGACTCGGCCGGTGACAAAATGTTCCAAAGACACCCCATGCACAACTCCACCGGGGAAGGTGCCAGACAGGAGTTCTCTTAGTAGTTTTTACACTACCTTGGTAGGCACCTGAAAGGCACCACAAAAGTTGTTCTACCTGCTTTCTGGGCTGAGATGGGGAACCGCTGAATTTTGGACTCGGCCGGTGACAAAATGTTCCAAACACACCCCATGCACAACTCCACCGGGGAAGGTGCCAGGCAGGAGTTCTCTTGGTAGTTTTTACACTACCTTGGTAGGCAGCTGAAAGGCACCACAAAAGTTGTTCTACCTGCTTTCTAGGCTGAGATGGGGAAACGCTGAATTTTTGGACTCGGCTGGTGACAAAATGTTCCGAACACACCCCATGCACAACTCCACCGGGGAAGGTGCCAGACAGGAGTTCTCCTGGTAGTTTTTACATTGCTCCGGTAGGCAGCTGAAAGACACCACAAAAGTTGTTCTACCTGCTTTCTGGGCTGAGATGGGGAACCGCTGAATTTTGGACTCGGCCGGTGACAAAATGTTCCAAACACACCCCCTGCACAACTCCACCGGGGAAGGTGCCAGACAGGAGTTCTCTTAGTAGTTTTTACACTACCTTGGTAGGCATCTGAAAGACACCACAAAAGTTGTTCTACCTGCTTTCTGGGCTAAGATGGGGAAACGCTGAATTTTGGACTCGGCTGGTGACAAAATGTTCCAAACACACCCCCTGCACAACTCCACCGGGGAAGGTGTCAGACAGGAGTTCTCTTAGTAGTTTTTACACTACCTTGGTAGGCATCTGAAAGACACCACAAAAGTTGTTCTACCTGCTTTCTGGGCTGAGATGGGGAAACGCTGAATTTTGGACTCGGCTGGTGACAAAATGTTCCAAACACACCCCCTGCACAACTCCACCAGGGAAGGTGCCAGACAGGAGTTCTCTTGATAGTTTTTACACTACCTTGGTAGGCATCTGAAAGACACCACAAAAGTTGTTCTACCTGCTTTCTGGGCTGAGATGGGGAAAAGCTGAATTTTGGAGTCGGCTGGTGACGATATGTTCCAAACACACCCCCTGCACAACTCCACCGGGGAAGGTGCCAGACGGGAGTTCTCCTGGTAGTTTTTACATTGCTCCGGTAGGCATCTGAAAGACACCACAAAACTTGTTCTACCTGCTTTCTGGGCTGAGATGGGGAACCGCTGAATTTTGGACTCGGCCGGTGACAAAATGTTCCAAACACACCCCCTGCACAACTCCACCGGGGAAGGTTCCAGACAGGAGTTCTCTTAGTAGTTTTTACACTACCTTGGTAGGCAGCTGAAAGGCACCACAAAAGTTGTTCTACCTGCTTTCTGGGCTGAGATGGGGAACCGCTGAATTTTGGAGTCGGCCGGTGACAAAATGTTCCAAACACACCCCATGCACAACTCCACCGGGGAAGGTGCCAGACAGGAGTTCTCTTAGTTGTTTTTACACTACCTTGGTAGGCAGCTGAAAGGCACCACAAAAGTTGTTCTACCTGCTTTCTGGGCTGAGATGGGGAACCGCTGAATTTTGGACTCTGCTGGTGACAAAATGTTCCAAACACACCCCATGCACAACTCCACTAGCGAAGGTGCCAGGGACGAGCTCTGTTGGTAGTTTTTACATTGCTCCGGTAGGCATCAAAAGGACACCACAAAAGTTGTTCTACCTGCTTTCTGGGCTGAGATGGGGAATCGCTGAATTTTGGACTCGGCCGGTGACAAAATGTTCCAAAGACACCCCATGCACAACTCCACCGGGGAAGGTGCCAGGCAGGAGTTCTCTTGGTAGTTTTTACACTACCTTGGTAGGCATTTGAGAGGCACCACAAAAGTTGTTCTACCTGCTTTCTGGGCTGAGATGGGGAACCGCTGAATTTTGGAGTCGGCTGGTGACAAAATGTTCCAAACACACCCCCTGCACAACTCCACCGGGGAAGGTGCCAGACAGGAGTTCTCCTGGTAGTTTTTACATTGCTCCAGTAGGCATCTGAAAGACACCACAAAAGTTGTTCTACCTGCTTTCTGGGCTGAGATGGGGAACCGCTGAATTTTGGACTCGGCCAGTGACAAAATGTTCCAAAGACACCCCCTGCACAACTCCACCGGGGAAGGTGCCAGACAGGAGTTCTCTTAGTAGTTTTTACACTACCTTGGTAGGCACCTGAAAGGCACCACAAAAGTTGTTCTACCTGCTTTCTGGGCTGAGATGGGGAACCGCTGAATTTTGGACTCGGCCGGTGACAAAATGTTCCAAACACACCCCATGCACAACTCCACCGGGGAAGGTGCCAGGCAGGAGTTCTCTTGGTAGTTTTTACACTACCTTGGTAGGCAGCTGAAAGGCACCACAAAAGTTGTTCTACCTGCTTTCTGGGCTGAGATGGGGAACCGCTGAATTTTGGACTCGGCTGGTGACAAAATGTTCCGAACACACCCCATGCACAACTCCACCGGGGAAGGTGCCAGACAGGAGTTCTCCTGGTAGTTTTTACATTGCTCCGGTAGGCATCTGAAAGACACCACAAAAGTTGTTCTACCTGCTTTCTGGGCTGAGATGGGGAATCGCTGAATTTTGGAGTCGGCCGGTGACAAAATGTTCCAAAGACACCCCATGCACAACTCCACCGGGGAATGTGCCAGACAAGCGTTCTCTTGATAGTTTTTACACTACCTTGGTAGGCATCTGAAAGACACCACAAAAGTTGTTCTACCTGCTTTCTGGGCTGAGATGGGGAACCGCTGAATTTTGGAGTCGGGCGGTGACAAAATGTTCCAAACACACCCCCTGCACAACTCCACCGGGGAAGGTGCCAGGGACGAGCTCTGTTGGTAGTTTTTACACTACCTTGGTAGGCATTTGAAAGACACCACAAAAGTTGTTCTACCTGCTTTCTGGGCTGAGATGGGGAAACGCTGAATTTTGGAGTCGGCTGGTGACAAAATGTTCCAAACACACCCCATGCACAACTCCACCGGGGAAGGTGCCAGACAGGAGTTCTCCTGGTAGTTTTTACATTGCTCCGGTAGGCATCTGAAAGACACCACAAAAGTTGTTCTACCTGCTTTCTGGGCTGAGATGGGGAACCGCTGAATTTTGGACTCGGCCAGTGACAAAATGTTCCAAAGACACCCCCTGCACAACTCCACCGGGGAAGGTGCCAGACAGGAGTTCTCTTAGTAGTTTTTACACTACCTTGGTAGGCACCTGAAAGGCACCACAAAAGTTGTTCTACCTGCTTTCTGGGCTGAGATGGGGAACCGCTGAATTTTGGACTCGGCCGGTGACAAAATGTTCCAAACACACCCCATGCACAACTCCACCGGGGAAGGTGCCAGGCAGGAGTTCTCTTGGTAGTTTTTACACTACCTTGGTAGGCAGCTGAAAGGCACCAAAAAGTTGTTCTACCTGCTTTCTGGGCTGAGATGGGGAACCGCTGAATTTTGGACTCGGCTGGTGACAAAATGTTCCGAACACACCCCATGCACAACTCCACCGGGGAAGGTGCCAGACAGGAGTTCTCCTGGTAGTTTTTACATTGCTCTGGTAGGCAGCTGAAAGACACCACAAAAGTTGTTCTACCTGCTTTCTGGGCTGAGATGGGGAACCGCTGAATTTTGGAGTCGGCCGGTGACAAAATGTTCCAAACACACCCCATGCACAACTCCCCGGGGAAGGTGCCAGGCAGGAGTTCTCTTGGTAGTTTTTACACTACCTTGGTAGGCATTTGAAAGGCACCACAAAAGTTGTTCTACCTGCTTTCTGGGCTGAGATGGGGAACCGCTGAATTTTTGGACTCGGCTGGTGACAAAATATTCCGAACACACCCCATGCACAACTCCACCGGGGAAGGTGCCAGACAGGAGTTCTCCTGTAGTTTTTACATTGCTCCGGTAGGCAGCTGAAAGACACCACAAAAGTTGTTCTACCTGCTTTCTGGGCTGAGATGGGGAAACGCTGAATTTTGGACTCGGCCGGTGACAAAATGTTCCAAACACACCCCATGCACAACTCCACCGGGGAAGGTGCCAGACAGGAGTTCTCTTAATAGTTTTTACACTACCTTGGTAGGCAGCTGAAAGGCACCACAAAAGTTGTTCTACCTGCTTTCTGGGCTGAGATGGGGAACAGCTGAATTTTGGAGTCGGCCGGTGACAAAATGTTCCAAACACACCCCATGCACAACTCCACTAGCGAAGGTGCCAGGGACGAGCTCTTTTGGTAGTTTTTACATTGCTCCGGTAGGCATCAAAAGGACACCACAAAAGTTGTTCTTCCTGCTTTCTGGGCTGAGATGGGGAACCGCTGAATTTTGGAGTCGGCTGGTGACAAAATGTTCCAAACACACCCCATGCACAACTCCACCGGGGAAGGTGCCAGGCAGGAGTTCTCTTGGTAGATTTTACACTACCTTGGTAGGGAGCTGAAAGGCAGCACAAAAGTTGTTCTACCTGCTTTCTGGGCTGAGATGGGGAATCGCTGAATTTTGGACTCGGCCGGTGACAAAATGTTCCAAACACACCCCATGCACAACTCCACCGGGGAAGGTGCCAGACAGGAGTTCTCCTGGTAGTTTTTACATTGCTCCGGTAGGCATCTGAAAGACACCACAAAAGTTGTTCTACCTGCTTTCTGGGCTGAGATGGGGAACCGCTGAATTTTGGACTCGGCCAGTGACAAAATGTTCCAAAGACACCCCCTGCACAACTCCACCGGGGAAGGTGCCAGACAGGAGTTCTCTTAGTAGTTTTTACACTACCTTGGTAGGCACCTGAAAGGCACCACAAAAGTTGTTCTACCTGCTTTCTGGGCTGAGATGGGGAACCGCTGAATTTTGGACTCGGCCGGTGACAAAATGTTCCAAACACACCCCATGCACAACTCCCCGGGGAAGGTGCCAGGCAGGAGTTCTCTTGGTAGTTTTTACACTACCTTGGTAGGCATTTGAAAGGCACCACAAAAGTTGTTCTACCTGCTTTCTGGGCTGAGATGGGGAACCGCTGAATTTTTGGACTCGGCTGGTGACAAAATATTCCGAACACACCCCATGCACAACTCCACCGGGGAAGGTGCCAGACAGGAGTTCTCCTGTAGTTTTTACATTGCTCCGGTAGGCAGCTGAAAGACACCACAAAAGTTGTTCTACCTGCTTTCTGGGCTGAGATGGGGAAACGCTGAATTTTGGACTCGGCCGGTGACAAAATGTTCCAAACACACCCCATGCACAACTCCACCGGGGAAGGTGCCAGGCAGGAGTTCTCTTAATAGTTTTTACACTACCTTGGTAGGCAGCTGAAAGGCACCACAAAAGTTGTTCTACCTGCTTTCTGGGCTGAGATGGGGAACAGCTGAATTTTGGAGTCGGCCGGTGACAAAATGTTCCAAACACACCCCATGCACAACTCCACTAGCGAAGGTGCCAGGGACGAGCTCTTTTGGTAGTTTTTACATTGCTCCGGTAGGCATCAAAAGGACACCACAAAAGTTGTTCTTCCTGCTTTCTGGGCTGAGATGGGGAACCGCTGAATTTTGGAGTCGGCTGGTGACAAAATGTTCCAAACACACCCCCTGCACAACTCCACCGGGGAAGGTGCCAGACAGGAGTTCTCTTGGTAGATTTTACACTACCTTGGTAGGGAGCTGAAAGGCAGCACAAAAGTTGTTCTACCTGCTTTCTGGGCTGAGATGGGGAATCGCTGAATTTTGGACTCGGCCGGTGACAAAATGTTCCAAACACACCCCATGCACAACTCCACCGGGGAAGGTGCCAGACAGGAGTTCTCCTGGTAGTTTTTACATTGCTCCGGTAGGCATCTGAAAGACACCACAAAAGTTGTTCTACCTGCTTTCTGGGCTGAGATGGGGAACCGCTGAATTTTGGACTCGGCCAGTGACAAAATGTTCCAAAGACACCCCCTGCACAACTCCACCGGGGAAGGTGCCAGACAGGAGTTCTCTTAGTAGTTTTTACACTACCTTGGTAGGCACCTGAAAGGCACCACAAAAGTTGTTCTACCTGCTTTCTGGGCTGAGATGGGGAACCGCTGAATTTTGGACTCGGCCGGTGACAAAATGTTCCAAACACACCCCATGCACAACTCCACCGGGGAAGGTGCCAGGCAGGAGTTCTCTTAGTAGTTTTTACACTACCTTGGTAGGCAGCTGAAAGGCACCACAAAAGTTGTTCTACCTGCTTTCTAGGCTGAGATGGGGAACCGCTGAATTTTGGACTCGGCTGGTGACAAAATGTTCCGAACACACCCCATGCACAACTCCACCGGGGAAGGTGCCAGACAGGAGTTCTCCTGGTAGTTTTTACATTGCTCCGGTAGGCATCTGAAAGACACCACAAAAGTTGTTCTACCTGCTTTCTGGGCTGAGATGGGGAACCGCTGAATTTTGGAGTCGGGCGGTGACAAAATGTTCCAAACACACCCCATGCACAACTCCACTAGCGAAGGTGCCAGGGACGAGCTCTGTTGGTAGTTTTTACATTGCTCCGGTAGGCATCAAAAGGACACCACAAAAGTTGTTCTACCTGCTTTCTGGGCTGAGATGGGGAATCGCTGAATTTTGGACTCGGCCGGTGACAAAATGTTCCAAAGACACCCCATGCACAACTCCACCGGGGAAGGTGCCAGGCAGGAGTTCTCTTGGTAGTTTTTACACTACCTTGGTAGGCATTTGAAAGGCACCACAAAAGTTGTTCTACCTGCTTTCTGGGCTGAGATGGGGAACCACTGAATTTTGGAGTCGGCTGGTGACAAAATGTTCCAAACACACCCCATGCACAACTCCACCGGGGAAGGTGCCAGACAGGAGTTCTCCTGGTAGTTTTTACATTGCTCTGGTAGGCATCTGAAAGACACCACAAAAGTTGTTCTACCTGCTTTCTGGGCTGAGATGGGGAATCGCTGAATTTTGGACTCGGCTGGTGACAAAATGTTCCAAACACACCCCCTGCACAACTCCACCGGGGAAGGTGCCAGACAGGAGTTCTCCTGGTAGATTTTACACTACCTTGGTAGGGAGCTGAAAGGCAGCACAAAAGTTGTTCTACCTGCTTTCTGGGCTGAGATGGGGAATCGCTGAATTTTGGACTCGGCCGGTGACAAAATGTTCCAAACACACCCCCTGCACAACTCCACCGGGGAAGGTGCCAGACAGGAGTTCTCCTGGTAGTTTTTACACTACCTTGGTAGGCATCTAAAAGACACCACAAAAGTTGTTCTACCTGCTTTCTGGGCTGAGATGGGGAACAGCTGAATTTTGGACTCGGCTTGCGACAAAATGTTCCAAAGACACCCCCTGCACAACTATACCGGGGAAGGTGCCAGACAGGAGTTCTCCTGGTAGTTTTTACATTGCTCCGGTAGGCATCTAAAAGACACCACAAAAGTTGTTCTACCTGCTTTCTGGGCTGAGATGGGGAACCGCTGAATTTTGGAGTCGGCCGGTGACAAAATGTTCCAAACACAGCCCCTGCACAACTCCACCGGGGAAGGTGCCAGACAGGAGTTCTCTTGGTAGATTTTACACTACCTTGGTAGGGAGCTGAAAGGCAGCACAAAAGTTGTTCTACCTGCTTTCTGGGCTGAGATGGGGAATCGCTGAATTTTGGACTCGGCCGGTGACAAAATGTTCCAAACACACCCCATGCACAACTCCACCGGGGAAGGTGCCAGGCAGGAGTTCTCTTGGTAGTTTTTACACTACCTTGGTAGGCATTTGAAAGGCACCACAAAAGTTGTTCTACCTGCTTTCTGGGCTGAGATGGGGAACCGCTGAATTTTGGAGTCGGCTGGTGACAAAATGTTCCAAACACACCCCCTGCACAACTCCACCGGGGAAGGTGCCAGACAGGAGTTCTCCTGGTAGTTTTTACATTGCTCCGGTAGGCATCTGAAAGACACCACAAAAGTTGTTCTACCTGCTTTCTGGGCTGAGATGGGGAACCGCTGAATTTTGGACTCGGCCAGTGACAAAATGTTCCAAAGACACCCCCTGCACAACTCCACCGGGGAAGGTGCCAGACAGGAGTTCTCTTAGTAGTTTTTACACTACCTTGGTAGGCACCTGAAAGGCACCACAAAAGTTGTTCTACCTGCTTTCTGGGCTGAGATGGGGAACCGCTGAATTTTGGACTCGGCCGGTGACAAAATGTTCCAAACACACCCCATGCACAACTCCACCGGGGAAGGTGCCAGGCAGGAGTTCTCTTGGTAGTTTTTACACTACCTTGGTAGGCAGCTGAAAGGCACCACAAAAGTTGTTCTACCTGCTTTCTGGGCTGAGATGGGGAACCGCTGAATTTTGGACTCGGCTGGTGACAAAATGTTCCGAACACACCCCATGCACAACTCCACCGGGGAAGGTGCCAGACAGGAGTTCTCCTGGTAGTTTTTACATTGCTCCGGTAGGCATCTGAAAGACACCACAAAAGTTGTTCTACCTGCTTTCTGGGCTGAGATGGGGAATCGCTGAATTTTGGACTCGGCCGGTGACAAAATGTTCCAAAGACACCCCATGCACAACTCCACCGGGGAAGGTGCCAGGGACGAGCTCTGTTGGTAGTTTTTACACTACCTTGGTAGGCATTTGAAAGACACCACATAAGTTGTTCTACCTGCTTTCTGGGCTGAGATGGGGAAACGCTGAATTTTGGAGTCGGCTGGTGACAAAATGTTCCAAACACACCCCATGCACAACTCCACCGGGGAAGGTGCCAGACAGGAGTTCTCCTGGTAGTTTTAACATTGCTCCGGTAGGCATCTGAAAGACACCACAAAAGTTGTTCTACCTGCTTTCTGGGCTGAGATGGGGAACCGCTGAATTTTGGACTCGGCCAGTGACAAAATGTTCCAAAGACACCCCCTGCACAACTCCACCGGGGAAGGTGCCAGACAGGAGTTCTCTTAGTAGTTTTTACACTACCTTGGTAGGCACCTGAAAGGCACCACAAAAGTTGTTCTACCTGCTTTCTGGGCTGAGATGGGGAACCGCTGAATTTTGGACTCGGCCGGTGACAAAATGTTCCAAACACACCCCCTGCACAACTCCACCGGGGAAGGTGCCAGACAGGAGTTCTCTTGATAGTTTTTACACTACCTTGGTAGGCAGCTGAAAGGCACCACAAAAGTTGTTCTACCTGCTTTCTGGGCTGAGATGGGGAACCGCTGAATTTTGGACTCGGCTGGTGACAAAATGTTCCGAACACACCCCATGCACAACTCCACCGGGGAAGGTGCCAGACAGGAGTTCTCCTGGTAGTTTTTACATTGCTCTGGTAGGCAGCTGAAAGACACCACAAAAGTTGTTCTACCTGCTTTCTGGGCTGAGATGGGGAACCGCTGAATTTTGGAGTCGGCCGGTGACAAAATGTTCCAAACACACCCCATGCACAACTCCCCGGGGAAGGTGCCAGGCAGGAGTTCTCTTGGTAGTTTTTACACTACCTTGGTAGGCATTTGAAAGGCACCACAAAAGTTGTTCTACCTGCTTTCTGGGCTGAGATGGGGAACCGCTGAATTTTTGGACTCGGCTGGTGACAAAATATTCCGAACACACCCCATGCACAACTCCACCGGGGAAGGTGCCAGACAGGAGTTCTCCTGTAGTTTTTACATTGCTCCGGTAGGCAGCTGAAAGACACCACAAAAGTTGTTCTACCTGCTTTCTGGGCTGAGATGGGGAACCGCTGAATTTTGGACTCGGCCGGTGACAAAATGTTCCAAAGACACCCCCTGCACAACTCCACCGGGGAAGGTGCCAGACAGGAGTTCTCTTAGTAGTTTTTACACTACCTTGGTAGGCACCTGAAAGGCACCACAAAAGTTGTTCTACCTGCTTTCTGGGCTGAGATGGGGAACCGCTGAATTTTGGACTCGGCCGGTGACAAAATGTTCCAAACACACCCCATGCACAACTCCACCGGGGAAGGTGCCAGGCAGGAGTTCTCTTGGTAGTTTTTACACTACCTTGGTAGGCAGCTGAAAGGCACCACAAAAGTTGTTCTACCTGCTTTCTGGGCTGAGATGGGGAACCGCTGAATTTTGGACTCGGCTGGTGACAAAATGTTCCGAACACACCCCATGCACAACTCCACCGGGGAAGGTGCCAGACAGGAGTTCTCCTGGTAGTTTTTACATTGCTCCGGTAGGCATCTGAAAGACACCACAAAAGTTGTTCTACCTGCTTTCTGGGCTGAGATGGGGAATCGCTGAATTTTGGACTCGGCCGGTGACAAAATGTTCCAAAGACACCCCATGCACAACTCCACCGGGGAAGGTGCCAGACAAGCGTTCTCTTGATAGTTTTTACACTACCTTGGTAGGCATCTGAAAGACACCACAAAAGTTGTTCTACCTGCTTTCTGGGCTGAGATGGGGAACCGCTGAATTTTGGAGTCGGGCGGTGACAAAATGTTCCAAACACACCCCCTGCACAACTCCACCGGGGAAGGTGCCAGGGACGAGCTCTGTTGGTAGTTTTTACACTACCTTGGTAGGCATTTGAAAGACACCACAAAAGTTGTTCTACCTGCTTTCTGGGCTGAGATGGGGAACCGCTGAATTTTGGAGTCGGCTGGTGACAAAATGTTCCAAACACACCCCATGCACAACTCCACCGGGGAAGGTGCCAGACAGGAGTTCTCCTGGTAGTTTTTACATTGCTCCGGTAGGCATCTGAAAGACACCACAAAAGTTGTTCTACCTGCTTTCTGGGCTGAGATGGGGAACCGCTGAATTTTGGACTCGGCCAGTGACAAAATGTTCCAAAGACACCCCCTGCACAACTCCACCGGGGAAGGTGCCAGACAGGAGTTCTCTTAGTAGTTTTTACACTACCTTGGTAGGCACCTGAAAGGCACCACAAAAGTTGTTCTACCTGCTTTCTGGGCTGAGATGGGGAACCGCTGAATTTTGGAGTCGGCTGGTGACAAAATGTTCCAAACACACCCCATGCACAACTCCACCGGGGAAGGTGCCAGGCAGGAGTTCTCTTGGTAGTTTTTACACTACCTTGGTAGGCAGCTGAAAGGCACCACAAAAGTTGTTCTACCTGCTTTCTGGGCTGAGATGGGGAACCGCTGAATTTTGGACTCGGCTGGTGACAAAATGTTCCGAACACACCCCATGCACAACTCCACCGGGGAAGGTGCCAGACAGGAGTTCTCCTGGTAGTTTTTACATTGCTCTGGTAGGCAGCTGAAAGACACCACAAAAGTTGTTCTACCTGCTTTCTGGGCTGAGATGGGGAACCGCTGAATTTTGGAGTCGGCCGGTGACAAAATGTTCCAAACACACCCCATGCACAACTCCCCGGGGAAGGTGCCAGGCAGGAGTTCTCTTGGTAGTTTTTACACTACCTTGGTAGGCATTTGAAAGGCACCACAAAAGTTGTTCTACCTGCTTTCTGGGCTGAGATGGGGAACCGCTGAATTTTTGGACTCGGCTGGTGACAAAATATTCCGAACACACCCCATGCACAACTCCACCGGGGAAGGTGCCAGACAGGAGTTCTCCTGTAGTTTTTACATTGCTCCGGTAGGCAGCTGAAAGACACCACAAAAGTTGTTCTACCTGCTTTCTGGGCTGAGATGGGGAACCGCTGAATTTTGGACTCGGCCGGTGACAAAATGTTCCAAAGACACCCCCTGCACAACTCCACCGGGGAAGGTGCCAGACAGGAGTTCTCTTAATAGTTTTTACACTACCTTGGTAGGCAGCTGAAAGGCACCACAAAAGTTGTTCTACCTGCTTTCTGGGCTGAGATGGGGAACCGCTGAATTTTGGACTCGGCCAGTGACAAAATGTTCCAAAGACACCCCCTGCACAACTCCACCGGGGAAGGTGCCAGACAGGAGTTCTCTTAGTAGTTTTTACACTACCTTGGTAGGCACCTGAAAGGCACCACAAAAGTTGTTCTACCTGCTTTCTGGGCTGAGATGGGGAACCGCTGAATTTTGGAGTCGGCCGGTGACAAAATGTTCCAAACACACCCCATGCACAACTCCACCGGGGAAGGTGCCAGGCAGGAGTTCTCTTGGTAGTTTTTACACTACCTTGGTAGGCAGCTGAAAGACACCACAAAAGTTGTTCTACCTGCTTTCTGGGCTGAGATGGGGAACCGCTGAATTTTGGACTCGGCTGGTGACAAAATGTTCCGAACACACCCCATGCACAACTCCACCGGGGAAGGTGCCAGACAGGAGTTCTCCTGGTAGTTTTTACATTGCTCTGGTAGGCAGCTGAAAGACACCACAAAAGTTGTTCTACCTGCTTTCTGGGCTGAGATGGGGAACCGCTGAATTTTGGAGTCGGCCGGTGACAAAATGTTCCAAACACACCCCATGCACAACTCCCCGGGGAAGGTGCCAGGCAGGAGTTCTCTTGGTAGTTTTTACACTACCTTGGTAGGCATTTGAAAGGCACCACAAAAGTTGTTCTACCTGCTTTCTGGGCTGAGATGGGGAACCGCTGAATTTTTGGACTCGGCTGGTGACAAAATATTCCGAACACACCCCATGCACAACTCCACCGGGGAAGGTGCCAGACAGGAGTTCTCCTGTAGTTTTTACATTGCTCCGGTAGGCAGCTGAAAGACACCACAAAAGTTGTTCTACCTGCTTTCTGGGCTGAGATGGGGAAACGCTGAATTTTGGACTCGGCCGGTGACAAAATGTTCCAAAGACACCCCATGCACAACTCCACCGGGGAAGGTGCCAGGAACGAATTCTCTTAATAGTTTTTACACTACCTTGGTAGGCATCTGAAAGGCACCACAAAAGTTGTTCTACCTGCTTACTGGGCTGAGATGGGGAACAGCTGAATTTTGGAGTCGGCCGCTGACAAAATGTTCCAAACACACCCCATGCACAACTCCACTAGCGAAGGTGCCAGGGACGAGCTCTTTTGGTAGTTTTTACATTGCTCCGGTAGGCATCAAAAGGACACCACAAAAGTTGTTCTTCCTGCTTTCTGGGCTGAGATGGGGAACCGCTGAATTTTGGAGTCGGCTGGTGACAAAATGTTCCAAACACACCCCATGCACAACTCCACCGGGGAAGGTGCCAGGCAGGAGTTCTCTTGGTAGATTTTACACTACCTTGGTAGGGAGCTGAAAGGCAGCACAAAAGTTGTTCTACCTGCTTTCTGGGCTGAGATGGGGAATCGCTGAATTTTGGACTCGGCCGGTGACAAAATGTTCCAAACACACCCCATGCACAACTCCACCGGGGAAGGTGCCAGACAGGAGTTCTCCTGGTAGTTTTTACATTGCTCCGGTAGGCATCTGAAAGACACCACAAAAGTTGTTCTACCTGCTTTCTGGGCTGAGATGGGGAACCGCTGAATTTTGGACTCGGCCAGTGACAAAATGTTCCAAAGACACCCCCTGCACAACTCCACCGGGGAAGGTGCCAGACAGGAGTTCTCTTAGTAGTTTTTACACTACCTTGGTAGGCACCTGAAAGGCACCACAAAAGTTGTTCTACCTGCTTTCTGGGCTGAGATGGGGAACCGCTGAATTTTGGACTCGGCCGGTGACAAAATGTTCCAAACACACCCCATGCACAACTCCCCGGGGAAGGTGCCAGGCAGGAGTTCTCTTGGTAGTTTTTACACTACCTTGGTAGGCATTTGAAAGGCACCACAAAAGTTGTTCTACCTGCTTTCTGGGCTGAGATGGGGAACCGCTGAATTTTTGGACTCGGCTGGTGACAAAATATTCCGAACACACCCCATGCACAACTCCACCGGGGAAGGTGCCAGACAGGAGTTCTCCTGTAGTTTTTACATTGCTCCGGTAGGCAGCTGAAAGACACCACAAAAGTTGTTCTACCTGCTTTCTGGGCTGAGATGGGGAAACGCTGAATTTTGGACTCGGCCGGTGACAAAATGTTCCAAACACACCCCATGCACAACTCCACCGGGGAAGGTGCCAGACAGGAGTTCTCTTAATAGTTTTTACACTACCTTGGTAGGCAGCTGAAAGGCACCACAAAAGTTGTTCTACCTGCTTTCTGGGCTGAGATGGGGAACAGCTGAATTTTGGAGTCGGCCGGTGACAAAATGTTCCAAACACACCCCATGCACAACTCCACTAGCGAAGGTGCCAGGGACGAGCTCTTTTGGTAGTTTTTACATTGCTCCGGTAGGCATCAAAAGGACACCACAAAAGTTGTTCTTCCTGCTTTCTGGGCTGAGATGGGGAATCGCTGAATTTTGGACTCGGCCGGTGACAAAATGTTCCAAACACACCCCATGCACAACTTCACCGGGGAAGGTGCCAGACAGGAGTTCTCCTGGTAGTTTTTACATTGCTCCGGTAGGCATCTGAAAGACACCACAAAAGTTGTTCTACCTGCTTTCTGGGCTGAGATGGGGAACCGCTGAATTTTGGAGTCGGCCGGTGACAAAATGTTCCAAAGACACCCCATGCACAACTCCACCGGGGAAGGTGCCAGGCAGGAGTTCTCTTGGTAGTTTTTACACTACCTTGGTAGGCACCTGAAAGGCACCACAAAAGTTGTTCTACCTGCTTTCTGGGCTGAGATGGGGAACCGCTGAATTTTGGACTCGGCCGGTGACAAAATGTTCCAAAGACACCCCATGCACAACTCCACCGGGGAAGGTGCCAGACAGGAGTTCTCCTGGTAGTTTTTACACTACCTTGGTAGGCAGCTGAAAGGCACCACAAAAGTTGTTCTACCTGCTTTCTGGGCTGAGATGGGGAACCGCTGAATTTTGGACTCGGCTGGTGACAAAATGTTCCGAACACACCCCATGCACAACTCCACCGGGGAAGGTGCCAGACAGGAGTTCTCCTGGTAGTTTTTACATTGCTCCGGTAGGCATCTGAAAGACACCACAAAAGTTGTTCTACCTGCTTTCTGGGCTGAGATGGGGAACCGCTGAATTTTGGAGTCGGGCGGTGACAAAATGTTCCAAACACACCCCATGCACAACTCCACTAGCGAAGGTGCCAGGGACGAGCTCTGTTGGTAGTTTTTACATTGCTCCGGTAGGCATCAAAAGGACACCACAAAAGTTGTTCTACCTGCTTTCTGGCCTGAGATGGGGAATCGCTGAATTTTGGACTCGGCCTATGACAAAATGTTCCAAAGACACCCCATGCACAACTCCACCGGGGAAGGTGCCAGGCAGGAGTTCTCTTGGTAGTTTTTACACTACCTTGGTAGGCATTTGAAAGGCACCACAAAAGTTGTTCTACCTGCTTTCTGGGCTGAGATGGGGAACCACTGAATTTTGGAGTCGGCTGGTGACAAAATGTTCCAAACACACCCCATGCACAACTCCACCGGGGAAGGTGCCAGACAGGAGTTCTCCTGGTAGTTTTTACATTGCTCCGGTAGGCATCTGAAAGACACCACAAAAGTTGTTCTACCTGCTTTCTGGGCTGAGATGGGGAACCGCTGAATTTTGGACTCGGCCAGTGACAAAATGTTCCAAAGACACCCCATGCACAACTCCACCGGGGAAGGTGCCAGACAGGAGTTCTCTTAGTAGTTTTTACACTACCTTGGTAGGCACCTGAAAGGCACCACAAAAGTTGTTCTACCTGCTTTCTGGGCTGAGATGGGGAACCGCTGAATTTTGGACTCGGCCGGTGACAAAATGTTCCAAACACACCCCATGCACAACTCCACCGGGGAAGGTGCCAGGCAGGAGTTCTCTTGGTAGTTTTTACACTACCTTGGTAGGCAGCTGAAAGGCACCACAAAAGTTGTTCTACCTGCTTTCTGGGCTGAGATGGGGAACCGCTGAATTTTGGACTCGGCCGGTGACAAAATGTTCCAAACACACCCCATGCACAACTCCACCGGGGAAGGTGCCAGACAGGAGTTCTCCTGGTAGTTTTTACATTGCTCTGGTAGGCATCTGAAAGACACCACAAAAGTTGTTCTACCTGCTTTCTGGGCTGAGATGGGGAACCGCTGAATTTTGGAGTCGGCTGGTGACAAAATGTTCCAAAGACACCCCATGCACAACTCCACCGGGGAAGGTGCCAGACAAGAGTTCTCTTGATAGTTTTTACACTACCTTGGTAGGCATCTGAAAGACACCACAAAAGTTGTTCTACCTGCTTTCTGGGCTGAGATGGGGAACCGCTGAATTTTGGACTCGGCCGGTGACAAAAAGTTCCAAACACACCCCCTGCACAACTCCACCGGGGAAGGTGCCAGACAGGAGTTCTCTTAGTAGTTTTTACACTACCTTGGTAGGCATCTGAAAGACACCACAAAAGTTGTTCTACCTGCTTTCTGGGCTGAGATGGGGAAACGCTGAATTTTGGAGTCGGCTGGTGACAAAATGTTCCAAACACACCCCCTGCACAACTCCACCGGGGAAGGTGCCAGACGGGATTTCTCCTGGTAGTTTTTACATTGCTCCGGTAGGCATCTGAAAGACACCACAAAAGTTGTTCTATCTGCTTTCTGGGCTGAGATGGGGAATCGCTGAATTTTGGACTCGGCCGGTGACAAAATGTTCCAAAGACACCCCATGCACAACTCCACCGGGGAAGGTGCCAGACAGGAGTTCTCCTGGTAGTTTTTACACTACCTTGGTAGGCAGCTGAAAGACACCACAAAAGTTGTTCTACCTGCTTTCTGGGCTGAGATGGGGAATCGCTGAATTTTGGACTCGGCTGGTGACAAAATGTTCCAAACACACCCCCTGCACAACTCCACCGGGGAAGGTGCCAGACAGGAGTTCTCCTGGTAGATTTTACACTACCTTGGTAGGGAGCTGAAAGGCAGCACAAAAGTTGTTCTACCTGCTTTCTGGGCTGAGATGGGGAATCGCTGAATTTTGGACTCGGCCGGTGACAAAATGTTCCAAACACACCCCCTGCACAACTCCACCGGGGAAGGTGCCAGACAGGAGTTCTCCTGGTAGTTTTTACACTACCTTGGTAGGCATCTAAAAGACACCACAAAAGTTGTTCTACCTGCTTTCTGGGCTGAGATGGGGAACCGCTGAATTTTGGACTCGGCTGGTGACAAAATGTTCCAAACACACCCCCTGCACAACTCCACCGGGGAAGGTGCCAGACAGGAGTTCTCTTGATAGTTTTTACACTACCTTGGTAGGCATCTGAAAGACACCACAAAAGTTGTTCTACCTGCTTTCTGGGCTGAGATGGGGAAACGCTGAATTTTGGACTCGGCTTGTGACAAAATGTTCCAAAGACACCCCCTGCACAACTATACCGGGGAAGGTGCCAGACAGGAGTTCTCCTGGTAGTTTTTACATTGCTCCGGTAGGCATCTAAAAGACACCACAAAAGATGTTCTACCTGCTTTCTGGGCTGAGATGGGGAACCGCTGAATTTTGGAGTTGGCCGGTGAGAAAATGTTCCAAACACAGCCCCTGCACAACTCCACCGGGGAAGGTGCCAGACAGGAGTTCTCTTGGTAGATTTTACACTACCTTGGTAGGGAGCTGAAAGGCAGCACAAAAGTTGTTCTACCTGCTTTCTGGGCTGAGATGGGGAAACGCTGAATTTTGGACTCGGCTTGTGACAAAATGTTCCAAAGACACCCCCTGCACAACTATACCGGGGAAGGTGCCAGACAGGAGTTCTCCTGGTAGTTTTTACATTGCTCCGGTAGGCATCTAAAAGACACCACAAAAGATGTTCTACCTGCTTTCTGGGCTGAGATGGGGAACCGCTGAATTTTGGAGTTGGCCGGTGAGAAAATGTTCCAAACACAGCCCCTGCACAACTCCACCGGGGAAGGTGCCAGACAGGAGTTCTCTTGGTAGATTTTACACTACCTTGGTAGGGAGCTGAAAGGCAGCACAAAAGTTGTTCTACCTGCTTTCTGGGCTGAGATGGGGAATCGCTGAATTTTGGACTCGGCCGGTGACAAAATGTTCCAAACACACCCCATGCACAACTCCACCGGGGAAGGTGCCAGACAGGCGTTTTCCTGGTAGTTTTTACACTACCTTGGTAGGCACCTGAAAGGCACCACAAAAGTTGTTCTACCTGCTTTCTGGGCTGAGATGGGGAATCGCTGAATTTTGGACTCGGCCGGTGACAAAATGTTCCAAACACACCCCCTGCACAACTCCACCGGGGAAGGTGCCAGACAGGAGTTCTCCTGGTAGTTTTTACATTGCTCCGGTAGGGAGATGAAAGACACCACAAAAGTTGTTCTACCTGCTTTCTGGGCTGAGATGGGGAACCGCTGAATTTTGGACTCGGCCGGTGACAAAATGTTCCAAAGACACCCCATGCACAACTCCACCGGGGAAGGTGCCAGACAGGAGTTCTCTTAGTAGTTTTTACACTACCTTGGTAGGCACCTGAAAGGCACCACAAAAGTTGTTCTACCTGCTTTCTGGGCTGAGATGGGGAACCGCTGAATTTTGGACTCGGCCGGTGACAAAATGTTCCAAACACACCCCATGCACAACTCCACCGGGGAAGGTGCCAGGCAGGAGTTCCCTTGGTAGTTTTTACACTACCTTGGTAGGCAGCTGAAAGGCACCACAAAAGTTGTTCTACCTGCTTTCTAGGCTGAGATGGGGAACCGCTGAATTTTTGGACTCGGCTGGTGACAAAATGTTCCGAACACACCCCATGCACAACTCCACCGGGGAAGGTGCCAGACAGGAGTTCTCCTGGTAGTTTTTACATTGCTCCGGTAGGCAGCTGAAAGACACCACAAAAGTTGTTCTACCTGCTTTCTGGGCTGAGATGGGGAACCGCTGAATTTTGGACTCGGCCGGTGACAAAATGTTCCAAAGACACCCCATGCACAACTCCACCGGGGAAGGTGCCAGACAGGAGTTCTCTTAGTAGTTTTTACACTACCTTGGTAGGCACCTGAAAGGCACCACAAAAGTTGTTCTACCTGCTTTCTGGGCTGAGATGGGGAAACGCTGAATTTTGGACTCGGCTGGTGACAAAATGTTCCAAACACACCCCCTGCACAACTCCACCGGGGAAGGTGCCAGACGGGAGTTCTCCTGGTAGTTTTTACATTGCTCCGGTAGGCATCTGAAAGACACCACAAAAGTTGTTCTATCTGCTTTCTGGGCTGAGATGGGGAATCGCTGAATTTTGGACTCGGCCGGTGACAAAATGTTCCAAACACACCCCATGCACAACTCCACCCGGGAAGGTGCCAGACAGGAGTTCTCTTAGTAGTTTTTACACTACCTTGGTAGGCATCTAAAAGACACCACAAAAGTTGTTCTACCTGCTTTCTGGGCTGAGATGGGGAAACGCTGAATTTTTAACTCGGCCAGTGACAAAATGTTCCAAAGACACCCCCTGCACAACTCCACCGGGGAAGGTGCCAGACAGGAGTTCTCTTAGTAGTTTTTGCACTACCTTGGTAGGCATCTGAAAGACACCACAAAAGTTGTTCTACCTGCTTTCTGGGCTGAGATGGGGAACCGCTGAATTTTGGACTCGGCCGGTGACAAAATGTTCCAAACACACCCCCTGCACAACTCCACCGGGGAAGGTGCCAGACAGGAGTTCTCTTGATAGTTTTTACACTACCTTGGTAGGCATCTGAAAGACACCACAAAAGTTGTTCTACCTGCTTTCTGGGCTGAGATGGGGAAACGCTGAATTTTGGAGTCGGCTGGTGACGATATGTTCCAAACACACCCCCTGCACAACTCCACCGGGGAAGGTGCCAGACGGGAGTTCTCCTGGTAGTTTTTACATTGCTCCGGTAGGCATCTGAAAGACACCACAAAAGTTGTTCTACCTGCTTTCTGGGCTGAGATGGGGAACAGCTGAATTTTGGACTCGGCTGGTGACAAAATGTTCCAAAGACACCCCCTGCACAACTATACCGGGGAAGGTGCCAGACAGGAGTTCTCTTAGTAGTTTTTACACTACCTTGGTAGGCACCTGAAAGACACCACAAAAGATGTTCTACCTGCTTTCTGGGCTGAGATGGGGAACCGCTGAATTTTGGAGTCGGCCGGTGACAAAATGTTCCAAACACACCCCCTGCAGAACTCCACCGGGGAAGGTGCCAGACAGGAGTTCTCCTGGTAGTTTTTACATTGCTCCGGTAGGCAGCTGAAAGACACCACAAAAGTTGTTCTACCTGCTTTCTGGGCTGAGATGGGGAACCGCTGAATTTTGGACTCGGCCGGTGACAAAATGTTCCAAAGACACCCCATGCACAACTCCACCGGGGAAGGTGCCAGACAGGAGTTCTCTTAGTAGTTTTTACACTACCTTGGTAGGCACCTGAAAGGCACCACAAAAGTTGTTCTACCTGCTTTCTGGGCTGAGATGGGGAAACGCTGAATTTTGGACTCGGCTGGTGACAAAATGTTCCAAACACACCCCCTGCACAACTCCACCGGGGAAGGTGCCAGACGGGAGTTCTCCTGGTAGTTTTTACATTGCTCCGGTAGGCATCTGAAAGACACCACAAAAGTTGTTCTATCTGCTTTCTGGGCTGAGATGGGGAATCGCTGAATTTTGGACTCGGCCGGTGACAAAATGTTCCAAACACACCCCATGCACAACTCCACCCGGGAAGGTGCCAGACAGGAGTTCTCTTAGTAGTTTTTACACTACCTTGGTAGGCATCTAAAAGACACCACAAAAGTTGTTCTACCTGCTTTCTGGGCTGAGATGGGGAAACGCTGAATTTTTAACTCGGCCAGTGACAAAATGTTCCAAAGACACCCCCTGCACAACTCCACCGGGGAAGGTGCCAGACAGGAGTTCTCTTAGTAGTTTTTGCACTACCTTGGTAGGCATCTGAAAGACACCACAAAAGTTGTTCTACCTGCTTTCTGGGCTGAGATGGGGAACCGCTGAATTTTGGACTCGGCCGGTGACAAAATGTTCCAAACACACCCCCTGCACAACTCCACCGGGGAAGGTGCCAGACAGGAGTTCTCTTGATAGTTTTTACACTACCTTGGTAGGCATCTGAAAGACACCACAAAAGTTGTTCTACCTGCTTTCTGGGCTGAGATGGGGAAACGCTGAATTTTGGAGTCGGCTGGTGACGATATGTTCCAAACACACCCCCTGCACAACTCCACCGGGGAAGGTGCCAGACGGGAGTTCTCCTGGTAGTTTTTACATTGCTCCGGTAGGCATCTGAAAGACACCACAAAAGTTGTTCTACCTGCTTTCTGGGCTGAGATGGGGAACAGCTGAATTTTGGACTCGGCTGGTGACAAAATGTTCCAAAGACACCCCCTGCACAACTATACCGGGGAAGGTGCCAGACAGGAGTTCTCTTAGTAGTTTTTACACTACCTTGGTAGGCACCTGAAAGACACCACAAAAGATGTTCTACCTGCTTTCTGGGCTGAGATGGGGAACCGCTGAATTTTGGAGTCGGCTGGTGACGATATGTTCCAAACACACCCCCTGCACAACTCCACCGGGGAAGGTGCCAGACGGGAGTTCTCCTGGTAGTTTTTACATTGCTCCGGTAGGCATCTGAAAGACACCACAAAACTTGTTCTACCTGCTTTCTGGGCTGAGATGGGGAACCGCTGAATTTTGGACTCGGCCGGTGACAAAATGTTCCAAACACACCCCCTGCACAACTCCACCGGGGAAGGTTCCAGACAGGAGTTCTCTTAGTAGTTTTTACACTACCTTGGTAGGCAGCTGAAAGGCACCACAAAAGTTGTTCTACCTGCTTTCTGGGCTGAGATGGGGAACCGCTGAATTTTGGAGTCGGCCGGTGACAAAATGTTCCAAACACACCCCATGCACAACTCCACCGGGGAAGGTGCCAGACAGGAGTTCTCTTAGTTGTTTTTACACTACCTTGGTAGGCAGCTGAAAGGCACCACAAAAGTTGTTCTACCTGCTTTCTGGGCTGAGATGGGGAACCGCTGAATTTTGGACTCTGCTGGTGACAAAATGTTCCAAACACACCCCATGCACAACTCCACTAGCGAAGGTGCCAGGGACGAGCTCTGTTGGTAGTTTTTACATTGCTCCGGTAGGCATCAAAAGGACACCACAAAAGTTGTTCTACCTGCTTTCTGGGCTGAGATGGGGAATCGCTGAATTTTGGACTCGGCCGGTGACAAAATGTTCCAAAGACACCCCATGCACAACTCCACCGGGGAAGGTGCCAGGCAGGAGTTCTCTTGGTAGTTTTTACACTACCTTGGTAGGCATTTGAGAGGCACCACAAAAGTTGTTCTACCTGCTTTCTGGGCTGAGATGGGGAACCGCTGAATTTTGGAGTCGGCTGGTGACAAAATGTTCCAAACACACCCCCTGCACAACTCCACCGGGGAAGGTGCCAGACAGGAGTTCTCCTGGTAGTTTTTACATTGCTCCAGTAGGCATCTGAAAGACACCACAAAAGTTGTTCTACCTGCTTTCTGGGCTGAGATGGGGAACCGCTGAATTTTGGACTCGGCCGGTGACAAAATGTTCCAAAGACACCCCCTGCACAACTCCACCGGGGAAGGTGCCAGACAGGAGTTCTCTTAGTAGTTTTTACACTACCTTGGTAGGCACCTGAAAGGCACCACAAAAGTTGTTCTACCTGCTTTCTGGGCTGAGATGGGGAACCGCTGAATTTTGGACTCGGCCGGTGACAAAATGTTCCAAACACACCCCATGCACAACTCCACCGGGGAAGGTGCCAGGCAGGAGTTCTCTTGGTAGTTTTTACACTACCTTGGTAGGCAGCTGAAAGGCACCACAAAAGTTGTTCTACCTGCTTTCTGGGCTGAGATGGGGAACCGCTGAATTTTGGACTCGGCTGGTGACAAAATGTTCCGAACACACCCCATGCACAACTCCACCGGGGAAGGTGCCAGACAGGAGTTCTCCTGGTAGTTTTTACATTGCTCCGGTAGGCATCTGAAAGACACCACAAAAGTTGTTCTACCTGCTTTCTGGGCTGAGATGGGGAATCGCTGAATTTTGGAGTCGGCCGGTGACAAAATGTTCCAAAGACACCCCATGCACAACTCCACCGGGGAATGTGCCAGACAAGCGTTCTCTTGATAGTTTTTACACTACCTTGGTAGGCATCTGAAAGACACCACAAAAGTTGTTCTACCTGCTTTCTGGGCTGAGATGGGGAACCGCTGAATTTTGGAGTCGGGCGGTGACAAAATGTTCCAAACACACCCCCTGCACAACTCCACCGGGGAAGGTGCCAGGGACGAGCTCTGTTGGTAGTTTTTACACTACCTTGGTAGGCATTTGAAAGACACCACAAAAGTTGTTCTACCTGCTTTCTGGGCTGAGATGGGGAAACGCTGAATTTTGGAGTCGGCTGGTGACAAAATGTTCCAAACACACCCCATGCACAACTCCACCGGGGAAGGTGCCAGACAGGAGTTCTCCTGGTAGTTTTTACATTGCTCCGGTAGGCATCTGAAAGACACCACAAAAGTTGTTCTACCTGCTTTCTGGGCTGAGATGGGGAACCGCTGAATTTTGGACTCGGCCAGTGACAAAATGTTCCAAAGACACCCCCTGCACAACTCCACCGGGGAAGGTGCCAGACAGGAGTTCTCTTAGTAGTTTTTACACTACCTTGGTAGGCACCTGAAAGGCACCACAAAAGTTGTTCTACCTGCTTTCTGGGCTGAGATGGGGAACCGCTGAATTTTGGACTCGGCCGGTGACAAAATGTTCCAAACACACCCCATGCACAACTCCACCGGGGAAGGTGCCAGGCAGGAGTTCTCTTGGTAGTTTTTACACTACCTTGGTAGGCAGCTGAAAGGCACCAAAAAGTTGTTCTACCTGCTTTCTGGGCTGAGATGGGGAACCGCTGAATTTTGGACTCGGCTGGTGACAAAATGTTCCGAACACACCCCATGCACAACTCCACCGGGGAAGGTGCCAGACAGGAGTTCTCCTGGTAGTTTTTACATTGCTCTGGTAGGCAGCTGAAAGACACCACAAAAGTTGTTCTACCTGCTTTCTGGGCTGAGATGGGGAACCGCTGAATTTTGGAGTCGGCCGGTGACAAAATGTTCCAAACACACCCCATGCACAACTCCCCGGGGAAGGTGCCAGGCAGGAGTTCTCTTGGTAGTTTTTACACTACCTTGGTAGGCATTTGAAAGGCACCACAAAAGTTGTTCTACCTGCTTTCTGGGCTGAGATGGGGAACCGCTGAATTTTTGGACTCGGCTGGTGACAAAATATTCCGAACACACCCCATGCACAACTCCACCGGGGAAGGTGCCAGACAGGAGTTCTCCTGTAGTTTTTACATTGCTCCGGTAGGCAGCTGAAAGACACCACAAAAGTTGTTCTACCTGCTTTCTGGGCTGAGATGGGGAAACGCTGAATTTTGGACTCGGCCGGTGACAAAATGTTCCAAACACACCCCATGCACAACTCCACCGGGGAAGGTGCCAGACAGGAGTTCTCTTAATAGTTTTTACACTACCTTGGTAGGCAGCTGAAAGGCACCACAAAAGTTGTTCTACCTGCTTTCTGGGCTGAGATGGGGAACAGCTGAATTTTGGAGTCGGCCGGTGACAAAATGTTCCAAACACACCCCATGCACAACTCCACTAGCGAAGGTGCCAGGGACGAGCTCTTTTGGTAGTTTTTACATTGCTCCGGTAGGCATCAAAAGGACACCACAAAAGTTGTTCTTCCTGCTTTCTGGGCTGAGATGGGGAACCGCTGAATTTTGGAGTCGGCTGGTGACAAAATGTTCCAAACACACCCCATGCACAACTCCACCGGGGAAGGTGCCAGGCAGGAGTTCTCTTGGTAGATTTTACACTACCTTGGTAGGGAGCTGAAAGGCAGCACAAAAGTTGTTCTACCTGCTTTCTGGGCTGAGATGGGGAATCGCTGAATTTTGGACTCGGCCGGTGACAAAATGTTCCAAACACACCCCATGCACAACTCCACCGGGGAAGGTGCCAGACAGGAGTTCTCCTGGTAGTTTTTACATTGCTCCGGTAGGCATCTGAAAGACACCACAAAAGTTGTTCTACCTGCTTTCTGGGCTGAGATGGGGAACCGCTGAATTTTGGACTCGGCCAGTGACAAAATGTTCCAAAGACACCCCATGCACAACTCCACCGGGGAAGGTGCCAGACAGGAGTTCTCTTAGTAGTTTTTACACTACCTTGGTAGGCACCTGAAAGGCACCACAAAAGTTGTTCTACCTGCTTTCTGGGCTGAGATGGGGAACCGCTGAATTTTGGACTCGGCCGGTGACAAAATGTTCCAAACACACCCCATGCACAACTCCCCGGGGAAGGTGCCAGGCAGGAGTTCTCTTGGTAGTTTTTACACTACCTTGGTAGGCATTTGAAAGGCACCACAAAAGTTGTTCTACCTGCTTTCTGGGCTGAGATGGGGAACCGCTGAATTTTTGGACTCGGCTGGTGACAAAATATTCCGAACACACCCCATGCACAACTCCACCGGGGAAGGTGCCAGACAGGAGTTCTCCTGTAGTTTTTACATTGCTCCGGTAGGCAGCTGAAAGACACCACAAAAGTTGTTCTACCTGCTTTCTGGGCTGAGATGGGGAAACGCTGAATTTTGGACTCGGCCGGTGACAAAATGTTCCAAACACACCCCATGCACAACTCCACCGGGGAAGGTGCCAGGCAGGAGTTCTCTTAATAGTTTTTACACTACCTTGGTAGGCAGCTGAAAGGCACCACAAAAGTTGTTCTACCTGCTTTCTGGGCTGAGATGGGGAACAGCTGAATTTTGGAGTCGGCCGGTGACAAAATGTTCCAAACACACCCCATGCACAACTCCACTAGCGAAGGTGCCAGGGACGAGCTCTTTTGGTAGTTTTTACATTGCTCCGGTAGGCATCAAAAGGACACCACAAAAGTTGTTCTTCCTGCTTTCTGGGCTGAGATGGGGAACCGCTGAATTTTGGAGTCGGCTGGTGACAAAATGTTCCAAACACACCCCCTGCACAACTCCACCGGGGAAGGTGCCAGACAGGAGTTCTCTTGGTAGATTTTACACTACCTTGGTAGGGAGCTGAAAGGCAGCACAAAAGTTGTTCTACCTGCTTTCTGGGCTGAGATGGGGAATCGCTGAATTTTGGACTCGGCCGGTGACAAAATGTTCCAAACACACCCCATGCACAACTCCACCGGGGAAGGTGCCAGACAGGAGTTCTCCTGGTAGTTTTTACATTGCTCCGGTAGGCATCTGAAAGACACCACAAAAGTTGTTCTACCTGCTTTCTGGGCTGAGATGGGGAACCGCTGAATTTTGGACTCGGCCAGTGACAAAATGTTCCAAAGACACCCCCTGCACAACTCCACCGGGGAAGGTGCCAGACAGGAGTTCTCTTAGTAGTTTTTACACTACCTTGGTAGGCACCTGAAAGGCACCACAAAAGTTGTTCTACCTGCTTTCTGGGCTGAGATGGGGAACCGCTGAATTTTGGACTCGGCCGGTGACAAAATGTTCCAAACACACCCCATGCACAACTCCACCGGGGAAGGTGCCAGGCAGGAGTTCTCTTAGTAGTTTTTACACTACCTTGGTAGGCACCTGAAAGGCACCACAAAAGTTGTTCTACCTGCTTTCTAGGCTGAGATGGGGAACCGCTGAATTTTGGACTCGGCTGGTGACAAAATGTTCCGAACACACCCCATGCACAACTCCACCGGGGAAGGTGCCAGACAGGAGTTCTCCTGGTAGTTTTTACATTGCTCCGGTAGGCATCTGAAAGACACCACAAAAGTTGTTCTACCTGCTTTCTGGGCTGAGATGGGGAACCGCTGAATTTTGGAGTCGGGCGGTGACAAAATGTTCCAAACACACCCCATGCACAACTCCACTAGCGAAGGTGCCAGGGACGAGCTCTGTTGGTAGTTTTTACATTGCTCCGGTAGGCATCAAAAGGACACCACAAAAGTTGTTCTACCTGCTTTCTGGGCTGAGATGGGGAATCGCTGAATTTTGGACTCGGCCGGTGACAAAATGTTCCAAAGACACCCCATGCACAACTCCACCGGGGAAGGTGCCAGGCAGGAGTTCTCTTGGTAGTTTTTACACTACCTTGGTAGGCATTTGAAAGGCACCACAAAAGTTGTTCTACCTGCTTTCTGGGCTGAGATGGGGAACCACTGAATTTTGGAGTCGGCTGGTGACAAAATGTTCCAAACACACCCCATGCACAACTCCACCGGGGAAGGTGCCAGACAGGAGTTCTCCTGGTAGTTTTTACATTGCTCTGGTAGGCATCTGAAAGACACCACAAAAGTTGTTCTACCTGCTTTCTGGGCTGAGATGGGGAATCGCTGAATTTTGGACTCGGCTGGTGACAAAATGTTCCAAACACACCCCCTGCACAACTCCACCGGGGAAGGTGCCAGACAGGAGTTCTCCTGGTAGATTTTACACTACCTTGGTAGGGAGCTGAAAGGCAGCACAAAAGTTGTTCTACCTGCTTTCTGGGCTGAGATGGGGAATCGCTGAATTTTGGACTCGGCCGGTGACAAAATGTTCCAAACACACCCCCTGCACAACTCCACCGGGGAAGGTGCCAGACAGGAGTTCTCCTGGTAGTTTTTACACTACCTTGGTAGGCATCTAAAAGACACCACAAAAGTTGTTCTACCTGCTTTCTGGGCTGAGATGGGGAACAGCTGAATTTTGGACTCGGCTTGCGACAAAATGTTCCAAAGACACCCCCTGCACAACTATACCGGGGAAGGTGCCAGACAGGAGTTCTCCTGGTAGTTTTTACATTGCTCCGGTAGGCATCTAAAAGACACCACAAAAGTTGTTCTACCTGCTTTCTGGGCTGAGATGGGGAACCGCTGAATTTTGGAGTCGGCCGGTGACAAAATGTTCCAAACACAGCCCCTGCACAACTCCACCGGGGAAGGTGCCAGACAGGAGTTCTCTTGGTAGATTTTACACTACCTTGGTAGGGAGCTGAAAGGCAGCACAAAAGTTGTTCTACCTGCTTTCTGGGCTGAGATGGGGAATCGCTGAATTTTGGACTCGGCCGGTGACAAAATGTTCCAAACACACCCCATGCACAACTCCACCGGGGAAGGTGCCAGGCAGGAGTTCTCTTGGTAGTTTTTACACTACCTTGGTAGGCATTTGAAAGGCACCACAAAAGTTGTTCTACCTGCTTTCTGGGCTGAGATGGGGAACCGCTGAATTTTGGAGTCGGCTGGTGACAAAATGTTCCAAACACACCCCCTGCACAACTCCACCGGGGAAGGTGCCAGACAGGAGTTCTCCTGGTAGTTTTTACATTGCTCCGGTAGGCATCTGAAAGACACCACAAAAGTTGTTCTACCTGCTTTCTGGGCTGAGATGGGGAACCGCTGAATTTTGGACTCGGCCAGTGACAAAATGTTCCAAAGACACCCCCTGCACAACTCCACCGGGGAAGGTGCCAGACAGGAGTTCTCTTAGTAGTTTTTACACTACCTTGGTAGGCACCTGAAAGGCACCACAAAAGTTGTTCTACCTGCTTTCTGGGCTGAGATGGGGAACCGCTGAATTTTGGACTCGGCCGGTGACAAAATGTTCCAAACACACCCCATGCACAACTCCACCGGGGAAGGTGCCAGGCAGGAGTTCTCTTGGTAGTTTTTACACTACCTTGGTAGGCAGCTGAAAGGCACCACAAAAGTTGTTCTACCTGCTTTCTGGGCTGAGATGGGGAACCGCTGAATTTTGGACTCGGCTGGTGACAAAATGTTCCGAACACACCCCATGCACAACTCCACCGGGGAAGGTGCCAGACAGGAGTTCTCCTGGTAGTTTTTACATTGCTCCGGTAGGCATCTGAAAGACACCACAAAAGTTGTTCTACCTGCTTTCTGGGCTGAGATGGGGAATCGCTGAATTTTGGACTCGGCCGGTGACAAAATGTTCCAAAGACACCCCATGCACAACTCCACCGGGGAAGGTGCCAGGGACGAGCTCTGTTGGTAGTTTTTACACTACCTTGGTAGGCATTTGAAAGACACCACATAAGTTGTTCTACCTGCTTTCTGGGCTGAGATGGGGAAACGCTGAATTTTGGAGTCGGCTGGTGACAAAATGTTCCAAACACACCCCATGCACAACTCCACCGGGGAAGGTGCCAGACAGGAGTTCTCCTGGTAGTTTTAACATTGCTCCGGTAGGCATCTGAAAGACACCACAAAAGTTGTTCTACCTGCTTTCTGGGCTGAGATGGGGAACCGCTGAATTTTGGACTCGGCCAGTGACAAAATGTTCCAAAGACACCCCCTGCACAACTCCACCGGGGAAGGTGCCAGACAGGAGTTCTCTTAGTAGTTTTTACACTACCTTGGTAGGCACCTGAAAGGCACCACAAAAGTTGTTCTACCTGCTTTCTGGGCTGAGATGGGGAACCGCTGAATTTTGGACTCGGCCGGTGACAAAATGTTCCAAACACACCCCCTGCACAACTCCACCGGGGAAGGTGCCAGACAGGAGTTCTCTTGATAGTTTTTACACTACCTTGGTAGGCAGCTGAAAGGCACCACAAAAGTTGTTCTACCTGCTTTCTGGGCTGAGATGGGGAACCGCTGAATTTTGGACTCGGCTGGTGACAAAATGTTCCGAACACACCCCATGCACAACTCCACCGGGGAAGGTGCCAGACAGGAGTTCTCCTGGTAGTTTTTACATTGCTCTGGTAGGCAGCTGAAAGACACCACAAAAGTTGTTCTACCTGCTTTCTGGGCTGAGATGGGGAACCGCTGAATTTTGGAGTCGGCCGGTGACAAAATGTTCCAAACACACCCCATGCACAACTCCCCGGGGAAGGTGCCAGGCAGGAGTTCTCTTGGTAGTTTTTACACTACCTTGGTAGGCATTTGAAAGGCACCACAAAAGTTGTTCTACCTGCTTTCTGGGCTGAGATGGGGAACCGCTGAATTTTTGGACTCGGCTGGTGACAAAATATTCCGAACACACCCCATGCACAACTCCACCGGGGAAGGTGCCAGACAGGAGTTCTCCTGTAGTTTTTACATTGCTCCGGTAGGCAGCTGAAAGACACCACAAAAGTTGTTCTACCTGCTTTCTGGGCTGAGATGGGGAACCGCTGAATTTTGGACTCGGCCGGTGACAAAATGTTCCAAAGACACCCCCTGCACAACTCC
Source organism: Falco cherrug (assembly GCF_023634085.1). Taxonomy (NCBI): domain Eukaryota; kingdom Metazoa; phylum Chordata; class Aves; order Falconiformes; family Falconidae; genus Falco; species Falco cherrug. The sequence goes on along the minus strand of NW_026599502.1, from coordinate 20,518 downwards.
ACCGGGGAAGGTGCCAGACAGGAGTTCTCTTAGTAGTTTTTACACTACCTTGGTAGGCACCTGAAAGGCACCACAAAAGTTGTTCTACCTGCTTTCTGGGCTGAGATGGGGAACCGCTGAATTTTGGACTCGGCCGGTGACAAAATGTTCCAAACACACCCCATGCACAACTCCACCGGGGAAGGTGCCAGGCAGGAGTTCTCTTGGTAGTTTTTACACTACCTTGGTAGGCAGCTGAAAGGCACCACAAAAGTTGTTCTACCTGCTTTCTGGGCTGAGATGGGGAACCGCTGAATTTTGGACTCGGCTGGTGACAAAATGTTCCGAACACACCCCATGCACAACTCCACCGGGGAAGGTGCCAGACAGGAGTTCTCCTGGTAGTTTTTACATTGCTCCGGTAGGCATCTGAAAGACACCACAAAAGTTGTTCTACCTGCTTTCTGGGCTGAGATGGGGAATCGCTGAATTTTGGACTCGGCCGGTGACAAAATGTTCCAAAGACACCCCATGCACAACTCCACCGGGGAAGGTGCCAGACAAGCGTTCTCTTGATAGTTTTTACACTACCTTGGTAGGCATCTGAAAGACACCACAAAAGTTGTTCTACCTGCTTTCTGGGCTGAGATGGGGAACCGCTGAATTTTGGAGTCGGGCGGTGACAAAATGTTCCAAACACACCCCCTGCACAACTCCACCGGGGAAGGTGCCAGGGACGAGCTCTGTTGGTAGTTTTTACACTACCTTGGTAGGCATTTGAAAGACACCACAAAAGTTGTTCTACCTGCTTTCTGGGCTGAGATGGGGAACCGCTGAATTTTGGAGTCGGCTGGTGACAAAATGTTCCAAACACACCCCATGCACAACTCCACCGGGGAAGGTGCCAGACAGGAGTTCTCCTGGTAGTTTTTACATTGCTCCGGTAGGCATCTGAAAGACACCACAAAAGTTGTTCTACCTGCTTTCTGGGCTGAGATGGGGAACCGCTGAATTTTGGACTCGGCCAGTGACAAAATGTTCCAAAGACACCCCCTGCACAACTCCACCGGGGAAGGTGCCAGACAGGAGTTCTCTTAGTAGTTTTTACACTACCTTGGTAGGCACCTGAAAGGCACCACAAAAGTTGTTCTACCTGCTTTCTGGGCTGAGATGGGGAACCGCTGAATTTTGGAGTCGGCTGGTGACAAAATGTTCCAAACACACCCCATGCACAACTCCACCGGGGAAGGTGCCAGGCAGGAGTTCTCTTGGTAGTTTTTACACTACCTTGGTAGGCAGCTGAAAGGCACCACAAAAGTTGTTCTACCTGCTTTCTGGGCTGAGATGGGGAACCGCTGAATTTTGGACTCGGCTGGTGACAAAATGTTCCGAACACACCCCATGCACAACTCCACCGGGGAAGGTGCCAGACAGGAGTTCTCCTGGTAGTTTTTACATTGCTCTGGTAGGCAGCTGAAAGACACCACAAAAGTTGTTCTACCTGCTTTCTGGGCTGAGATGGGGAACCGCTGAATTTTGGAGTCGGCCGGTGACAAAATGTTCCAAACACACCCCATGCACAACTCCCCGGGGAAGGTGCCAGGCAGGAGTTCTCTTGGTAGTTTTTACACTACCTTGGTAGGCATTTGAAAGGCACCACAAAAGTTGTTCTACCTGCTTTCTGGGCTGAGATGGGGAACCGCTGAATTTTTGGACTCGGCTGGTGACAAAATATTCCGAACACACCCCATGCACAACTCCACCGGGGAAGGTGCCAGACAGGAGTTCTCCTGTAGTTTTTACATTGCTCCGGTAGGCAGCTGAAAGACACCACAAAAGTTGTTCTACCTGCTTTCTGGGCTGAGATGGGGAACCGCTGAATTTTGGACTCGGCCGGTGACAAAATGTTCCAAAGACACCCCCTGCACAACTCCACCGGGGAAGGTGCCAGACAGGAGTTCTCTTAATAGTTTTTACACTACCTTGGTAGGCAGCTGAAAGGCACCACAAAAGTTGTTCTACCTGCTTTCTGGGCTGAGATGGGGAACCGCTGAATTTTGGACTCGGCCAGTGACAAAATGTTCCAAAGACACCCCCTGCACAACTCCACCGGGGAAGGTGCCAGACAGGAGTTCTCTTAGTAGTTTTTACACTACCTTGGTAGGCACCTGAAAGGCACCACAAAAGTTGTTCTACCTGCTTTCTGGGCTGAGATGGGGAACCGCTGAATTTTGGAGTCGGCCGGTGACAAAATGTTCCAAACACACCCCATGCACAACTCCACCGGGGAAGGTGCCAGGCAGGAGTTCTCTTGGTAGTTTTTACACTACCTTGGTAGGCAGCTGAAAGGCACCACAAAAGTTGTTCTACCTGCTTTCTGGGCTGAGATGGGGAACCGCTGAATTTTGGACTCGGCTGGTGACAAAATGTTCCGAACACACCCCATGCACAACTCCACCGGGGAAGGTGCCAGACAGGAGTTCTCCTGGTAGTTTTTACATTGCTCTGGTAGGCAGCTGAAAGACACCACAAAAGTTGTTCTACCTGCTTTCTGGGCTGAGATGGGGAACCGCTGAATTTTGGAGTCGGCCGGTGACAAAATGTTCCAAACACACCCCATGCACAACTCCCCGGGGAAGGTGCCAGGCAGGAGTTCTCTTGGTAGTTTTTACACTACCTTGGTAGGCATTTGAAAGGCACCACAAAAGTTGTTCTACCTGCTTTCTGGGCTGAGATGGGGAACCGCTGAATTTTTGGACTCGGCTGGTGACAAAATATTCCGAACACACCCCATGCACAACTCCACCGGGGAAGGTGCCAGACAGGAGTTCTCCTGTAGTTTTTACATTGCTCCGGTAGGCAGCTGAAAGACACCACAAAAGTTGTTCTACCTGCTTTCTGGGCTGAGATGGGGAAACGCTGAATTTTGGACTCGGCCGGTGACAAAATGTTCCAAAGACACCCCATGCACAACTCCACCGGGGAAGGTGCCAGGAACGAATTCTCTTAATAGTTTTTACACTACCTTGGTAGGCATCTGAAAGGCACCACAAAAGTTGTTCTACCTGCTTACTGGGCTGAGATGGGGAACAGCTGAATTTTGGAGTCGGCCGCTGACAAAATGTTCCAAACACACCCCATGCACAACTCCACTAGCGAAGGTGCCAGGGACGAGCTCTTTTGGTAGTTTTTACATTGCTCCGGTAGGCATCAAAAGGACACCACAAAAGTTGTTCTTCCTGCTTTCTGGGCTGAGATGGGGAACCGCTGAATTTTGGAGTCGGCTGGTGACAAAATGTTCCAAACACACCCCATGCACAACTCCACCGGGGAAGGTGCCAGGCAGGAGTTCTCTTGGTAGATTTTACACTACCTTGGTAGGGAGCTGAAAGGCAGCACAAAAGTTGTTCTACCTGCTTTCTGGGCTGAGATGGGGAATCGCTGAATTTTGGACTCGGCCGGTGACAAAATGTTCCAAACACACCCCATGCACAACTCCACCGGGGAAGGTGCCAGACAGGAGTTCTCCTGGTAGTTTTTACATTGCTCCGGTAGGCATCTGAAAGACACCACAAAAGTTGTTCTACCTGCTTTCTGGGCTGAGATGGGGAACCGCTGAATTTTGGACTCGGCCAGTGACAAAATGTTCCAAAGACACCCCCTGCACAACTCCACCGGGGAAGGTGCCAGACAGGAGTTCTCTTAGTAGTTTTTACACTACCTTGGTAGGCACCTGAAAGGCACCACAAAAGTTGTTCTACCTGCTTTCTGGGCTGAGATGGGGAACCGCTGAATTTTGGACTCGGCCGGTGACAAAATGTTCCAAACACACCCCATGCACAACTCCCCGGGGAAGGTGCCAGGCAGGAGTTCTCTTGGTAGTTTTTACACTACCTTGGTAGGCATTTGAAAGGCACCACAAAAGTTGTTCTACCTGCTTTCTGGGCTGAGATGGGGAACCGCTGAATTTTTGGACTCGGCTGGTGACAAAATATTCCGAACACACCCCATGCACAACTCCACCGGGGAAGGTGCCAGACAGGAGTTCTCCTGTAGTTTTTACATTGCTCCGGTAGGCAGCTGAAAGACACCACAAAAGTTGTTCTACCTGCTTTCTGGGCTGAGATGGGGAAACGCTGAATTTTGGACTCGGCCGGTGACAAAATGTTCCAAACACACCCCATGCACAACTCCACCGGGGAAGGTGCCAGACAGGAGTTCTCTTAATAGTTTTTACACTACCTTGGTAGGCAGCTGAAAGGCACCACAAAAGTTGTTCTACCTGCTTTCTGGGCTGAGATGGGGAACAGCTGAATTTTGGAGTCGGCCGGTGACAAAATGTTCCAAACACACCCCATGCACAACTCCACTAGCGAAGGTGCCAGGGACGAGCTCTTTTGGTAGTTTTTACATTGCTCCGGTAGGCATCAAAAGGACACCACAAAAGTTGTTCTTCCTGCTTTCTGGGCTGAGATGGGGAATCGCTGAATTTTGGACTCGGCCGGTGACAAAATGTTCCAAACACACCCCATGCACAACTTCACCGGGGAAGGTGCCAGACAGGAGTTCTCCTGGTAGTTTTTACATTGCTCCGGTAGGCATCTGAAAGACACCACAAAAGTTGTTCTACCTGCTTTCTGGGCTGAGATGGGGAACCGCTGAATTTTGGAGTCGGCCGGTGACAAAATGTTCCAAAGACACCCCATGCACAACTCCACCGGGGAAGGTGCCAGGCAGGAGTTCTCTTGGTAGTTTTTACACTACCTTGGTAGGCACCTGAAAGGCACCACAAAAGTTGTTCTACCTGCTTTCTGGGCTGAGATGGGGAACCGCTGAATTTTGGACTCGGCCGGTGACAAAATGTTCCAAAGACACCCCATGCACAACTCCACCGGGGAAGGTGCCAGACAGGAGTTCTCCTGGTAGTTTTTACACTACCTTGGTAGGCAGCTGAAAGGCACCACAAAAGTTGTTCTACCTGCTTTCTGGGCTGAGATGGGGAACCGCTGAATTTTGGACTCGGCTGGTGACAAAATGTTCCGAACACACCCCATGCACAACTCCACCGGGGAAGGTGCCAGACAGGAGTTCTCCTGGTAGTTTTTACATTGCTCCGGTAGGCATCTGAAAGACACCACAAAAGTTGTTCTACCTGCTTTCTGGGCTGAGATGGGGAACCGCTGAATTTTGGAGTCGGGCGGTGACAAAATGTTCCAAACACACCCCATGCACAACTCCACTAGCGAAGGTGCCAGGGACGAGCTCTGTTGGTAGTTTTTACATTGCTCCGGTAGGCATCAAAAGGACACCACAAAAGTTGTTCTACCTGCTTTCTGGCCTGAGATGGGGAATCGCTGAATTTTGGACTCGGCCTATGACAAAATGTTCCAAAGGCACCCCATGCACAACTCCACCGGGGAAGGTGCCAGGCAGGAGTTCTCTTGGTAGTTTTTACACTACCTTGGTAGGCATTTGAAAGGCACCACAAAAGTTGTTCTACCTGCTTTCTGGGCTGAGATGGGGAACCACTGAATTTTGGAGTCGGCTGGTGACAAAATGTTCCAAACACACCCCATGCACAACTCCACCGGGGAAGGTGCCAGACAGGAGTTCTCCTGGTAGTTTTTACATTGCTCCGGTAGGCATCTGAAAGACACCACAAAAGTTGTTCTACCTGCTTTCTGGGCTGAGATGGGGAACCGCTGAATTTTGGACTCGGCCAGTGACAAAATGTTCCAAAGACACCCCATGCACAACTCCACCGGGGAAGGTGCCAGACAGGAGTTCTCTTAGTAGTTTTTACACTACCTTGGTAGGCACCTGAAAGGCACCACAAAAGTTGTTCTACCTGCTTTCTGGGCTGAGATGGGGAACCGCTGAATTTTGGACTCGGCCGGTGACAAAATGTTCCAAACACACCCCATGCACAACTCCACCGGGGAAGGTGCCAGGCAGGAGTTCTCTTGGTAGTTTTTACACTACCTTGGTAGGCAGCTGAAAGGCACCACAAAAGTTGTTCTACCTGCTTTCTGGGCTGAGATGGGGAACCGCTGAATTTTGGACTCGGCCGGTGACAAAATGTTCCAAACACACCCCATGCACAACTCCACCGGGGAAGGTGCCAGACAGGAGTTCTCCTGGTAGTTTTTACATTGCTCTGGTAGGCATCTGAAAGACACCACAAAAGTTGTTCTACCTGCTTTCTGGGCTGAGATGGGGAACCGCTGAATTTTGGAGTCGGCTGGTGACAAAATGTTCCAAAGACACCCCATGCACAACTCCACCGGGGAAGGTGCCAGACAAGAGTTCTCTTGAGAGTTTTTACACTACCTTGGTAGGCATCTGAAAGACACCACAAAAGTTGTTCTACCTGCTTTCTGGGCTGAGATGGGGAACCGCTGAATTTTGGACTCGGCCGGTGACAAAAAGTTCCAAACACACCCCCTGCACAACTCCACCGGGGAAGGTGCCAGACAGGAGTTCTCTTAGTAGTTTTTACACTACCTTGGTAGGCAGCTGAAAGACACCACAAAAGTTGTTCTACCTGCTTTCTGGGCTGAGATGGGGAAACGCTGAATTTTGGACTCGGCTGGTGACAAAATGTTCCAAACACACCCCCTGCACAACTCCACCGGGGAAGGTGCCAGACAGGAGTTCTCTTGATAGTTTTTACACTACCTTGGTAGGCATCTGAAAGACACCACAAAAGTTGTTCTACCTGCTTTCTGGGCTGAGATGGGGAAACGCTGAATTTTGGAGTCGGCTGGTGACAAAATGTTCCAAACACACCCCCTGCACAACTCCACCGGGGAAGGTGCCAGACGGGATTTCTCCTGGTAGTTTTTACATTGCTCCGGTAGGCATCTGAAAGACACCACAAAAGTTGTTCTATCTGCTTTCTGGGCTGAGATGGGGAATCGCTGAATTTTGGACTCGGCCGGTGACAAAATGTTCCAAAGACACCCCATGCACAACTCCACCGGGGAAGGTGCCAGACAGGAGTTCTCCTGGTAGTTTTTACACTACCTTGGTAGGCAGCTGAAAGACACCACAAAAGTTGTTCTACCTGCTTTCTGGGCTGAGATGGGGAATCGCTGAATTTTGGACTCGGCTGGTGACAAAATGTTCCAAACACACCCCCTGCACAACTCCACCGGGGAAGGTGCCAGACAGGAGTTCTCCTGGTAGATTTTACACTACCTTGGTAGGGAGCTGAAAGGCAGCACAAAAGTTGTTCTACCTGCTTTCTGGGCTGAGATGGGGAATCGCTGAATTTTGGACTCGGCCGGTGACAAAATGTTCCAAACACACCCCCTGCACAACTCCACCGGGGAAGGTGCCAGACAGGAGTTCTCCTGGTAGTTTTTACACTACCTTGGTAGGCATCTAAAAGACACCACAAAAGTTGTTCTACCTGCTTTCTGGGCTGAGATGGGGAACCGCTGAATTTTGGACTCGGCTGGTGACAAAATGTTCCAAACACACCCCCTGCACAACTCCACCGGGGAAGGTGCCAGACAGGAGTTCTCTTGATAGTTTTTACACTACCTTGGTAGGCATCTGAAAGACACCACAAAAGTTGTTCTACCTGCTTTCTGGGCTGAGATGGGGAAACGCTGAATTTTGGACTCGGCTTGTGACAAAATGTTCCAAAGACACCCCCTGCACAACTATACCGGGGAAGGTGCCAGACAGGAGTTCTCCTGGTAGTTTTTACATTGCTCCGGTAGGCATCTAAAAGACACCACAAAAGATGTTCTACCTGCTTTCTGGGCTGAGATGGGGAACCGCTGAATTTTGGAGTTGGCCGGTGAGAAAATGTTCCAAACACAGCCCCTGCACAACTCCACCGGGGAAGGTGCCAGACAGGAGTTCTCTTGGTAGATTTTACACTACCTTGGTAGGGAGCTGAAAGGCAGCACAAAAGTTGTTCTACCTGCTTTCTGGGCTGAGATGGGGAAACGCTGAATTTTGGACTCGGCTTGTGACAAAATGTTCCAAAGACACCCCCTGCACAACTATACCGGGGAAGGTGCCAGACAGGAGTTCTCCTGGTAGTTTTTACATTGCTCCGGTAGGCATCTAAAAGACACCACAAAAGATGTTCTACCTGCTTTCTGGGCTGAGATGGGGAACCGCTGAATTTTGGAGTTGGCCGGTGAGAAAATGTTCCAAACACAGCCCCTGCACAACTCCACCGGGGAAGGTGCCAGACAGGAGTTCTCTTGGTAGATTTTACACTACCTTGGTAGGGAGCTGAAAGGCAGCACAAAAGTTGTTCTACCTGCTTTCTGGGCTGAGATGGGGAATCGCTGAATTTTGGACTCGGCCGGTGACAAAATGTTCCAAACACACCCCATGCACAACTCCACCGGGGAAGGTGCCAGACAGGCGTTTTCCTGGTAGTTTTTACACTACCTTGGTAGGCACCTGAAAGGCACCACAAAAGTTGTTCTACCTGCTTTCTGGGCTGAGATGGGGAATCGCTGAATTTTGGACTCGGCCGGTGACAAAATGTTCCAAACACACCCCCTGCACAACTCCACCGGGGAAGGTGCCAGACAGGAGTTCTCCTGGTAGTTTTTACATTGCTCCGGTAGGGAGATGAAAGACACCACAAAAGTTGTTCTACCTGCTTTCTGGGCTGAGATGGGGAACCGCTGAATTTTGGACTCGGCCGGTGACAAAATGTTCCAAAGACACCCCATGCACAACTCCACCGGGGAAGGTGCCAGACAGGAGTTCTCTTAGTAGTTTTTACACTACCTTGGTAGGCACCTGAAAGGCACCACAAAAGTTGTTCTACCTGCTTTCTGGGCTGAGATGGGGAACCGCTGAATTTTGGACTCGGCCGGTGACAAAATGTTCCAAACACACCCCATGCACAACTCCACCGGGGAAGGTGCCAGGCAGGAGTTCCCTTGGTAGTTTTTACACTACCTTGGTAGGCAGCTGAAAGGCACCACAAAAGTTGTTCTACCTGCTTTCTAGGCTGAGATGGGGAACCGCTGAATTTTTGGACTCGGCTGGTGACAAAATGTTCCGAACACACCCCATGCACAACTCCACCGGGGAAGGTGCCAGACAGGAGTTCTCCTGGTAGTTTTTACATTGCTCCGGTAGGCAGCTGAAAGACACCACAAAAGTTGTTCTACCTGCTTTCTGGGCTGAGATGGGGAACCGCTGAATTTTGGACTCGGCCGGTGACAAAATGTTCCAAAGACACCCCATGCACAACTCCACCGGGGAAGGTGCCAGACAGGAGTTCTCTTAGTAGTTTTTACACTACCTTGGTAGGCACCTGAAAGGCACCACAAAAGTTGTTCTACCTGCTTTCTGGGCTGAGATGGGGAAACGCTGAATTTTGGACTCGGCTGGTGACAAAATGTTCCAAACACACCCCCTGCACAACTCCACCGGGGAAGGTGCCAGACGGGAGTTCTCCTGGTAGTTTTTACATTGCTCCGGTAGGCATCTGAAAGACACCACAAAAGTTGTTCTATCTGCTTTCTGGGCTGAGATGGGGAATCGCTGAATTTTGGACTCGGCCGGTGACAAAATGTTCCAAACACACCCCATGCACAACTCCACCCGGGAAGGTGCCAGACAGGAGTTCTCTTAGTAGTTTTTACACTACCTTGGTAGGCATCTAAAAGACACCACAAAAGTTGTTCTACCTGCTTTCTGGGCTGAGATGGGGAAACGCTGAATTTTTAACTCGGCCAGTGACAAAATGTTCCAAAGACACCCCCTGCACAACTCCACCGGGGAAGGTGCCAGACAGGAGTTCTCTTAGTAGTTTTTGCACTACCTTGGTAGGCATCTGAAAGACACCACAAAAGTTGTTCTACCTGCTTTCTGGGCTGAGATGGGGAACCGCTGAATTTTGGACTCGGCCGGTGACAAAATGTTCCAAACACACCCCCTGCACAACTCCACCGGGGAAGGTGCCAGACAGGAGTTCTCTTGATAGTTTTTACACTACCTTGGTAGGCATCTGAAAGACACCACAAAAGTTGTTCTACCTGCTTTCTGGGCTGAGATGGGGAAACGCTGAATTTTGGAGTCGGCTGGTGACGATATGTTCCAAACACACCCCCTGCACAACTCCACCGGGGAAGGTGCCAGACGGGAGTTCTCCTGGTAGTTTTTACATTGCTCCGGTAGGCATCTGAAAGACACCACAAAAGTTGTTCTACCTGCTTTCTGGGCTGAGATGGGGAACAGCTGAATTTTGGACTCGGCTGGTGACAAAATGTTCCAAAGACACCCCCTGCACAACTATACCGGGGAAGGTGCCAGACAGGAGTTCTCTTAGTAGTTTTTACACTACCTTGGTAGGCACCTGAAAGACACCACAAAAGATGTTCTACCTGCTTTCTGGGCTGAGATGGGGAACCGCTGAATTTTGGAGTCGGCCGGTGACAAAATGTTCCAAACACACCCCCTGCAGAACTCCACCGGGGAAGGTGCCAGACAGGAGTTCTCCTGGTAGTTTTTACATTGCTCCGGTAGGCAGCTGAAAGACACCACAAAAGTTGTTCTACCTGCTTTCTGGGCTGAGATGGGGAACCGCTGAATTTTGGACTCGGCCGGTGACAAAATGTTCCAAAGACACCCCATGCACAACTCCACCGGGGAAGGTGCCAGACAGGAGTTCTCTTAGTAGTTTTTACACTACCTTGGTAGGCACCTGAAAGGCACCACAAAAGTTGTTCTACCTGCTTTCTGGGCTGAGATGGGGAAACGCTGAATTTTGGACTCGGCTGGTGACAAAATGTTCCAAACACACCCCCTGCACAACTCCACCGGGGAAGGTGCCAGACGGGAGTTCTCCTGGTAGTTTTTACATTGCTCCGGTAGGCATCTGAAAGACACCACAAAAGTTGTTCTATCTGCTTTCTGGGCTGAGATGGGGAATCGCTGAATTTTGGACTCGGCCGGTGACAAAATGTTCCAAACACACCCCATGCACAACTCCACCCGGGAAGGTGCCAGACAGGAGTTCTCTTAGTAGTTTTTACACTACCTTGGTAGGCATCTAAAAGACACCACAAAAGTTGTTCTACCTGCTTTCTGGGCTGAGATGGGGAAACGCTGAATTTTTAACTCGGCCAGTGACAAAATGTTCCAAAGACACCCCCTGCACAACTCCACCGGGGAAGGTGCCAGACAGGAGTTCTCTTAGTAGTTTTTGCACTACCTTGGTAGGCATCTGAAAGACACCACAAAAGTTGTTCTACCTGCTTTCTGGGCTGAGATGGGGAACCGCTGAATTTTGGACTCGGCCGGTGACAAAATGTTCCAAACACACCCCCTGCACAACTCCACCGGGGAAGGTGCCAGACAGGAGTTCTCTTGATAGTTTTTACACTACCTTGGTAGGCATCTGAAAGACACCACAAAAGTTGTTCTACCTGCTTTCTGGGCTGAGATGGGGAAACGCTGAATTTTGGAGTCGGCTGGTGACGATATGTTCCAAACACACCCCCTGCACAACTCCACCGGGGAAGGTGCCAGACGGGAGTTCTCCTGGTAGTTTTTACATTGCTCCGGTAGGCATCTGAAAGACACCACAAAAGTTGTTCTACCTGCTTTCTGGGCTGAGATGGGGAACAGCTGAATTTTGGACTCGGCTGGTGACAAAATGTTCCAAAGACACCCCCTGCACAACTATACCGGGGAAGGTGCCAGACAGGAGTTCTCTTAGTAGTTTTTACACTACCTTGGTAGGCACCTGAAAGACACCACAAAAGATGTTCTACCTGCTTTCTGGGCTGAGATGGGGAACCGCTGAATTTTGGAGTCGGCCGGTGACAAAATGTTCCAAACACACCCCCTGCAGAACTCCACCGGGGAAGGTGCCAGACAGGAGTTCTCCTGGTAGTTTTTACATTGCTCCGGTAGTCATCTGAAAGACACCACAAAAGTTGTTCTACCTGCTTTCTGGGCTGAGATGGGGAACCGCTGAATTTTGGACTCGGCCGGTGACAAAATGTTCCAAACACACCCCCTGCACAACTCCACCGGGGAAGGTGCCAGACAGGAGTTCTCTTAGTAGTTTTTACACTACCTTGGTAGGCAGCTGAAAGGCACCACAAAAGTTGTTCTACCTGCTTTCTGGGCTGAGATGGGGAACCGCTGAATTTTGGAGTCGGCCGGTGACAAAATGTTCCAAACACAACCCATGCACAACTCCCCGGGGAAGGTGCCAGGCAGGAGTTCTCTTGGTAGTTTTTACACTACCTTGGTAGGCATTTGAAAGGCACCACAAAAGTTGTTCTACCTGCTTTCTGGGCTGAGATGGGGAACCGCTGAATTTTTGGACTCGGCTGGTGACAAAATATTCCGAACACACCCCATGCACAACTCCACCGGGGAAGGTGCCAGACAGGAGTTCTCCTGTAGTTTTTACATTGCTCCGGTAGGCAGCTGAAAGACACCACAAAAGTTGTTCTACCTGCTTTCTGGGCTGAGATGGGGAACCGCTGAATTTTGGAGTCGGCCGGTGACAAAATGTTCCAAACACACCCCATGCACAACTCCACCGGGGAAGGTGCCAGACAGGAGTTCTCTTAATAGTTTTTACACTACCTTGGTAGGCAGCTGAAAGGCACCACAAAAGTTGTTCTACCTGCTTTCTGGGCTGAGATGGGGAACAGCTGAATTTTGGAGTCGGCCGGTGACAAAATGTTCCAAACACACCCCATGCACAACTCCACTAGCGAAGGTGCCAGGGACGAGCTCTGTTGGTAGTTTTTACATTGCTCCGGTAGGCATCAAAAGGACACCACAAAAGTTGTTCTACCTGCTTTCTGGCCTGAGATGGGGAATCGCTGAATTTTGGACTCGGCCGGTGACAAAATGTTCCAAAGACACCCCATGCACAACTCCACCGGGGAAGGTGCCAGGCAGGAGTTCTCCTGGTAGTTTTTACACTACCTTGGTAGGCATTTGAAAGACACCACAAAAGTTGTTCTACCTGCTTTCTGGCTGAGATGGGGAACCGCTGAATTTTGGACTCGGCCAGTGACAAAAATGTTCCAAACACACCCCATGCACAACTCCACCGGGGAAGGTGCCAGACAGGAGTTCTCTTGGTAGTTTTTACACTACCTTGGTAGGCAGCTGAAAGACACCACAAAAGTTGTTCTACTGCTTTCTGGGCTGAGATGGGGAACCGCTGAATTTTTGGACTCGGCTGGTGACAAAATGTTCCAACACACCCCATGCACAACTCCACCGGGGAGGTGCCAGACAGGAGTTCTCCTGGTAGTTTTTACATTGCTCTGGTAGGCATCTGAAAGACACCACAAAAGTTGTTCTACCTGCTTTCTGGCTGAGATGGGGAACCGCTGAATTTTGGACTCGGCCAGTGGCAAAATGTTCCAAAGACACCCCATGCACAACTCCACCGGGGAAGGTGCCAGACAGGAGTTCTCTTAGTAGTTTTTACACTACATTGGTAGGCACCTGAAAGGCACCACAAAAGTTGTTCTACCTGCTTTCTGGGCTGAGATGGGGAACCGCTGAATTTTGGACTCGGCCGGTGACAAAATGTTCCAAACACACCCCATGCACAACTCCACCGGGGAAGGTGCCAGGCAGGAGTTCCCTTGGTAGTTTTTTACACTACCTTGGTAGGCAGCTGAAAGACACCACAAAAGTTGTTCTACCTTGCTTTCTGGGCTGAGATGGGGAACCGCTGAATTTTTGGACTCGGCTGGTGACAAAATGTTCCGAACACACCCCATGCACAACTCCACCGGGGAAGGTGCCAGACAGGAGTTCTCCTGGTAGTTTTTACATTGCTCCGGTAGGCATCTGAAAGACACCACAAAAGTTGTTCTACCTGCTTTCTGGGCTGAGATGGGGAATCGCTGAATTTTGGAGTCGGCTGGTGACAAAATGTTCCAAACACACCCCCTGCACAACTCCACCGGGGAAGGTGCCAGACAGGAGTTCTCCTGGTAGTTTTTACATTGCTCCACTAGGCACCTGAAAGGCACCACAAAAGTTGTTCTATCTGCTTTCTGGGCTGAGATGGGGAATCGCTGAATTTTGGACTCGGCCGGTGACAAAATGTTCCAAAGACACCCCATGCACAACTCCACCGGGGAAGGTGCCAGACAAGCGTTCTCTTGATAGTTTTTACACTACCTTGGTAGGCATCTGAAAGACACCACAAAAGTTGTTCTACCTGCTTTCTGGGCTGAGATGGGGAAACGCTGAATTTTTGGAGTCGGCCGGTGGACAAAATGTTCCAAACACACCCCATGCACAACTCCACCGGGGAAGGTGCCAGACAGGAGTTCTCCTGGTAGTTTTTACATTGCTCCGGTAGGCATCTGAAAGACACCACAAAAGTTGTTCTACCTGCTTTCTGGGCTGAGATGGGGAACCGCTGAATTTTGGACTCGGCTGGTGACAAAATATTCCAAACACACCCCCTGCACAACTCCACCGGGGAAGGTGCCAGACAGGAGTTCTCCTGGTAGTTTTTAAATTGCTCCGGTAGGCATCTGAAAGACACCACAAAAGTTGTTCTACCTGCTTTCTGGGCTGAGATGGGGAATCGCTGAATTTTGGAGTCGGCCGGTGACAAAATGTTCCAAACACACCCCCTGCACAACTCCACCGGGGAAGGTTCCAGACAGGAGTTCTCTTAGTAGTTTTTACACTACCTTGGTAGGCAGCTGAAAGGCACCACAAAAGTTGTTCTACCTGCTTTCTGGGCTGAGATGGGGAACCGCTGAATTTTGGACTCTGCTGGTGACAAAATGTTCCAAACACACCCCATGCACAACTCCACTAGCGAAGGTGCCAGGGACGAGCTCTGTTGGTAGTTTTTACATTGCTCCGGTAGGCATCAAAAGGACACCACAAAAGTGTGTTCTACCTGCTTTCTGGCCTGAGATGGGGGAATCGCTGAATTTTGGACTCGGCCGGTGACAAAATGTTCCAAAGACACCCCATGCACAACTCCACCGGGGAAGGTGCCAGGCAGGAGTTCTCTTGGTAGTTTTTACACTACCTTGGTAGGCATTTGAAAGGCACCACAAAAGTTGTTCTACCTGCTTTCTGGGCTGAGATGGGGAACCGCTGAATTTTGGACTCGGCCAGTGACAAAATGTTCCAAACACACCCCATGCACAACTCCACCGGGGAAGGTGCCAGGCAGGAGTTCTCTTGGTAGTTTTTACACTACCTTGGTAGGCAGCTGAAAGACACCACAAAAGTTGTTCTACCTGCTTTCTGGGCTGAGATGGGGAACCGCTGAATTTTTGGACTCGGCTGGTGACAAAATGTTCCGAACACACCCCCTGCACAACTCCACCGGGGAAGGTGCCAGACAGGAGTTCTCCTGGTAGTTTTTACATTGCTCCGGTAGGCATCTGAAAGACACCACAAAAGTTGTTCTACCTGCTTTCTGGGCTGAGATGGGGAACCGCTGAAATTTGGACTCGGCCAGTGACAAAATGTTCCAAAGACACCCCATGCACAACTCCACCGGGGAAGGTTCCAGACAGGAGTTCTCTTAGTAGTTTTTACACTACATTGGTAGGCACCTGAAAGGCACCACAAAAGTTGTTCTACCTGCTTTCTGGGCTGAGATGGGGAACCCGCTGAATTTTTGGACTCTGCTGGTGACAAAATGTTCCAAACACACCCCCATGCACAACTCCACTAGCGAAGGTGCCAGGGACGAGCTCTGTTGGTAGTTTTTTACATTGCTCCGGTAGGCATCAAAAGGACACCACAAAAGTTGTTCTACCTGCTTTCTGGGCTGAGATGGGGAATCGCTGAATTTTGGACTCGGCCGGTGACAAAATGTTCCAAAGACACCCCATGCACAACTCCACCGGGGGAAGGTGCCAGGCAGGAGTTCTCTTGGTAGTTTTTACACTACCTTGGTAGGCATTTGAAAGGCACCACAAAAGTTGTTCTACCTGCTTTCTGGGCTGAGATGGGGAACCGCTGAATTTTGGACTCGGCCAGTGACAAAATGTTCCAAACACACCCCATGCACAACTCCACCGGGGAAGGTGCCAGGCAGGAGTTCTCTTGGTAGTTTTTACACTACCTTGGTAGGCAGCTGAAAGACACCACAAAAGTTGTTCTACCTGCTTTCTGGGCTGAGATGGGGAACCGCTGAATTTTTGGACTCGGCTGGTGACAAAATGTTCCGAACACACCCCCTGCACAACTCCACCGGGGAAGGTGCCAGACAGGAGTTCTCCTGGTAGTTTTTACATTGCTCCGGTAGGCATCTGAAAGACACCACAAAAGTTGTTCTACCTGCTTTCTGGCTGAGATGGGGAAACCGCTGAATTTTGGACTCGGCCAGTGACAAAATGTTCCAAAGACACCCCATGCACAACTCCACCGGGGAAGGTGCCAGACAGGAGTTCTCTTAGTATTTTTACACTACATTGGTAGGCACCTGAAAGGCACCACAAAAGTTGTTCTACCTGCTTTCTGGGCTGAGATGGGGAAACCGCTGAATTTTTTGGACTCTGCTGGTGACAAAATGTTCCAAACACACCCCATGCACAACTCCACTAGCGAAGGTGCCAGGGACGAGCTCTGTTGGTAGTTTTTACATTGCTCCGGTAGGCATCAAAAGGACACCACAAAAGTTGTTCTACCTGCTTTCTGGGCTGAGATGGGGGAATCGCTGAATTTTGGACTCGGCCCGGGTGACAAAATGTTCCAAAGACACCCCATGCACAACTCCACCGGGGAAGGTGCCAGGCAGGAGTTCTCCTTGGTAGTTTTTACACTACCTTGGTAGGCAGCTGAAAGGCACCACAAAAGTTGTTCTACCTGCTTTCTGGGCTGAGATGGGGAACCGCTGAATTTTGGACTCGGCCGGGGACAAAATGTTCCAAACACACCCCATGCACAACTCCACCGGGGAAGGTGCCAGGCAGGAGTTCTCTTGGTAGTTTTTTACACTACCTTGGTAGGCAGCTGAAAGGCACCACAAAAGTTGTTCTACCTGCTTTCTGGGCTGAGATGGGGAACCGCTGAATTTTTGGACTCGGCTGGTGACAAAATGTTCCAAACACACCCCATGCACAACTCCACCGGGGAAGGTGCCAGACAGGAGTTCTCCTGGTAGTTTTTTACATTGCTCCGGTAGGCAGCTGAAAGACACCACAAAAGTTGTTCTACCTGCTTTCTGGGCTGAGATGGGGAACCGCTGAATTTTGGACTCGGCCGGTGACAAAATGTTCCAAACACACCCCCATGCACAACTCCACCGGGGAAGGTGCCAGACAGGAGTTCTCTTAATAGTTTTTACACTACCTTGGTAGGCAGCTGAAAGGCACCACAAAAGTTGTTCTACCTGCTTTCTGGGCTGAGATGGGGAATCGCTGAATTTTGGAGTCGGCTGGTGACAAAATGTTCCAAACACACCCCCCTGCACAACTCCACCGGGGAAGGTGCCAGACAGGAGTTCTCCTGGTAGTTTTTACATTGCTCCGGTAGGTATCTGAAAGACACCACAAAAGTTGTTCTATCTGCTTTCTGGGCTGAGATGGGGAATCGCTGAATTTTGGACTCGGCCGGTGACAAAATGTTCCAAAGACACCCCATGCACAACTATACCGGGGAAGGTGCCAGACAGGAGTTCTCTTAGTAGTTTTTACACTACCTTGGTAGGCACCTGAAAGACACCACAAAAGATGTTCTACCTGCTTTCTGGGCTGAGATGGGGAACCGCTGAATTTTGGAGTCGGCCGGTGACAAAATGTTCCAAACCACACCCCCTGCAGAACTCCACCGGGGAAGGTGCCAGACAGGAGTTCTCCTGGTAGTTTTTACATTGCTCCGGTAGGCAGCTGAAAGACACCACAAAAAGTTGTTCTACCTGCTTTCTGGGCTGAGATGGGGAAACCGCTGAATTTTGGACTCGGCCCGGTGACAAAATGTTCCAAAGACACCCCATGCACAACTCCACCGGGGAAGGTGCCAGACAGGAGTTCTCTTAGTAGTTTTTTACACTACCTTGGTAGGCACCTGAAAGACACCACAAAAGTTGTTCTACCTGCTTTCTGGGCTGAGATGGGGAAACGCTGAATTTTGGACTCGGCTGGTGACAAAATGTTCCAAACACACCCCCTGCACAACTCCACCGGGGAAGGTGCCAGACGGGAGTTTCTCCTGGTAGTTTTTACATTGCTCCGGTAGGCATCTGAAAGACACCACAAAAGTTGTTCTATCTGCTTTCTGGGCTGAGATGGGGGAATCGCTGAATTTTGGACTCGGCCGGTGACAAAATGTTCCAAACACACCCCATGCACAACTCCACCCGGGAAGGTGCCAGACAGGAGTTCTCTTAGTAGTTTTTACACTACCTTGGTAGGCATCTAAAAGACACCACAAAAGTTGTTCTACCTGCTTTCTGGGCTGAGATGGGGAAACGCTGAATTTTTAACTCGGCCAGTGACAAAATGTTCCAAAGACACCCCCTGCACAACTCCACCGGGGAAGGTGCCAGACAGGAGTTCTCTTAGTAGTTTTTGCACTACCTTGGTAGGCATCTGAAAGACACCACAAAAGTTGTTCTACTGCTTTCTGGGCTGAGATGGGGAACCGCTGAATTTTGGACTCGGCCGGTGACAAAATGTTCCAAACACACCCCCTGCACAACTCCACCGGGGAAGGTGCCAGACAGGAGTTCTCTTGATAGTTTTTACACTACCTTGGTAGGCATCTGAAAGACACCACAAAAGTTGTTCTACCTGCTTTCTGGGCTGAGATGGGGAAACGCTGAATTTTGGAGTCGGCTGGTGACGATATGTTCCAAACACACCCCCTGCACAACTCCACCGGGGAAGGTGCCAGACGGGAGGTTCTCCTGGTAGTTTTTTACATTGCTCCGGTAGGCATCTGAAAGACACCACAAAAGTTGTTCTACCTGCTTTCTGGGCTGAGATGGGGAACAGCTGAATTTTGGACTCGGCTGGTGACAAAATGTTCCAAAGACACCCCCTGCACAACTATACCGGGGAAGGTGCCAGACAGGAGTTCTCTTAGTAGTTTTTACACTACCTTGGTAGGCACCTGAAAGACACCACAAAAAGATGTTCTACCTGCTTTCTGGGCTGAGATGGGGAACCGCTGAATTTTTGGAGTCGGGCCGGTGACAAAATGTTCCAAACACACCCCCTGCAGAACTCCACCGGGGAAGGTGCCAGACAGGAGTTCTCCTGGTAGTTTTTTACATTGCTCCGGTAGTCATCTGAAAGACACCACAAAAGTTGTTCTACCTGCTTTCTGGGCTGAGATGGGGAACCGCTGAATTTTGGACTCGGCCGGTGACAAAATGTTCAAACACACCCCCTGCACAACTCCACCGGGGAAGGTGCCAGACAGGAGTTCTCTTAGTAGTTTTTACACTACTTGGTAGGCAGCTGAAAGGCACACAAAAGTTGTTCTACCTGCTTTCTGGGCTGAGATGGGGAACCCGCTGAATTTTGGAGTCGGCCGGTGACAAAATGTTCCAAACACAACCCATGCACAACTCCCCGGGGAAGGTGCCAGGCAGGAGTTCTCTTTGGTAGTTTTTACACTACCTTGGTAGGCATTTGAAAGGCACCACAAAAGTTGTTCTACCTGCTTTCTGGGCTGAGATGGGGAACCGCTGAATTTTTGGACTCGGCTGGTGACAAAATATTCCGAACACACCCCATGCACAACTCCACCGGGGAAGGTGCCAGACAGGAGTTCTCCTGTAGTTTTTTACATTGCTCCGGTAGGCAGCTGAAAGACACCACAAAAGTTGTTCTACCTGCTTTCTGGGCTGAGATGGGGGAACCGCTGAATTTTGGAGTCGGCCGGTGACAAAATGTTCCAAAACACACCCCATGCACAACTCCCACCGGGGAAGGTGCCAGACAGGAGTTCTCTTAATAGTTTTTACACTACCTTGGTAGGCAGCTGAAAGGCACCACAAAAGTTGTTCTACCTGCTTTCTGGGCTGAGATGGGGAACAGCTGAATTTTGGAGTCGGCCGGGTGACAAAATGTTCCAAACACACCCCATGCACAACTTCCACTAGCGAAGGTGCCAGGGACGAGCTCTGTTGGTAGTTTTTACATTGCTCCGGTAGGCATCAAAAGGACACCACAAAAGTTGTTCTACCTGCTTTCTGGCCTGAGATGGGGAATCGCTGAATTTTGGACTCGGCCGGTGACAAAATGTTCCAAAGACACCCCATGCACAACTCCACCGGGGAAGGTGCCAGGCAGGAGTTCTCCTGGTAGTTTTTACACTACCTTGGTAGGCATTTGAAAGACACCACAAAAGTTTGTTCTACCTGCTTTCTGGGCTGAGATGGGGAACCGCTGAATTTTGGACTCGGCCAGTGACAAAATGTTCCAAACACACCCCATGCACAACTCCACCGGGGAAGGTGCCAGACAGGAGTTCTCTTGGTAGTTTTTACACTACCTTGGTAGGCAGCTGAAAGACACCACAAAAGTTGTTCTACCTGCTTTCTGGGCTGAGATGGGGAACCGCTGAATTT